>NW_026688161.1:339691-679382 GCF_030445035.2 Dasypus novemcinctus
TCTTTCCTCTGTGTGCTTACTTCCTGGGGCTCCAGCTTGAGACTTCAGCATCAGGAGGCAGGGCAAGATGACATCTGAGTAAGTACACTGTCGTCATCTCTCCTGTAAAGGACAGGCTGTATGGTAACAATTCTGCTGGAGCAGGCTGTTTCAGGAACCTACATGGCAGGGGATGTCTGGGCATTGATCTGGAGAGACTGCAGCATAATTAGTGCTTGCTCAAGGTAGAATTGTGAGTTTCTAACACTGAACTTGGAAGCCCTGGGAAGCCCCCTAGGGCTGAGGGCATAGCACTCCAGGAAAGCTGGAGTCATGTGCCAGCATTCCCAAGCCCCATGTTCCCCAAATGCATGAACCCCAAGCCCATGATCCCTGAACCCCCACAACCCACACTTCACATACCTACATACCCCAAGTCCACATTCTCTCAGGCCTTTGTTTTCTGAGCCCAGCACTCCCAGAAATCTGGCATTATCCTACCTCTCTGGTCTGAGACTAACTCCAGGAGTGGGAGGGTGTAAGCAGGAGGTTCAGGGGGACCCAAAGAATGTAGGTTCAATTTTCTGGTCTCCCCCTTTTATTGTTTGGAGGAGCATATCAGTTGACTTGGGGAGAGCCTAAGAAGAAAGAAGAGGTGAATCTGCTGAGAGACTCTGATTTACCTAACTGCCCTGGGATAGGAAACTTGGTCTAGGAGAAGGAGTAGTCAGAAAATTAACTAGCTCCCCGTAGTACACCTAAGGGAGAGGGACAGTAGGATGTACTATGCAGGCTTCCACTAGCATATTTAGGGTTCCTGGCAAGGGGTGGGTGCTCTCTCTCAAGAAATAAAGAAAAATTATTTTCTGGGGTGAGTTGGTTCACCAGGGACCCATTTGAATTTCCTACAGGAGCCCTCACATACCCTTCATATTGCCCTGGGAGAGAGGGAAGTGAGGAAGGGAGAAAAGGGGAAGGTCAGACTCCTAAGCAGTTTATTCAATTGCAAAGAGGATTCCTTGCCTGAGGCCTTAGCTGGTATTTTCTGTTGTTTTCTTGTTTTTCTTTCATGGCCCCTCTTTTTTTCCTTTCTCCTTTTTTTTTCTTGCTTTTTTGAAACTTTTTTTTCTTTTTTTATATTAAGTGCTGCAGGCAACATTTCTTATTTGCTGTGCTTCCTCATCTTTAATTTTCTCTATTCTCTGTGTACTGATTTTGGTTACTAACAGTATCCCCTTTCCTTTACCTCATTCTATCCTCCATCCTTTATTGTTTCTGTTACATTCCACCTCTCTTTGTTTAGCCCCCCAATATTTCTGACATTTTATATCTAATATCTCTAATTTGTTGTCTATCTTTTATTCACTCTTTACATTACTATCATTTCTTTTCTCTTTCCCTCTCTCCTCACCACACTGGCCTTTTAATTCATACTATATTCCTCCCCATATTCAGTTTACTATCTCATTATAGGTGCTCCACTTTTTTAGATTATAACTATACACAGCTTATGTGAGTTAAATATCCATCCTCCTAGATCTCACGTGGTTCTTCTGCTGACATTCACTAGCAATACTATTACATTTTATTTTCTTACCCCATTTACTTTCTCTGACCCTAATATTTTCCTTCAAGGGAACTTAGCCAACAACAAGGAAATAGAATAAGAAGAACAAAGTGGCAAAGACAAAAACTTAGCACACACACAAAAAACAACTAATTAAATCCAGAGATGAAGAAACTAATCAACTGAATAAGCCCAACAAGATAAAATGATGACCAGACAGCAAAAAAAAAACAAAAAACAAAAAAAAACTACAGACCATACCAATAATCAGGAAAACATGGCCCAATCCAATGAACAAACTAAAAACCAGGAAGAAAAGTGGAAAACCAAACAAATAAAGCTCTCAAGCTCATCATGGACCAATTCAATGAAGTGAAGGAAGAGATTCAGCATATTAAGAAAACACTTGGGAAGCAGACTTGGCCCAGTGGATAGGGCATCTGCCTACCACATGGGAGGTCCATGGTTCAAACCCCAGGCCTCCTTGACCCATGTGGAGCTGGCCCATGTGCAGTGCTGGTGCACACAAGGAGTGCCCTGCCATGCAGGGGCATCCCCCACTTAGGGGAGCCCCACATGCAAGGAGTGTGCCCTATAAGGAAGCCCATGCAAAAGAAAGTGCAGCCTGTCCAGGAGTGACACCACACACATGGAAAGCTGGCATAGCAAGATGACACAACAAAAAGAAACACAGATTCCCATGCTGCTGACAACAACATAAGCAGACAAAAAGAAGAACACACAGCAAATGGACACAGTTAACAGATATCTGGGGTGGGGGAGGGAAGGAGACAGAAATAAATAAAAAGTAAATCTTAAAAAAAACACTTACAGAGCATACAGAAGAAATTGTAATCATGCACAAAAAGATAATGGAACGATGGGGATGAACAGCACAATCCAAGAAATAAAAAAATACAAACTCAGCAAATAACAGTAGATTTGAAGAGGTAGAGGCAAAAATTAGTGATGTGGAACACAGCACATCTGAAATAAAACAGATAATAGAATTGGTTGATAAAAAGAAAAAATCCAGCAGGGACTTAGGGTCTAAATCAAAGCTACAATGAAATACAATCTTACTAACATATGACTGGCAGCTATCAAAAAAACAGAAGACTACAAGTGCTGGAGAGAATGTGGAGGAATGGGAGCACTCATCCACTACTGCAGAAGGGTCCAGCCATTCTGGAGGACAGATTGGTGTTTTCTCAAAAAGTTAGCTATAGATTTTCCATATGACCCAGCAATTCCACTGAAGAACTGAAGATAAGAATACAAACCAATATATGCATATCAATGTTCATAGCAGCATTATTCACTATTGCCAAAACTTGGAATCAACCCAAAAGCCCATCAACAGATGAATGGACAAATAAAATGTGGAATATATGTACAATAGAATACTACTCAGCTTTAAGAAGGAATACAGTACAAGCACATGGATGAATCTTGAGGACAATATGTTGAGTGAAGCAAGCCAGACATTGAAGGTCAAATACTGTATGAATTCTCTGATATGAAACCAGCAAACTGAGTGGTCTCAGAGAGCTAGAGACTGGAAGGTAGGCTAAAGGAATTTGTGGGGGAGAGGAAGGTTGCAAGCAGATGCCTACATGGGTGAAGTCTATGATAAGTTGGAGGTAAGTATTTGTACAGGGAAGGGAAAAGATGGGGCATAGGGATAACTTTGGGTGGGGCTAGGGTTGGGAGGAAGGATCAGATGGCCCAAGGAATTTGGGGGAAGGCTTGGGGGAACAGTTGAATATGGGAGAATGTCAGGTATATGTTTGAAACTATAATGTTGAGAAAACTCTTTAGAAAATATAATAAGGAGGGATTGTGTGTTTAAGGTGCTTAAGGGGGGCATCTCGTACAGGGGCAAGCTTCTAGGGAGAGTGTGAGTGCTCATTTTGTCATAGTGTATTATATCATTGAGTGTGGAGGTATACCCATAACCTGGGGAGACCTGGTGTTCCCAAATAGAGAGAATTATGTCTCTCGAGAGAATTGGTGGCTCCCAATTAGTTAGGACAATCTAGTATGCCAAGCCCTCAGCATTGTTGTAGTATCTGTAAATCTTGTCCCTCAAGTAGTGAAAATTGATTATCACTGTGGACCCTGAGGGAAGGGGGAGAGAGTTATAGAACAGATGGAAGCAGGGTAACTGAGGAGCAATGGAAGCACTCCACAAGATCATGCAATGATGGATATAGGACATGTTAACTTACACCAAACATGTATAAAAGTCTATATGCTAAAATGTAAACCATAATGTTTTAAATTTAAAAATTTAGAAATTTGTGCAGTCTAAAATAAAAACCATAATGTAAACCAAAATGAAACCATGTTTGATAGCTATGTTTCAAAATCTGTACCTCAGCTGCAGCAAATATAACATGAACATGTAAAAAGATCATTGCTGAGTAAAGAGAAAAAGGGTTTGATGTTAAATATATGGGAGTTCCCTATATTGTGTATGTGAATTGCTGTGATCTAAACCTTTTTTGAAGACAAAATTAAACATTAGGGGGAAAAAAGAAAGAAAGGATGTAGATACTGAGGAAGAAATGAAAGAAAGTGCCTTGCCACTGTACATACATGGCAACACCTATTACAGTGATGAAAGGCAAAATGTTTGAAACAAAGCTTTATAATATTTTTCATTTTATTAATACACCAATTTATTTTTACTTTATTTTAGTATTTCTAAATTATTCTATTTCTAAACTTTTAAACCCATCACTATATTTAAATTTCCTATTAATTGAATTTGGCAATACATTAAACTTCATTGTTGAAGAAGGTTTGGACCACAGAGAGGTTCGACTATTGGCAGGAGAGGAACACTGGTGTGGGGTGTTATTGATGGGGGTCACCTGTGCGATGAGAGTGCCACAATGATGGAGGAGGTTGTTGGTGGGAGAGAAGTGTTGTGGGGGGTTGGGGTATATGGGAAACTCTTATATTTTTTAATGTAACTTTTTTTGTGATGCATTTATTTTCAAAAAAATACAAATTACAAAAATAATGGGCTGAGTGGTGGGGAGTGAGGTATATGGGAAGCTCTTATGTTTTTTATGTTTTTTAATGTAACAGTCTTTGCGATCTATTAACTTTAATTTAAAAAGTGTAAAATAATAATAAATAAATGAAAAAGACTTCAGCATCAAACTCCAACATTAAAAACCTCAACATCAAAATGCTCCAACTCTGTCCTTTGCCATGCCAATGCCCTACTGACATGGTCCAATCAAAGCCCTAATCATAATTTTATCATGCCTAGGTACAAACCAGTTTACAAACATAATCCAATATCTATTTTTGGAATTCATAACTGTATCAAACTGCTACAACTAGTGAAGTTGAACATTTTTTCATGTTTTTTTCACCACTTGTGTTTCTTCTTTGGATAATTGTCTATTCAGGTCTTTTGCCATTTTTTAATCAGGTAGTTTGTCTTTCTAATACTGAATTTTAGCATCTCTTTGTATATCATGGATATTAATCCCTTATTGGATATGTGATTTCCAAATATTTTCTCCCATTAAGTGGATTGCTTTTTCAACCTTTGGCAAAGTTCTTTGAGGTGCAAAATTGCTTAATTTTGAGGAAGACCCATTTATCTATTTTTTCTTTTGTTGCTCATGCTTTGATTATAAGGTTTAAGAAACTGTTGCCTACCACAAAGTTTTGAAGATGTTTTCCTAAATTTTCATGTAGGAATTTATGGTTATCAATTTTATATTTAGGTTCATGATCCATTTTGAGTTAATTTTTGTATAAGGTGTGGGATAGGGGTCTTCTTTCTTTCTTTTGATTACGAGATACCCAGAATGGTCTCCCAGAACCATTTATTGAATAGACTGTTCTGACTCAGCTGGGAGGGGTTGACAGTCTTTTCAAAAATCACTTCACTGTAGATGTGATTTCTGTGTCCTCAGTTTGGTTTCATTGGTCAATCTCTCTGTCTCTATGCCAGTACCATGCTACTTTTACCATTGTAGGTAAGTAAAATGTTTTAAAGTTGGAAAGTGAGAATCTTCCAACTTCATTCTTCTTTTTTTAAAAGACATTTCTGTCTATTTGGGGTCCCTTATCCTTCCAAATAAATTTGATAGTTGGCTTTTCCATTTCTGCAAACAAGTCTGTTAGTATTTTTATTGGGATTGCCTTGAATCTGTAGATATGTTTGGGTAGAATTAACATCTTAATATTTAGTCTTCCAGTCCATGAACATGGAATCTCCATTTAAGTTTTCTTCAGTAACTTTGAGTGATGTTTTGTAATTTTCTGAATATATGTCCTTTATGTCCTCAGTTAAGTTTACTCTTAAATATTTGTTCTTTTAGTTGCTGTTGTAAACAGAAACTTTTTTCTGATTTTCTTGTTTGCTCATCAGTGTTGTATAGAAATTCTATTATTTTTTGCATAGTAATATTGTATCCCACAACTTTGCTGAACTCATCTATTAGTTCTAGTCACTTTTTTAAGGACTTTTAAGGGTTTTCTAAATATAGAATCATATCATCAGTGAATAGGGAGAGTTTAACTTCTTTTTCTATTTGGGATTCTTTAATTTCTTTATCTAGCCTAATTGCTTTAGCTAGAGCTTCTAGCACAATATTGACTAACTGTTGTGACACTGGGCATCCTTGTCTTGCTCCTGGTCAGTGAGAAAGCCTTCAGTCTTCCATCATTGAGTACAATGCTAGCTGTAGCCTTTTTATATATGTACTTTACCATATTGAAAATGCTTCCTTCTATTCTTAACTTGTGGAATATTTTTATCAAAAAGGATGTTGTATTTTGTCTAATGCCTTTTATGTATCAATTCAGATTGTCATGTGATTTTTCTTCAATTTTATCACTGTTATTTATTATATTAACTGATTTTCTTGTGTTGAACCACCCTTGTATACCTTGGATAAAACCTACTTGATCAGGGTGTATAATTATTTTAATGTGCCTTTGGATTCTGTTTGCAAGTATTTTGCATCTATGTTCATTAAAGATATTGGTCTGTAAATTTCTTTGCTTGTAGTATCTTTATCTGGTTTTGGTATTAGAGTGATGTGGACTTCATAGAACAACTTTGGTAGTATTCTTTCCTGTTCAGCGTTTTGGAAGAGCTTATGAAAGATTGGTTTTAGATTGAATGATTGGTAGAATTCTCCTATGAAGCCATCCAGTCCCAACTTTGGGAGGTTTTTGATATCTGTTTCAGTCTCTTCACTTGTGGCTTGCTGAGGTACTTTATTTCTTCTAGGGTCATTGTAGGTTGTGTGTTTCTAGGAATTTTTCCATCTCACCTACATTATCTAGTTTTTTGGTGTAGTTATTCATAGTATCCTCTTGTGATCTCTTTTATTTCTACAGTATCAGTGCAGCCAGGTTTCTCTTTTAAAAATGTAATTCTAGGAATGTTAATTATCTGTTTAAACCCATTCAGTGACTTCCACTGTCTTTATAAGCATATCCAAAATACTTAAAATAACATATAAAGACCCCATGTAACCTTGGGAGCCATTTCTTACTCCTCAGACTTCAGTTTTCTTTTCCACCTCTTATATTCCCTTCTTTTTTGTACCTCAAGTTTATTACATTTTCTCATACCCCAGTAGAACTGCATGTGCTATTGTCTCAGTTGGTAATTTTCTCTTTTGCTGCCTTGGCGATTTATATTTAGGTCACAATTTTAACATCATCTTTTCACCAGAGAGGCATTTTCTGTCTCTTAGATATTAAGTCACCTTATAGTTTGCACCCTAAACCGCACTTATTATAATGTATATCTGTCTCTCAAATAGTCTCTCTTAAGACTTCCTATTTTATTAGGAATCTTGAAGAATGTTTCATGGTAATAATATCATGTAGACAATTCAAATGCTTTTTCTTCTCATCTGCCAGTAGTGCATTTTATCATTGAATACAATTTTGATGATGCTACCAACCACAAAACTAATAAAAATTTTACATACCCTTTAACTCATTTACTTATTTGGTGTTGATAACTGAAAAATAATTATTAAATTCATGTTGAGTGCCTGATCTGTGAGACATAGTAATGATCAAGATAGACAGCTCATCTCTTCAGGAAGGTCTAACAGTTAAATAGTTATGATAAATGGATATATCTACCTTGTGAGGAAATGCAAGAGTCTCTAGGGCTGCATGGAAGAAAGGAGTGGGGGTGATCTAGAGGATTAGAGTTTTAGTCATTGAGACATTGTTAGAGTCATACATACCTCAGTTTGGATACTTGATCCGACATTAGCTCCCTTTCTGACCTTGGAAAAGCTACTTAACCTTAAGCTTCAGTCTCATCACCTGTAAAATAGATATCTTAATATCTTCCTCATGGCATTGTTGTGAAAATAAAATGGGATTATGCATGCAAAGCATGTATTACATGTTTGACATGTGAAAGTGAGCAATAATTGTTGCTTAAGTTATTTTCTTGAATCTTGAGTCATGATGAAAATATCACAAATATTTCCATATATGATTATTTTAAAGGCTTCATATGTTGTTTAATGAGTTGACTAGCATTTGTATGTTTCTTCTTTTTTGTATTATAAACAATGCTATGATAAACAATCTTGTATAGGATATCAGCAAAATGGTGGATTAAGAGCCTCTGAAAATTTACCCCACCATAAAAGCTAAAAAAAGCCCAGCAAAAGTTGTCAGAGTCAACATTTTTAGAATTCTGGAAGTTAACCAAAGACTTTCAATGAATTTTAAAATAATATGTGTTCTGTGGAAGACATCTTTGACACTGAGGGGGAAAGTAGGATCCTAGAAAAACTGCTGCTTGTATTGGAATGGGTAGTTTTAGTGGTAAATAACACAAATCAACCCCAAAGCAGTGTAATTATTGGATCACATTGATTAAATGTCAAAAGGTACTGATAACTGAAGTTGTGACTTGATCTAGTTCCTCAGGAATGTTGTAAGGATCTATCTACTTCTCTCTGATGCTTACATCTATATTGGTTTCTTTCTAAGGCAGGAAGTACCCAACACCATTGGTTCTAAGAGTATCAATTTCCAGTTTAGCAAAAAAAAAAAAAAATTGGAGAGTCTATCTATTTCTCTTTGATCAAATTCCCCTGTGCTCTTGCTCACTTTTATGGTTTTGTTTCTATTTGTATCCCTGCTGCAGTTACACATACTTTGACCAGTCACACTTGGAAGGTATCACCATCCTGGAGCCACATGTGGAATAAACTGACTTAAGCCATGTCAATTTAGAGTTGGAGGGGGTGCTCCCAAAAGATGAATATAGGGCAATACAAAAAGGGAAAACCAAAAGACAAAAAAAAAAAGCCAAGAAATGATGATGCATACTTTATAATAATAAAGGATGCAATCCATAATGAATATTTAATTGAATATTCCAAATAACACAATATGCATGTAGTAATAAAAATAAATATGTAATAAAAATAAAGATAAAAAGTATAATAGAAAAGAAAACTCACTAATTATAGAATCCTTAAATAAACCCAAGAGTATAATAGGGAATTACTGGAAGCATTTATTTTAAAATCAGAAACAACACATCCTTGTCGTATATTATGAGGAGGCACTAATTAATATAGATAACACAAATAAAAATGGTATCTTGTTGGAAAAAAATTAAAGGGCTTAATAACTAAAGCCAAGATAATTCTCTTATGTTAAACAATACTGAGACCAAGCCAAAGTAGTGTAAATGGATGCTCCATGAATACTTGCTCTTGGAAATTAAAACTGTGAAAGATCTAAATGGCTTAAGAATCAAGACAAAAAGCTTGCCCATCAAGACTCTCTTCAACAAAGTGTCCTTGCTACACTCCCCAATCTAAATAATTTCTGCCCATATCCACACACTCCTCTGCCTTGTAAGAGCTGTCTTAAAATCATTCAACTCATGCCCTATAATTTTATAAATATTTTTCTACCAAATACCTCACGTTGTATTATTTTATTCATATGAATTGTCCAAAAGAGGTTTAGTTATGGGGATAGAAAGCACTAAAGTTTTACACAGGACTAGGGGACTTGGAGAGAAATGGGGAGGGACTGCTAATTTATAGAGTTTCTTTTAGTAATGAGAATGTTCTAAAATTGACAGTGATAATGGTTGCACACCTCTGTGACTGTATTAAAAAGAATGAATTTTACAATTTAAATGAATTGTATGATATGTGTCTTAGTTTTCACAGCTGCTATGGCAAATACCACAGAATAGGTTGGCTTGACAACAGGAATTTACTGGCTGAACGTTTCAGAGGTTGGAAGGCTTGCCTCCTCTGAGAGTTTGTAGCATTCTGGCTGGCTGGCAATCTGAAAATTCTTGGGATCCTTGGCTTTCCAAGCCCAAAGGTATATTCTCTCTTTTCATATCTGGGTGTTCCTGCTGACTTCCTGCTTCTCCCCATGACTTTGTCTTTATAAGGCCTTCAAAAATAGGATTAAGACCCATCCTGATTCAGTTGGCCACATCTTAATAAAAAATAACATCTTCAAAAGGTGCTATTTACAATAGGTTCAGGCCAACAGGACTGGTATTGGGAATGTGGTTTTGTTTTTCTGGGGTAGATAATTCAATCTATGACAGTATGTGAATCATAAATAAAAAATAAATAACAGGAAACGGACTTTGGCCCAGTGGTTAGGGCGTCCGTCTACCATATGGGAGGTCCGCGGTTCAAACCCCGGGCCTCCTTGACCCGTGTGGAGCTGGCCATGCACAGCGCTGATGCGCGCAAGGAGTGCCGTGCCACGCAAGGGTGTCCCCCGCGTGCGGGAGCGCCACGCGCAAGGAGTGCACCCGTGAGGAAAAGCCGCCCAGCATGAAAAGAAAGTGCAGCCTGCCCAGGAATGGCACCGCCCACACTTCCCGTGCCGCTGACGACAACAGAAGCGGACAAAGAAACAGGACGCAGCAAATAGTCACCAAGAACAGACAACCAGGGGAGGGGGGGAAATTAAATAAATAAATAAATCTTTAAAAAATAAAATAAAATAAATAAATAACAATAAAGCTGTTATACATATTTTAGAGAAAGGAAATGAATGGGTTCAGAAAGATGAGTGAAAGTATTGCACACTTAAAAAACTGATTCCTGTAATTTATTTAACAATTATTTATGGGTCCTTGTTCCTATCAGGAACTACTCTTGATGCTGGGTAAACAAGGATAAATAAGGCAGGTGCTTCCCTGAAATCATGGGACCTAAATACAGGATAAATATGTTGTCCATGTGGAAGCATTTTTTCATGTGCCTGATAGACTTCTTCCAGAATACCTTTAAAGAAATGCAGACATACAGAAATATGACAAATAAATAAAGGCCACCACATGATGAATTACTGTTCAGGAAACATAGGTCTTTCTAGTAAGTAAAATGGATTAAGTTGCATATTATTGATAAACACATCCCATGTTCTGATGTTTAATCAAAACAGCACACAGAAGCTATATGAACTTTGTTTTATTAATTATATAAATTTTATAATAGTAAATTTCATTAATGTTATAACCAGAGGGTATCGACTCCTTGATATACAGAAATAAACATTCTCATATGAAACTCTACTACAGCTGATGTTACAAATGACAAGCTAAACTTACCGAGAAATAAAATTAAATAACCAATCCAATGTCCACATAGAAGAGGTGGCATTGGATTGGGAAAAGTGGACATAGTGGACGATGGGTATGGGGAAAGGCAGGAAGAGATGAGAGGTGGAGGCGTCTTTGGGACATGGAGCTGCCCTGGATGGTGCTTCAGAGGTAATCACCGGACATTGTAAATCCTCACAGGGCCCACTGGATGGAATGGAGGAGAGTATGGGCATGATGTGAACCATTGTCTATGAGGTGCAGAGGTGCCCAAAGATGTACTTACCAAATCCAATGGATGTGTCATGATGATGGGAACGAGTGTTGTTGGGGGGGGAGGGGGGCTGGGGGGGTGGGGTTGAATGGGACCTCACATATATATTTTTAATGTAATATTATTACAAAGTCAATAAAGAAAAAAGAAAAAAAATTAAATAGAATAATTAGTCTAAACAATATTTAAATAGAATAGAATAAATTTATAGATTCATATTATATAATACAGTTATGAAATATACTAACAGCTATAACTTATCAAATATCCAATTATGCCATTTTTATACTCTTAATAGAATAAGACTAAATGAGAAAAAATAAAATGTATCAGTTGAGACTAAAAGGTCTTGCTGTTGTGGGATTTAAAGTAGACTCGTTGGAATCAGGATCCACAGAGCAGGTGCTACATTTGTTTCCGGGTTATATAAACAGAAGCTGGAGTCAAAAGATTGGTGTTGATACATTGTTGTTACCAGTGGAGATTAATGTTGAGCCAAGGAATTCTCTTAGTAAATGGACTCTTGGGGAGTTTCCTCCTCACTTTCCAGAATAGGAGGAAGCACAGCATATCATCTTCTCAGAACATTCCTCCTGGGACTCCTTCTTAACCTCTGACATTTGACAGGAGAGCAATGTGGAAGAACAGAGCCTGGGTTGACTGCTCCCCTATCATGTGAGAGGGTTGAAGAAGATTCTATTGAGCTGCTTCTGCTTGTGAGAGGAGCTACAAGACAAGATCTGTCTTGACCTCCTGTGGCACCTGCTGACTGGATGGGGTGGACCCAACTTCAGGAACCCCAGGGTGTGGTAACTGATTTACACAGGGCATGGCTTTACCATTTCAGCCTGATGTTCCTCCTTCCTTGGGAAACTGTTGATCCAGAGGGTTCCTGGTTGTGGTTCCAGGACTCTGCCAAGTGCTCCATTTGAAATACGAGAGGTGGAATGATAATTTTCAGAAACTTCATGTTTTTCCTTGATTAGTTTTTGTGCCATGGATGTGTTTTATTTTCTCAGTTGAAACAGGTTTCTCCCAGGTATCACAGCTCTTATTTCCATATCATGAGTTTTATGCCTCTGGGAAATAAGGCTTTCATAATACTCAGTGATTCTATCAACTTTTTCTGCAATGATTTCTGCTTGAATTTTATAAGTTTTCAGCTTTTCACATCCATTGCTGATGTCTTTATTTGCTTTGGAAAAATATTCCTCCATCTTTATGTGGTAAATTCTCTTTAACTTGACAATTCGATTAAAACTTGTCTCCTTTTCTTGATGCAGATGGACTTGAAGTTTCTGTTGGAGCTTTTGTCTCTCCCTTCCAGTTAGGAGAGTTCTACCTGGAGCGAGCAAAGCTTTTTCAGTTTGGAATCTTCCAACATGACTTTCAAGTTCACTGATTATTTTAATTTCTTCTTCTAATTTTGCATGCATTTCTTTTCTTTTTCCTTAAGACTTTGTAAGTAAGTATTTAACTCCACAGCATCAATCAACATTCCTTTGGATTCTCCCACTATGAGGTCTCCATTTTCTGATGTCTTCAGTATATCCAATTCCATGTTCCCAAGATCTATATTATTTTCCTCAAGAACAGCAGCTGCATCACAAATCTTAAGCAAATGCTCATCTGGAGGTTTGATTTGACCCACTTTATTACTAAGAACTGGTTCCATAGGTAGTTTAGAGTTTCCTGAGATTTTTCTCTCTTTAGTAAATGTGCCCAGCTTACACTGTGGTTTTTGAGATTCCTCTGATAGAATTTTATGCTTCTTTCAAACCTGGAATTTTCCTCCAAAGCTCCTGTCATGGAAGCTGTTCTATATTTGCCTGAGAGATTTTGAAGGATGATTTGGTTGGAACTACTTGATGTTGGATTTGCCTTGTTAAGTCTTCTAAGGTGAGAGTTTTGCTTATAGTGTCAACCATCAGGTGAACTTCTTGTAAACATTTAGATGTCTCTCCTTTCCATGACTTTCTAGACTCGTCTACTTTGAGCCCAAGTGAAGAGTTGTAGATTTCCAGTTCTTTATTCATGAGTTTCACATATACAATTTCTGATACTTCGTTCTTGAATTTGTCTTACGTTATAGCTGAGTTAAGGTCTCCAAATTATTTTTCAATGTAGTGAAACATCAACAACTTGTGTTCCCTCTAGAAGAGCAGAAATGTCAGTGGCCAGTTTTTTGTCTCTCCTCCCATTATAATAAGATTTAATAATAAAAATCCCCACTATAACTATCCAAGCCACCAATTTCCACAGCATTCCCTGGACATCTAGGCTTTGTATAAAGTCCTTTAGCAGAGCTGCCAACACCAGGCACAAGGTTACCAAGATCAGGATTGCACAGAGCATCATGACTATCAGCAGACCATACAATGCTCTCAAGGCCTCTGCTGAGTCACCTCAGGTTGCCAGGAACCTGTTCCCACAACAAAAGATAGAACCCCATGGTGAGCATCCTGCCCAGAACCTCCAACTGCCTGGCAACCAAGGCAGACCTTAGTGGAGGTGGGGTTAGGGGTATAGAAAAACAATACCTCCATCTTTCCCACACCTTGACCCACAAATCAGTGATCACATGTCATGACCCAGGGGATACGGACTAAGCTCTGTAGGCTGGCAGGGATGGCCACCCTAGATTTTTCCTGACTGCCTTAGAAAAGAAAGAGTTAAGTGTCTTCCCATACCTGTAACCATCTGAATTATCTGTTGGGAGGTTTCATGGTAGAGGACTTGCAGACCCCCAATGCTGGCCACATAAACTTTTCATTTTGTGGCCTAGGACACCTAAGCCAACCCATGGTGATCAGATGAGACTCCAACTGTCAGTGCCCTCCTTAATTTGTGTCTGCCTGGCCTTGAATGTGTGTTATGAGTATGAGAGGGGTTATGACAGGCCCTGCACAGAGATTCAACTCACTTTACTAATTTCATCTTTAAAAACTAACTTAGAAATATTGGAATACTAAAGTCTTTAGATTTCGAGGATGTACATTCTGTCTGTGTGATCTTTGGATTCATTCTCATCTTTCTCTTGACCGTTCACAAAAGGGCTGCATTGATCACAAGGATTGCTAGCTGGCATCTGACTCTTTAGCAACATACTATTTTTTTAAACTTTTTATTTTGACATAATTTAAAATCTACAGGATGGTTGCAGAAATAATACAAACCCCATACAGAGAAATCCAACATAATCCCACACTCAAAGGACCCAGATACCCAGATCCAAAAATTTTAACATTTTTTCCATTTTGGTCATATCATTATATTATCTATCTATTCATCAATCTATCTATCTATCTATCTATCTATCTATCTATCTATCTATCTATCTGTCTACCATCTGAACATTTGAAAGCAGGTTGTACATGTAATCCTCAAACACAATGCTTCCTTTTATGTCTCTTAGGAAGGATATTCACTTATTTAATCATCTTAAGTGCAGTTATCCGGCTCAAGAAATTTTAGTGACATAAACCTCACACTCTAAATTTAAATGCTTACATTGAAAAAGAAAAAAATACTTCAAATCCATAACCTAACCTCAAAAGTAGAAGAAGTAGGGGAAAAAAGCAAACTAAACCCAAAGTAAGCAGAAGAAAGGAACTAAATATGAGAACAGAGATAAATGAAACAGAAAACAATAAGAGATAGAATCAACAAAATCAAAAGTTGGTTCTTCAAAAAGAAGTAGCTACAGAAGATAACCAATGCTCCTCAGAGTTCCCTTAGGAATAAGGGCATGAACTCGCTGAGGAAGGAGTTGAGGCAAGTTAGTATAGTGAAAGGGCAAAGGCAGCAGGCCCAGCAGGCAACCTGGCTGACAGACAACATGGCAGTGAGAACCTGCCAACACCTTGACCTTGACCTTATGGTCCGAGAATTGAGAGGGGTCCTGGATATTCCAAACAGGCCACACCATTGGCCCCCACCACTGGTGAGGTAGTCAATAACATCTGAGGCCCCTCCCCTTAGCATTAGCAAGGGAGGAATAATTAATAGCTTAAAAGGTGACCACACATGTCAAAACCCACTGCCTGCCTAGAAGACCCTGCATCAAATCTTGATGAGTATTTCATCCTTCTTTTCCATTTCTCAGCAAGCTCTGTTCTTTTCTCCCATTTCCCAATGAATTCTTTTTACTAACAAAAAAAGTTGGTTCTTTGAAAATATCAATAAAAGAAAAAAAGGGAGAGGATACAAATAATGGAAGTCAGAAATGAAAAGGGGAACAGCGCTTCCAACCCCACTGAAATAAAAAAAGGACTATAAGTGGATAGTATAAATAACTGTATGCCAATAAATTAAATACAATAGATGAAATGGAAAATTCTTAGAAACATGTATATTACCTACATTGACTTAAGAAGAAATAGAAAATCTCAACAAATCAGTAATTAGTAAAGTGACTGAAACAGTAAACCCCTCAACAAAGAGAAGCCCAGAACCAGATGGCTTCACAGGGGAATTCTACCAAAGATTCCAAGAAGATTTAATACCCATTATGCACAAATTCTTTCAAGAAATTGAAGAGAGAACAGTTCTTAACTCATTCTACAAGGCAAACCTCACCCTCATACTGAAGCCAGATAAAGATACCACAAGAAAAGAAAACTAAAGAATATGTCTTATGAATATAGATGCAAAAATCCTCAAGAATATACTAGCAAACTGAGTCCAACAGCATATTAAAAAGAATTATACACCACGATCAAGTAGGATTTATGCCTGATATGCAAGGTTGGTTTAACATAAAAAATTCAAGTAATGTAATATACCACATTAAAAAATGAAGGGAAAAACACATGATTATCTCAATTGATGCAGAAAAGGCATTTGACCAAAATCCAGTACCTTTTCTTGATAAAACTATTTAAGACAATAAGAATAGGAGGAAACTTCCCCAGCATGATATAGGACATATATGAAAAGCTGAGAACCAACATTCTGCTTAATAGTTTAAAAGACTGATAGCTTTCCCTCTAAGATGAGGAACAAAACAAGGATGATCACTGTTACTGTTGTTACTTAATATTGTACTGGAAGTTCTTGTTAGAGCAATTAGGCAAGAAAAAGCAACAAAAATCATCTAAACTGGAAAAGAAGGAGTAAATCTTTCCCTATATGGAAATGCTGTGATCTTATATACAGAAATTCCTGAAAAAAACCACAGTAAAGCTCCTAGTGCAAATAAATGAATTCAACAAAGTGGTGGGGTACAACACTCAAAATCAGTAGTGTTTTTATACACTAGCAATGAAAAATCAGAAGAAATCAAGAGAAAAACCCATTCATAGTAGCAACTAAAAGAATTAAATATCTACGAATTAAACTTAACAAACATATAAAGGACTTGCATGCAGAAAACTATAAAGGTTAAAAGAAATGAAAGAAAACCTAAATAAATGGAAGTGTATTTCCTGTTTATGGGTTTGAAGACTAAATAAGTTATGTTGCCAAGACTACCCATAGCAACTTGTGGATTCCATGAAATCCCAATAAACTTCCTATAACTTTATTTGCAGAAATGGAAAAGTCAATCATCAAATTTATATGGAAGGATATGTGTCCTAAATAGATAATGCCATCTTGAAAAAGAAGAATGAACTTGGAGGAGCCCCATTTCCTGACCTAAAATATATCACAAAACCACAGTAATCAAAATATCCTGGTACTGGCATAAGGATAGGCATATAAACCAATGGAATAGAATTGAGAGTTCAGAAATCAACCCTCATATTTATGGCTAAATTATTTTTGAGATAGGGCAAAACCATTCAATTGGGAAAGAACACACTTTCTTCAAAAATGAAAAAAAAATTAAAAAGAAGGAGGAGAACCCCTACCTCACACCATATGCAAAAATCAAATTAAAATAGATCAAAGACCTAAATATAAAAGCTACAGCTATGAAACTCCTAGAAGAAAAGGAAAGGTAGCATCTTTAGGATCTTGTGTTAGGCAATGTTTTCTTAGACTTTGTACCCAAAGCACACCAAGCAACAAAAAGAAAAAAAAATTGATATATGGGACTTATTAAAATAAAGCCTTTTGTCCTCAAAGAATTTTATCATAAAAGAAGACAAGCTACACAATGGTAGAAAATATTTGAAACCATATATTTGATAAAGGATTCATATATAGTATGTATAAAGAAATCCTTCAACTTAACAACAAAAAGACTAACAACCCAATTTAAAAATGGGCTAGATACTCTCTAAAGAAGATATAAAAATGATCAGAAAGCATATGACAAGATGCTCAACATCATTAACCCTCAGAGAAATGCAAATCAAACCCATAAGATACTATTTCAGCAACATTGGAATGACTACTTTTTAAAAAAAAAATGGGAATAAGTATTGAAGAGTATGTAGAGGAACAGGAACAGGCATTCATGATTGGTAGCAATGTAAAATGGTGCAGCTGCTGTGGAACACAATTTGGCAGTTCCTCATAAAACTAAATATAGAACTACCACAAGAACTGGCAATCCCAGTACTAGATATATTTCTGAAAGAATTGAAAACTGGGATTTGAACAGATATTTGCAAACAATATGTTCTTAGAGGTATTATTCACAATTGCCAAAAGACTGAAGCTACCCAAGTTACCATTAACTGATGAATGGATAAATAAAATGTTGTATATACATACAATGGAATATAATTCAGCTGCTAAAAAGAATGAAGTCTTGATACATGTGTCGACATGGGTTAGCCTTGAAGACCTCACATTGAATGATGTAAGTCAGACTTAAAGGCCAAAATATTGTATGAGCTATCTGATTTGAAATCACTAGAATTAGAAAGCTCCTAGAGTCAGAATCTAGAATATAGTTTACCAGGGGATGGAATGTAATAGGGAATGGGAAGTTAAGGCTTAAACTGTACAGGGTTCCTATTTGGAATGATGGAAATGTTTTGGTAATGCATAGTGGAGATGGTAGCACAATGATGTGAATGCAATTAACAGCACTGATACATGTATAAGAATATGATTAAAAGGGGAACTGTTAGATTGTATCTATGGTAACAGAAGAAAATTTATTTTAAAAATCTAAGGAGGGAAGCAGACTTGGCCCAGTGGATAGGGCATCCGTCTACCACATGGGAGGTCCAAGATCAAACTCCAGGCCTCCCTGACCCATGTGGAGCTGGTCCACACTTAGTGCTGATGCACGCAAGGAGTGCCCTGACATGCAGGGTGTCCCCCACATAGGGGAACCCCACACACAAGGAGTGTGCCCTGTAAGCCACCCAGTGTGAAAGAAAGTTCAACCTGCCCAGGAATGGTGCTGCATACATGGAGAGCTGACACACAAGATGATGCAACAAAAAGAAACACAGATTCCCATGCCACTGACAACAACAGAAGTGCACAAAGAAGAAGATGCAGCAAATAGACACAGAGAACAGACAACCGGGGTGGGAGGTGGGGAAGGGGAGAGAAATAAATTTTTAAAAAAATATTTTAAAAAAATCTAAGGAACTACACTGTACAGTGAACCCTAAGTGAAATCATGGTCTTTAATAGTACAATTGTAAAAGTATGCTATCATGAATTGTAACTGATGTTGCATGCCATTTCAAGGTGGTGGTGGGGTGGTATATGATAATCCTGCATTTTATGCAGGATTGTTCTCTGTACCCATAACTTCTCTAATAAAGAAAAAAATGGTCATTCTACAAATAAAATGATAGGAAAAAAGAACAAACACCAAAAGAATAGATTTAAACCCAACCATACCAATTTTTGTATTAAACAAAAATTGTCTACACAATTCAGGTAAAAGGAAGAGGTTGATTTTATTTTAAAGAGCAGAACCAATTATATTATTTCCATAAGAAACCACTTTATATTTATAAACACAGGTTATCATGTAGAGATCTACAAACAGAAATTTGGAATGACTGTGTTAACATTAGAAAAATATTTTGGAGCAAAGAAAATTACAAGGGCTAAAGAGCAACATTTCAATATAATAAAGAGTTCAATTCATCAAGAGTATATATTGTTTAGCTCAAACTACATGAAAAAAATGTTGCTACTACTGAATGGGAAAACAGAAAAATCAACAATTTTATTTGGCTATTTCAAAACCCACCCTAAAAAATAATAGAATGTAAGCAGAAAGTCATTAAAAATATAGAAAAGACTTGACCTATCTAATCAACAGCATAACGAAAAGATATTTATAAAACACTCTACCAAAGAACTGCAGAATAAAATGTCTGCATGTGTGTATGAAATATTTGAAAAGAGTATATTCTGAGTCATAAGACAAATTTCAAAAATTGTAAGTGATTGAAATCATGCAAAATATATTATTTTAACCAACGGAAATAAACAAGAAAACTCTATGGACCTTCTTCAGAGTGGCAGGAAGCTCAGATCATAGACAGTGGTTTCATTTCATTCTTGTACTTCTTGATATCTTGTATCCCAGTAGTATATAGCAGCAGGGTCACTTTAGAACAATTAAAATGGGCAGCACTCCTTCTGTTATCATGTGAAACTCTACCCACTATGTCAATACCCAACAAACATCCAAACATATGTTTACAACTTATATGCATGCCCTGGAAAACTCCCTCCTACCCATGCATCCTCCTTAAATGACATCCTACACCAGTGCTCCTCCTCTGCCATAGTTGAACCCCCCTGTGATTCAAAACTTTTTTTAACTTTTTGCCTTTCATCACTGTATTAGGTGTTGCCCTGTATGTACAGTGGCAAGGCAATCTTTTCCATTTATTCCTGTGTCTGCATCCTTTTTTAAAATGATGTTTTCAAAAAAGTTTTAGATCACAGTAAAGTCACATTTAGAATATATAGGACTCCCATATACACAACATCAAACCCTTTTCCCCCTTCCCTAGCAATGATCTTTTTACACATGGATGTCACATTTGCTGCAACTGATGTACAAATATTGATACATAGTTACTAACCATGGTTTCATTATGGTTTACGTTTTAGACTATACACTGTTATAAATTTTTAGTTACATTTAACATGGCCTGTATCCATCATTGCAAGATCATGCAGAATAATTCCATTGCCACCAGTTACCCCCTCTTCCATCCATTATATTCCTCTCTCCCTTTCCACCGGGGCCCACAGTGACAACCAATCTTCACTGCTTGAAAGACAAGATTGATAGATACTTGCACCAATGCTGAGGGCTTGACACACTAGTCTGTCCTCCCCCACTGGGAGCCACCCATGCTCTCAAGAGACACCCTCCCCTCTGTTTGAGAATATCAGGCCTACCCAGGATGGGGTTATAACACCTTTCCATTCATTGTACTGGTCTCCACCCACTGATATAACATAGTATGGCAAAATAAGAACTCATATACTCCCTAGAAGCCTGCCCCAGGTGAACCCTGTGCCAGTTGCCCCTATCAAGCATATATAAAGAAATCCTGTATCTTGAAAATAAAAAGACAACCCATTTTAAAAATGGGCAAGAGATTTGAACAGACATTTCAACAAAGAAGAAATACAAATGGCTAAAAAGCACATGAAAAGATGCTCAACATCACTAGCTGTTAGGGAAATGCAAATCAAAAGTACAATGAGACACCATCTTGCACTCATTAGACTGGCAGGTATTAAAAAAACAGAAGACTATAAATGCTGGAGAGGATGTGGAGGAATGGAAACCCTCATCCACTACTGGTGGGAATGTAGAAGGATCCAGCCATTCTGGAGGACAGTTTGGCAGTTACTCAAAAAACTAGCTATAGATTTGCCATATGACCCAGTAATTCCACTGCTGGATATTATATATACCTAGAACTGAAAACAAAGACATGAACTGATGCATGCACACCAGTGTTCAAAGTGGCATTATTCACTACTACCAAAAGTTGGAATCAACCCAAATGCCCATCAACAGATGAGTGGATAAACAAAATGTGGTATATATGTACAATGTAATACTACTCAGCTGTAAGGAGGAATACAGTACTAACGCATGGGATAACATGGATGAATCCTGAGGACCTTATGTTAAGTGAAGAAAGCCAGGCAATGAAGGACAAATACTACATGACCTCCCTGATAAGAATTAAGCAAATCAAGCTGTCTCAGATAGCTAGAGACTGGAAGATAGGCTTATAGAAAATATGGGGAGAGAGAAAGGTTGTGAGTCAATGCCCACACAGGCAAAATCTATGATAAAGTGGAGGTACATAGTTGTGCAACGAAGGAATAAGACAGGGGCATAGGGATACTACTGGGTTGGGCTTTGCAGGCTTCAGGGGGGCTAGGGTTGGGAGGATGGGTCAGATGGTCCATGGAATTGGGGGAAGGATTAAGGGGTAGCAGGTGAACACAGGAGATTGTCGGGTATGTGGTTGAAACTATAATGTTCTTTAGAAAATATAATAAGGAAGTGTTACTGGTTTAAGGCATGTCCAATCTCTTTTTTTAACATCTCCTGGGAACTCATCAAAGACCTTCACTGGAACCCCTGGTTTGCTGCCTGCCCTGAAGAATTTGGGCTTATGCATTGCCATGGTTGCATGAGGCAATTTTATAAAACCTCAAACTATTTACAGATATCCTATGTTGGTTTCATTTCCCTAGAGAATCTGACTAATACAGGCCTATACAATTTTCATTTTTGGAACCTTTACTTAAACATGGGGACTTCATAATCTAAATCTCTTTTATTCTTTCCTGAAAAATTCTCTAATATCTCTTTTCTCACTGTGGTATCAGTCCATATTTTTTTCTGAATACATGGGTGTATCTCACCAAGGATGACTTGAGTTTGCAGTGGCTACTTGAGGAATGTTTGAATTAACCAAGGACAACCATTTGAGATGTGCACTTGAAAAAGAAACTCCTGGTCTTTAACAAATTAGGAAGTGCATATTTGATTGATATTCAGAAGTTTTAAAAGGCTTAATGATTCAAAAATAGCATCTTTAAAAGATTTCTTATAACATGCTCTTAGATGTTTATGGTAGAAAAAAATAAGTTTTAACCTAACGAAAGTGACTCAAACTTTGATTTCAACAGTACTTGAGTTTTGTATAAATTGTCAACTTTAAGATAGAGCCTAAGATCTGTTGATACCTTAAAACCTTAGGCTTATGCTAAATTGAGCTTGCATGGTGTAGCAGTTTGATTTAATTGATGAATTCAAAAAAGAAATATTGGATTATGCTTGTAATCTGATCTGTACCTGGGCATGATTGAGTTATGATTAGGGCTTTGATTGAGCCACATCATTATGGCATTGGGTCCCCACCCCTTGGTGGGTGGGGATTCACAGATAAAGGTCATGGCAAAGGACAGAGTTGGAGTTTTGATGAGGGTGTCAGAGTCACGAACCCAAAAGGTACTGGGAATGAAAGACAAAGAGAGCCTGGGATCAGGGGATCTGAAAGCATTGAAGCCTCAAGCTCATCAGACAAGTTTATTAATCTCAGGGGCTTCTTTATATATCCCAAGCAATCATGAGAACCAGAAACTATTCTTGATAACTATTCCCATTACCTCAACCTGTGTAACACAATGAATCAAATGCTATAATTAATTCAAAGTACAAAATTTCAATGTTCTATTATACTGTTGAGAAAACATACCCATAAATCTTGTTGCCCAAGTTGTTCCATTCTACCTAGTCCTTGTTCCACCTGAATGTACACATCTCCTTGCTAGATTTATGACCTGCATGCATAGCTGTAGAGACAGCATGACTCAGTGGTCAAGGAAGTAACTTGCTTCCATGGAAAAAACATGCCTTTGTTTCCCACATTTCCCTCTTTTTGTTTTAGTCAGAATGGCTGTGCCTGTCTTAGGTTGCCCTCCTCTGAGAGGCTTACCCATCATTGACTACCAGCCAAGCACACTGACCATGGGGAACTCATTGCAAGGTTCTTGCAAGTACCAAATTATTGCCCTGTCCCATAGCATTCACATGGTGCAGTCTTCAGCAAACGCCTCGTCCCAGGGAGGGAACAACAATAAGCAACAAGATTAACACACAAAGTCCTATTCCTAATGCTGATAAAAAATGTTGAGACTTCCACCAATTTACTGGATTAAACTTATTGAAATGAGAAATCAAATCATTAAAGATATCCTTATCATCAGCTACATAAATCTGATTATTTCCAATATCGTTTTCTGTAATTCTTCTATTTCTAATGACATATTACCCTTATGACCTATCAAATGATTTCTAATCTTTTCCCAATCAAAAGTAGAATTATTATAAGCAAGCAGAGTAATACAAAAATTACTCTCTTTCCAATCACATTTTAAACCTCTAAGTAAATTTAAGTTGTATACTTGATCTCCAAGAGATAAAACTGCTGATTCTAGATCATTAACTCTATTGTTTAATTCTTCATCTATGTGCTCTTGACTATGCCATAAGTCACTAGCATTCTTATGCCAATCATGCACATATTGCTGAGTCTGCACAGTCTCATGCAAGGCCATGGTAGCTGTAGCAGCAGCTGCAATAACACCAATCAGTCCCAATATGCCAGCTATTAACAGTCCCACAAATCACTTTGAGCACTTCAGGATTTCTTGAGCCATATGGAACAGCAGTTGACTCTCAGGTGATGATTGCCAAATTCGGTTCAGTCGCACTGGAATCCACACTCCCCACCACCTTCAAGTCATTGTAATGAAATTTCCATTCTGTAAGACATTCTCAGACAAACAGGTATACAACACCCCACTTTTATAAAACAGAGCATTCTCAGTTATAGTTTTCCAACCACAAACACATAAGGATCTCTTACACAAGATTGAAAATGATGAGTTTGATCTAAACACAAATATTGACCATTCTATTATTCCCAATCCATTCTATAGTAGGTGCTATTCCCAGAAAACCTTTCCACAAATTCTTTTGACTATGCATCGATGTAATATTACACCATGGAGAAGGGATCCCTTTTCCTTTATATTTCCAAACACTATTATTTTTGGTAAAAATTATTTTTTCATCCAATTCAAGGGATTCATGAAACGGATATTGCATATTACTAATTGGCTGTTCTTTACTATTTAGACCATACCAAATAAATCTGCCATTATATTTGGTGGAACTCCTCATAGGGGCACTTTCCCACACTATTCCATAGGAATCATTAAAAACGACAGATCCTCTTCCTATATGGCATTCTTGCCATCCTTCTTTATCCCCAATATCTCTTTGCAGACAGTTATAGGTAGGTCTTTTAGTCACCATATAATTATAAGAAGGAAATAACATCACTAAATATTTAGTATTATTTTTGAAGATAACCATAGTCCAATTTTTAACATACATACATGGAGGATGGTTACCAATGCATAGGGGTCGAGAATCAAATGGTAATATGAGATTATAGATTCTTTATCCTTCCTCATGGGACTTAATTGGTAACCGATCATCAATTGGTCCAGGGAATATATGGGTCTTATTCAGATAAATAGGCAAGGATGGATCTTTCCAGGTTAACACTTTGAGTAATGGGGGGTTAGGTATATAGACCCAATAGGTGTAATTACCCATGGCTTCCTCATTACTTATGATCACCATGATCAGAAGTTGTAGGAGATCCCATCTCTTCATTCCATGGTTTAATCCTCTTCGCAGGTAGCCAAATTTGCTCTCCATTTTATGAAATACAAGAGCATAGCCTTGCCCCCCATACTTTAATCCTGCCTTTTTTCCATTCATTGCTTAAAATATCTTTCCAGAATATTGGTTGATCTTCATTTCCAGTGTCCACTGTAGATGTTTGATATTTTCCAAAGTGACATTCTGCAGGTGTCAGTGAATTATAAACATTAAGAAAATTTAAAGTAAATAATAATAATAATAATAATTGATCTTTTGGTGTTATAATACCATCATCTCCCCCTTTTTGTTTTAAAAGCATAGTTTTTAGGGTATGATGGCTGTGTTCAACTATGGCTTGACCTGTAGGATTGTAAGGAATACTAGTAACATGTTCAACAGCATACATAGAACAAAAGGAAGCAAAAGGCTTACTAGTGTAAGACGGGCCATTATCAGTTTTAATTTTCAAGGGGCATCCCATCACAGCAAAAGCAGATCACAAATGGGAATGAACATGATGAAAACATTCACCACTTTGTGCAGTAGCCCAGAAAAAATGAGAGTGTCAGTACAGACATGGACATATTGTAATTTACCAAATGATGGTATGTGAGTAACATCCATCTGCCACAGTTGATTAGGAGCCAGGCCTCTGGGATTAGTTTCAGCCTGAAAAGGCACTGTGGCCAAAGGTCCACAGGTGGGATGGCTGTGAATAATCTCTTGACCTTGATGTTTTGTCGATTGAGGAAATTTATGTCTAAGTCCCTTAGTATTAATATGAATTAATGCATGATATTTAGTTGCATCCTGCAAACATCCCACTAACAGATCATCTTGGGCATTTGGGGTAGCTAGAGGACCAGGAAGGGAAGAAGGAGACCAGATATGAGTAATATATATGGACTGGCTTCTTTGTCGAATGAGGGCTTGGTAAAGTCAGCAAAGAGTTGAGACAATTCATCGGTAATAAAAATATGAGCTCTTTCAATAAGAGCTACAGTTAAACACACATATTCAGAATCAGAGACAATATTCAAGGGCTCCTGAAACGTTTGTAAAACGTTAATGATGACTGAAAGCTCTGTGAGTTGAGCAGATGAATAAGGAGTCTGCCAAACCTGTTCCTTTTAAGAGGTAACATATGATGCTTTTCCAATACTACTATCATCAGTAAATACTGTACATGCATTTTCAATAGGAACGGTTTTCACATTTTTTGGTAAAATCCAAGTGGTTCTTCATAAGAACATTAACAATTTAGAAGTAGAATAATGATTATCAATAATGCCTTGAAAATTACTAATAGCAATTTGCCATTGAGGATATAAGTGTTGAATTTCTTCATGAGAAAGATCACAAATAATCCTGTCTGGATCAGACCACTTTAATTGTAACGATCTAACACAGCCTTTTGCTAGGATGGAAATTATTTTTTGGAGATATGTCTGCAATCTTTTTTGTTTATTATTAGGTTAAAAAAAAACACAAAAACCCATTCCAGTATACCTTCTTGCCAAAATAAAGCTGTAGGAGATTAAGGGGTTGAGAAAATAAATCAACAGATTTGTCAGGTTCTATTTGTGTTAATTGCCCTTGAGAAATTTGATCCTCTATCAATGCCAGTTCTTTTTCAGCCTCTACAGACAATGTTATAGGGCTAGAAAGATCTACATTCTTTCTGATAGTGACTAGGCTTCCCACATTCAAAACAATTTCCTTTCTTTCTGTCCTCCTTCAAGCTACCTTTAAAGGCTACGGCCACGACCACCTTTTTACATTCACTGTTAGCCTGACCAAAGCAAACGTTAACAAAATTAACTCTCTTGCTTCTGGTATCTCAATTCTTTGAATCAAAATGTCAGTTAATTGGGCTACAAATTCCACATATGGTTAATTCCCTGGATCACTTTGGCAAAAGATTGAGTGGGTTTTCCAGGTATACAAATCCGTTTCCAAGCTGCCAAAAATGAATTGTGCACTTGTGTTATGGCCTGATCATTGTATTGGAGCTGTCCTTGAATTCCAGACCAATCACCAATACCCAATAATTGTTCAGCAGCAGTAAGAATGGGAGGATTCTGTACTGCATTACAGTGCGCAATCATATTGGCTTCATCTGTCCACCAGGTTTAAATTGCAAAAACTCAGCCGAGCTTAAAACAGTTCTAGCCAGCATGTCCCAATCCCAGGGGATAAATTGGTCAGCTTGAGTCAGCCCCTGCACTAAGCCAAAAGCGTAAGGACTATTAGTTCCAAATTGTGCACAGGCTTGTTTAAGTTCTTGCAGAATTTAAAGTGGCAGGGGTTCATGATGAAAATTATATCCTCCTTGAGGGTTGTTTGCCTCTGGGGAAACTTGTTGAATATTTACCGGGAAAGCTGTTAGTAATTGCATTCCTTCAGGATCCCTCTGTCAAGATCCTTGCAGCAAACAATGCATTAAGGGAGTAGTTGGAACTGGATTTGGTACAAACACGTTGTTAGTGTAGGGCCTGGTGTCAATGGCATCAGTAAATATTCCCGGGGCTGTCGGCATTGTAACTGGTGAGACTGTAGGGGCTACATTACACAAATTAGGGTAAATGCTGGCTTTAGAAATATTCAATTTAGACACCTGCTTAGGCAGAAAGGGGTTAGTTTCTTTCTCATTGGGGGGCTCATCCTTTTCCTTGTCCTCTATTTCCTCCCTGTCCTCACTCTGATGGCCTGTGTCATGGGACTCCCTATAAAAGATAGTAATTTCTTCCTCCTCTGCTTCAGACTGCAGCGGATCTAAGGCTGCTGCAATCTGTTGCCCTAAAGCCCACACCAACAGTGATATAGTCTCTCCTTTTTGGTATGCTCTATGTAGCACCTTCATTACCTGTTTCCACTGTTTAAGATTTAAAAGATTTTTTCCTTGTGGCTGAAACCAATAACAGTGTTTTTGTACTAGAGCAAAAATTCAAGTAAATCAGCAGTTTTCACTGAGACTCCAACAGTATTTAAAAGAGATTTTTGTCCTGTGAATATTCTTCCAGACATCCTCATTGATTCCCCATACCCTGATGCTAGCAGAAAACAAAATTAATTTAAGATTCTCACCACTGTATTGTCAGACTTGAGTCACCTTTCAATGGACACCTCAACCTTTCAGGAAGGTTTTCAGTTTCCATGTTCCCAATACTGCCATGGAAGAATCTCTGCTGCAGTCACTGCTTTGGGCCCCACATTGGGTGCCAGATGTCAGAGTCATGGACCCGAAGGGTATTGGGAGTGAAAGACAAAGAGAGATTGGGATCAGGGGATGTGAGAGCATTGAAGCCTCAAGCTCATCAGACAAGTTTATTTTTATTTTTATTTTTTATTTTTATTTTTTAAAGATTTATTTATTTTATTTAATTTCCCCCCCTCCCCTGGTTGTCTGTTCTTGGTGTCTATTTGCTGCATCTTGTATCTTTGTCCGCTTCTGTTGTCATCAGTGGCACGGGAAGTGTGGGCGGCGCCATTCCTGGGCAGGCTGCTCTTTCTTTTCACGCTGGGCGGCTCTCCTCACGGGCGCACTCCTTGCGCGTGGGGCTCCCCCACACGGGGGACACCCTTGCATGGCACGGCACTCCTTGCGCGCATCAGCACTGTGCATGGGCCAGCTTCACACGGGTCAAGGAGGCCCGGGGTTTGAACCGCGGACCTCCCATATGGTAGACGGACGCCCTAACCACTGGGCCAAAGTCCGTTTCCCCAGACAAGTTTATTAATCTCAGGGATTTCTTTATCTACCCCAAGCAATCATGAGAACCAGCAACTATTCTTGCTAACTATTCCCATTACCTTAACTTGTGTAACACATTACCTTAACTTGTGTAACACAAATGCTATGATTATAATTCAAAGTACAAAATTTCAATGTTCTGTTATATTGTTGAGAAAACATAGCCATAAATCTTGTTGCCCAGGTTGTTCCATTCTACCTAGTCCTCATTCCACCTGAATGTACACATCTCCTTGCTAGATTTATGACCTGCATGTATAGCTATGGAGACAGCATGACTCAGTGGTCAAGGAAGTAGCTTGCTTCCATGGAAACAACATGCCTTTGTTTCCCTCATGAGGGTTTTTATGTTGGAGTTTGATGCTGAAGCCTTAAGCAGGAGCCCTGGGAAGTAAACTCACAGAGAAAAGAGAAGCCAGCACACGGAAGAGAGGAATGCTGAGCCCAGGAAGAAGCAAGCCCTTGGAAGAAAGGAGCCTTGAACCCAGAGAGAAGCAAGACTCTGAAAGGGAGGAACCCAGGAAGCCTGAACCCTTGCAGCCATCAGCAGCCATCTTGCTCCAAATACACTTTGGTGATGGAATTAACTTATGCTTATGGCCTGGTATCTGCAAGCTCCTACCCCAAATAAATACCTTTTATAAAAGCCAACCAGTTTCTGGTATTTTGCATCAGCACCCCTTTGGCTGACTAATACACATGGTATGCAGGATATGGTTTTGTAGAGAAAAATAAGAGAATAGTTCTTTCTTAAAGCAAAATCATTGGCTATTGAAAAATTTTAAAGAGAAAAAATACAGGATAAAACCTGGAAGAATAGGAAAGTTGCAAAGATTTGCAGAAAAAGAATTTTGTTTTTCATGGTTATTGCTGGATAAGACATAATGGGTTTTCCAATAAGATTTTTATAAACAGCATATGCATGCAAATTTGAAATTTGGTTTTTCCCATTAAAATGACAGCATTTTCTGGGATTATTGTTCTGCTTTCAGTAGGTGATTGAAAGAAGTTTTATTTGCCTTATGAGTAATTGGCCTAGAAGGCATTTATTATGTTTCTTATCACAACAATTCACTGCCCTGCATGTAGTCTTTAATATGAATGCATTTTTTAAGAGAATCAAGTCATCTTCCTTTTTTAAAAAAACATTTATTTATTTAATCATCTTCCTCTCCCACCACTCTGCTATTTTTGCTGTGTATGTACATTTACTGTGTGATCTTCTGCATCTATTTCTCTTTTGGTTTTCTCTTCTCATGTTTTTCTCCTCTAGGACTCAACAGTATTTGTTCCTGGGGACCACTGATGTGGAGAGAGGTTTGATGTCAATTGTGCCACCTCAGTTCCTGGTCTCCACTGTGCTTCACTTTGACTCTCCCCTTCATCATTCTTTTGTTGCATCATCATCTTGCTGTGGTACTCACTTCCATGGGTACTGGCTCACTCTACAGGCACTGACTCACTGTGTCACTGGCTCATCATGTGGGGCATGCTTCCTCTTCTTATTTTTCACCAGGAGGTCCCAGGGATCAAACCCAGGCCCTCCTATATGGTAGGTGGAAGCCCTATGACTTGAGGCACATCTGCTTCCCCTCATCTCCCTTTTAATATATCTATTTTTGTAAAGGATCATACTACTGCCAGAATATTGTTTTAATTTTTCGTTGTCACTTGGGTTAAATAAGGAGCTGAGTCTTGTTCATGGTGACCTATGATCTTATTTCATATACATTACAAACCTCCTGGCAATTTTGACATCTTGCATTTCCTCAACCAAATCCTAAGTATGTCTCCTTGATCAAAGATTTCTACAGGGGTCCCAGAAAATAAAAAATTGTGGGAAACAAAGGTATGTTGTTTCCATGGAAGCAAGTTACTTCCTTGACCACTAAGTCATGCTGTCTCCATAGCTATACATGCAGGTCATAAATCTAGCAGGAGATGTGTACATTCAGGTGGAATGAGGACTAGGTAGAATGAAACAACCTGGGCAACAAGATTTATGGCTATGTTTTCTCAACAATATAATAGAACATTGAAATTTTGAACTTTGATTTATAATCATAGATTTTGATCCATTGTGTTACACAGGTTGAAGTAATGGGAATAGTTAGCAAGAATAGTTGCTAGTTCTCACGATTGCTTGGGGTATATAAAGAAGCCCCTGAGATTAATAAACTTGTCTGATGAACTTGAGGCTTCAATGCTCTCACATCCCCTGATCCCAATCTCTCTTTTTCTTTCATTCCCAATACCCTTTGGGTCCATGACTCTGAAAAAAATTGTTAATTTTTTACCTTAATAGAAGAGAAATTTTAAAAGTTGTTAGGATTATTTGATATGTTGGGACTTGCATGGGATGTGTTGTCAAATTAAAAAGAATTATCTAATTTTCTGTTGGTTAAATTTGAGTGTGCAAAAAAGTTATTCATATAAACATTTCAGAAATTATATGAAGTTACTTAGAGAGTTGTCAAGATCTTTACTGCTCATGACAGGCACTAGTGCAGATTTGTAAGGTATTGTACAAGAGTGTCTTATTAGTCACTCAAGTGACTAATAAGTCTTATTAGTCAGTCAAGTTATTCTTTATAAAATGCTCCATTCCACAAAATAAACAAGTTGTCTGGTCATTTACATTGTATTCTTCTGGTGCTTTTTTTTAACTTCAACAACAACAAATAAATAAATAAACAAACTTTAAATGAGAAGGTTAGCATATTTACCTTGCTCCATCTGTCAACTTCACAACACTTGTAAAACTGAAAGTTCAAGAGGTGTCAAATACCTTGCAAAAAGGACCCTTTAAACATCTTGAAATGGATTTTATACAATCTCTACCACCTCCAACTTTAACCTTATACCCAATTACAATTAAACTTATCATTTCAAGTTTATGAAAATCAAAATAAAACTATTAAAAGCCATCACTGGAGACATGGGGAGTGGTGGAGATTTGGGCCCGAAGGGTATCAGGAATGGAAGAAAAAGAAGAATGAAAGAAAGAGGAAGAAAGTGAGAAAGCTGGGATCAGGGGGTCCATGAGACATCAGACAACTTTATTGTTTACAAGGAGCTCTATATATACCTCAGTCTACATGAGAACAAGCAGCAACATGCAGTTAACTATCAGCATTACTTTCATAGTCTAAGGAATTCAAAAAATCTTATCTCAAGGTACAAAGTCTAAGTGTTCAATTTACTACAAAAGGTATGTGCTCATCTTTCAGCCTTTAACAGCTTCCTCCTGTTTGCTGGGAACTATTTATTACTGAATTCCTTAGGTTGCAAGCATAGCCATGGAAACAGCATGTCTCTCCTTGTGAGACCTCTGTGTCTCAGTTTCCAAACTTTCCCTTTTTGTTTTGTTTGTTTGTTTAGTTATTTATTTCTCTCCCCTTCTCCCACCCAGTTGTCTGTTCTCAGTGTCTATTTGCTGCATCTTCTTTGTCCACTTCTGTTGTTGTCAGTGGCATCAGGAATCTGTGTTTCTTTTTGTTGTGTTATCTTGTTGTGTCAGCTTTCCATGTGTGTGGCACCATTTCTGGGCAGGCTGTACTTTCTTTCACACTGGGCGGCTCTCCTTATGGGGTGCACTCCTTGCACATGGGGCTGCCCTATGTGGGGGATACCCCTGCAAGGCATGGCACTCCTTGCACACATCAGCACTGCACATGGGCCAGCTCCACATGGGTCAAGGAGGCCCGGGACTTGAACTGCAGACCTCCCATGTAGTAGACAGACACCCTAACCAGTGGACCAAGTCCACCTCCCCCCCCTTTTGTTTTACTTGAGGTGACCATGCCTGTCTTAGGTTGCCCTCCTCTCAAAAGTCTTACTCATCATTGACTACCCACCAAGCTCTTTGACTTGGGGAGATTATTGAAGTGCTTTGGCTAGCACCAGATTATTTGCATGTCCCATGGCTGTTACACTTTGCAATTTTCTTTGAAAGCACTGTCCGGCACAGGCAAGAATCATGAGCAATAGAACAAATATGTTTAGCCCTATTCCTAAAGCTGACAGGAAATGCTGTGCTTTCCACCAATTAACTGGGTTAAATTGTGTAATATGTGAAATCATATCTGAGAAAATATCCTTATCATTTGCTACATGAATTTGATTATGAGACATCTCTAATATTTTCCTTTGTAATTCAATTATTTCCAGAGAGATATTATTTTTATGGCCTAATAAATGATTCTTACTTTTTCCATACTATATTTGATATATTATATGCAAGCAGAGTTAAACAGAAATTACTTTCATTCCAACCACATCTCAACCCCCTTAACAAATTCAAATTATACAATTGATTTCTAATATGTAACATAGCTGATTTCAAATCATTAACTCAATTATTTAACTGCCCAGAATCTATATGCTCTTGACTATGGCACAAATCACTAGCATTTTTATGCCAGTTATGTACATATTGTTCTGTTCATACTTTCATGTAAAGTTATTACAGCAATAGCAGCAACTGTAATGATACCAATCATCCCCAAAATGCTTATAATAAGCAGTCAAAGAAAGCATCTAGTCCATTTCAAGAATTCTTGTGCCATATGTAGCAATAACTGACTTTCAGGAAATGACTGCCAAATTCCACATCATTCTCACAGGTATCCAGATGCCTTTTCTTCTTCTGGCCATCACTATAGTTTCTTCATTGATATTCACCTTTACAGTGGAGCCAATTTTTCCTTTTCTCAGGTTTCAGTGGTAGGGCCCTGGACCTTTACAAAGGCATCTGTGTCAACAGTCCTAAAAGGGGTGTTAGTGGAGTGGGCAGGGACATGACAGCCACCTGTTACTACTAGCAGGTATCCCAGGTGCTTTTTCATAATCTGAGGGTGATTTACAACAGTCCATCATTTCTGTCTTGCTTTTAGTATTTGCAATCCACCCCCGGATAGGGATGGCAGTCTTTAGAGTGACCAGACCCTATTGATTTAAATCTTTCACTTTTAGCAGGACCTCCCATGCTGCACACAATTGCTTTTTTATATTGCACTTTTGGTCTCTTTCCAGAATTGTGATTAAAATCCAAGGGATATTTGTTTAGAATTTTGCTTTTGCCACAAACTCCACCCAAAGCCAATATTGGTGCTTGCCACGTCCAATTCATAGGCTAAGTTAATGTATGTCCACAGTTTACTTTCCTTTTCTTATTATTTAAAGCAGCTTGCTGGAGGTTTTCCTACTTCCATGAAGGACTTTTCCCTATTAATACATACAATGGTTGTAATATTTGAGCTAAGTGAGGGATGAAAGATTTTCAGTATTCCAACCATATTACAAACTACATTAACATGAGAAAACATTGTACTTTATCAATCACAGCAGAGGTTATAGTTTTGTTTTGCCCAACTAAACAATATTGAAGAATTCATTAGAGGAGGAGGGACCTCACAGTCCACCCCAACTGTCTGCCCACCCCAGGCTATCAAGATAAGATACCACTGTTTCTTCTGTTTCTTTTAATTTTGAAAAAAGGATTACTTATTAACATAATGTCATCAGCATTTTTTTAGCCACAGATTTCTTCTGCACAGCCAGATTCTTTGCCACAAGGCCAGGGCAGATGGTTGGGCTATATACACAGCCTTGGGGGGGCACTGCAAAAGTCTATTGTTGACTTTTCTACAGGTAGGAGAATGCAGGCTGGCTTGACTTGCCTAAGGAAATACTAAAGAAAGTCTTAGCACATTTTAAAACAAAATGATAGTGGCATAGTTGGATATTAATTTTTTGCAACAAGCTAGCAATATTTGGTACAGCTCCATACTACAATGGTATTACTGCAATTTATGATAAGAAGTTGTTTCTATGACACACACCTTTTTATATTAATTAAATCCATAATCATATTGTACTTTTGTTTAGTATTATGTTGAAATATTGGTAAATTTATACACTCTTAAGCATTCATATGAAACTTTTACTCATACAACTTTAGTTAACAAGGTTTAAAAATCTGGTTAATTTTATAACACTTTTAAAGACCTTCCATTCAATTTATAACATATTAAATGAACTCAACTATTTAATTTTTTTTTCAAGGTAATTAGTTTGGAATAAAAAGCTACTTTTCAGGATTTGATTTTGAGAAAGCAGGTTTGAAAATTAATTTCCTTTAAAAGAGATGAGAGCTTTTTTTCTTTGAACACTGAGGAAATGATGAGGTTAAAGCACAAGAAGCTATTTTGATAAAACAGACTTTCTTTGTATACTGATTATTCAAGATGAAAACTTTTTATAAACTTGTACCAAAACAGGCTAATGATTTGAGAGACTTTGAGAAAGAAGAAAATTTTAACTTTGCATTAGTATACTTCTTGATACTAAACTATTTAAAACTTTATAGACAGACCCATCAAATCTTGCTTAACTTTAACCATAAAAATTTCTTTTCCATTAACCTTCTACACTTTCAGTATTCATTCAGATTTTGTCACACATTTTTTCTTTCTTAATAATCATTTTTCTTAGGACAAAATCATCTCCTGTTTCCTTAACAATAAAAACACATTCCATATGTTACCAAACTTATGTCACATACATAAGTTACCAAAACAATTTTGGAAACTTTTCAGGCAACCTTTTTCCAAAATATAATTACTATCAACACTAAACAAACTTGTTAAAATAATGAACTTTTCTTCATTTTAAATACTTAGTAGCATGTAATATCAGAAATAGTCTTTTAGAAGCAGGTTTGCAGGGGAGGCTGGCTGCCAACAAGTTTTCTTGTTATAAAATTACCTTTTATTATTATTATTATCAATTCAGGTTTTGTTTAATAATGACTTTTTGCAATTATCCATTTAAGTACCTTAATTTAAACAATGCTTTGCTAAAATTCTCATAATTATTTGTAACCATATAGACTATAATTATATTATTTTAAGACAAATTTTACCTTCACAGGACACATTCCCCTACCCAAAGTTACAATAATTCTTTTACATATGGATATCCAGTTCTCCAGGCACCATTTTTTGAATAGGCCATTCTTTCCCAGTTGAGAGGGTTTGGTGGCTTTATTGAATTTTATATGACTATATATATGAGGATCTCTATCAGCTCTCAGTTCAGTTCCATTAGTCTCTGTGTCTCTCCTTGTGCCAATACCATGCTTTTTTCTCTACTGTAGCTTTGTAGTGTGATTCCTCCAATTTCGTTTTTCTTTTTTCTTTTTTTTTATTTCAAGATACTTTTATTTTTAAAACAGGTCACAACATTAAGCTTTTGGCCCATTCTGCGGTTATACAAGCTACAAATGCTTGTTCAGCAGGTGAGAGGCATCCCTTAGAAGTATGTTTGAAAGTGAATAAAAATCCATATAAAACAAAATAATCAAGTAGTTTCCATAGAAACACAGATAAGTGTAACCCCATCTCCTAGTCTTCCTTATCGCTGTCTGTGCCAACCCTACTCTTAGAAGGACATTTCAAAACTAGCAGTAATTAAGTTAAATGATCCCCCCCCCCCAAATCCCTCCATTCAAGATAAACTCACAGCAGCTACAAAAATGGTATTTACACATTAATACTAGCTGGAGCACAAGTGGCCGGGTGGCGCTTCATCCCACTTTCCCAAGCACAGGAAAAAGGCAGAGCACTGGCATCTTGCTCCTCTACTTCAGGTGGAAACCCCCGGCTCTCAATTTGTTGCATGACTTGCCATGCAGGCTCTGACATCACATAGTAGATGGTTGGCCTCTGGAACCCATTGAAAGTGGAAGCAGTAGCCACAGTGTAAGCCCCCAGCATCCAGTCAAACAGCATCCAGTTGCCCACGTGCATTTCTGGCAGGCCACAGTGCTCAATGATCCAATCAAGGCCATCACACGTGGGTCCCCATATGCTAGATGAGTAATACTTCTCATCTGGTTTGCATCTCTTCTGCATAAGAAGCTTTACATGCTCATGATCATAAAGGATACAATTAAATGATCCATACACTCCATCATTCACATAATGCATAAAGGTTTGTTCACTCGATTCATCTTCATCATCAGAGCCTGTCTGTTCCTTAAACACAATTTATTTTGGCAATGATATTCACTGCAAGTGTGAAAGCTGAAGCAGCATAATATCAGCCTGGTTCAGCTATGATTCTCACTCCAGAATCTAATGGGAAATACTTGTCTAATGCTGGATTAATGACACTGGTTATCTCTTCAAATTTAAGCTTCACGTCATCAGATCTGGGAAAGCCACCACCAATATCAAGTAGATACATGCTGAAACCAACCTCAGCTCCCATGTCAAAGACACAGCGGGCATCATAGATGGCCTGCACAAAAGTTTCAGGATCAGTATAGCCACTTCCCACATGGAAGCTGACATCAATGACATCAATATCGAGCTCTTTAGCCCATTCCAAAAGAAGCTTGCTGGTTTTCTGTGTGGCTCCAAATTTAACACTGAGGTGGCAGACTGCTTTGGAGTCATCGGTGGCAATCCACAAAACCAACTTTTGCCTTTGGATATGCCCTGGCCACTTTCATCAACTCAACCTCGCTGTCAAAAGTCATCATCTCAACTCCATTATTGGCGGCATAGTTAATTTGAGACACTTGTTTACAAGGGTTTGCATAGATTATCCTCTCTGGCGGCACCCCGAGACTCTGCACCAACTGGATTTCAGTCTTGCTAGCACAATCAAATCCTGTCCCTATGGAAGCCAGGGTCTTCACTATGGCTTTACTGTCATTACATTTGACTGCAAAGAAGGGGGTGACACGAGGAAGAACTTTTAACCATCTCAGATGTTTCTTTAGAATGTCTCCAAGGTCCACAACATAGAAGGCATCTTTATCATCATCAGAAGAAACTTCATTAATTTTTTGGCCCAGAATGTCCTTGGCAGTAAAACCTTCATCAGGAAATGGCAGTCAAACTCCTCATTACTGAAGTTGTTCATGGTTTCTTGATGTTCCACTGAAACACAACAAAATGGAAAACTAAGACAGAATTTAAAGAGATTTCTTTCAACTTTTCAGGAAGGCAATTCTCCAGGAATTCCAAATCTTGCTGAATTATAAGACTTGTGCCCTTGATGCAGCAGTAGAAATGTTCTCCTAGCACTTGGGCGCTGGGGCCACACCCCGAGGAGGTCCTGCAGCCCGCAATGCTGCCACCATTGCTGCCCACCTCGCTCCCTCCCGTTGGAGGACTGCTGGCCCAAGGAGGCACCAGAACTGCTGCCAGAGGGTGGTTGGTGGCAGAGCTGCAGAGGCCTGACTTATTTTTCTTTTTCAATATGTCTTTACCTATTCGGGGCCTCTTTCCTTTCCAAATAAATTTCATAGTGAGTTTTTCTAATTCCTTAAAGAATGCTGTGTTGATTTTTATTGGGATTGCATTGAATGTGTAGATCAGTTTTGGTAGGACAGACATCTTGATAATATTTAGTCTTCCTATCCATGAACAGGGAATATTCTTCCATTTATTTAGGACTTCTTTGATTTCCTTGAACAGTCTTGTGTATTTCTCTGTGTATAAGTTTTTCACATCTTTAGTTAAATTTATTCCCAGGTATTTGAAATTTTAATTTACTATTGTAAATGATATTTGTTTCTTGATTTCCTCCTGAGCTTGCTCATTATTTGTATATAGAAATGCTACTGATTTTTGTGCATTCATCTTATAACCTGCAACTTCACTAAACTCATTTAAGTTCTAGAAGCCTTGTTGTAGACCTCTTAGGGTTTTCTATGTATAGGATCATGTCATCTGCAAATAATGAAATTTTGACTTCTTCCTGTCCAATTTGAATGCTTTTTGTATCTGCTTCTTGCCTCAGTGCTCGAGCAAGTACTTCTAAGACAATGTTAAATAGAAGGGGTGAGAGTAGGCATCCTTGTCTTGTTCCTGATCTTAGAGGGAAGGATTTTAGGATTTCACCATTGTAAAAGATGTTGGCTGTGGGTTTTTCATATATACTCTTTATTATGTTAAAAAAATTTCCTTGTATTCTGATCTTTTGCAGTGTTTTTATCAAGAAAGGGTGCTGTATTTTGTCCAATTCTTTTTCTGCATCTATAGATATAATCATGATTTTTTCCCTTTAATCTGCTTACATGGTGTATAACATTGATTGATTTGCTTATGTTGAACCATCCTTGCATACCCGGAATGAATCCCACTTGGTTATGGTATATAATTTGCTTAATGTATTGTTGAATACAGTTAGCAACTATTTTGTTGAGGATTTTTGCATCTAGGTTCATTAGAGAAATTGATCTGTAATTTTCCTTTTTGTGGTGTCTTTGTTTGGCTTTGGTACTAGGATAATGTTGGCATCATAGAAGGAGTTAGGTAATGTTCTTTCTGCTTCGATTTTTTGGAAGAGTTTCAGCAGGATTGGTGTTAGTTCTTTCTGGAATGTTTTGTAGAATTCACCAGTGAAGCTGTCTGGCCCTGGGTTCTTCTTTGTTGGGAGGTTTTTAATGACTGATTCTATCTCTTTACTTGTGATTGGCTTGTTGAGATAATCAATTTCTTCTTTCATCAATATAGGCTGCTTATGTGTTTCTAGGAATTTGTCCGTTTCCTCTGAATTGTCAGTTTTGTTGGAATATAGTTTTTCAAAGTATCCTCTCATGATAATCTTTATTTCTGTGGGGTCAGTGATGACATCTCCCTTCTTGTTTCTTATTTTGTGTATTTGCATCTTATCGCTCTTTTTCTTTGTTAGTCTAGCTAAGGGTTTGTCAATTTTATTGATCTTCCCAAAGAACCAGCTTCTTGGTTTTGTTTATCTTTTCAAGTGCTTTCCTATTTTCTATTTCATTTAGTTCTGCTCTTATCTTTGTTCTTTCTTTCTTTCTTCTTCCTGTGGGGTTACTTTGTTGTTTTTTTACTAATTCCTCCAAATGTGCAGGTAGTTCTTCAATTTTTGCTCTTTCTTCTTTTTGGATGTATGAATTTATGGCTATAAATTTCCCTCTCAGTACTGCTTTTGCTGCATCCCATAAGTTTTGTATGTTGTGTTATCATTTTCATGAGTTTCAAGGTAGTTATTAACTTCTTTTGAGATTTCCTCTTTGACCCACTGTTTTCTAAGAGCATGCTGTTTAATTTCCATATCTTGGTGTGAAATCTGGCTTCACTCCACTGTGGTCAGAGATATTATTTTTTATGATTTTGATCTTTCTGAATTCACTGAGCCTTTCTTTGTGGCTAGCATATGGTCCATCTTGGAGAATGATCCATGTGCACTTAAGAAAAATGTATATCCTGCTGTATTCGGGTGTAATGATCTGTAAATGTCTATTAGATCCAACTCCTCTAATATACTGTTTAAAGTTTTTATTTCTTTAGTGTTTCTCTTTTGAGATGTTCTATCCAAAGTTGATAGTGGTGTATTAAAATCTCCCACTATAATTGTAGAGTCATCTACTCTTTCACTTAGTTTTTCCAGTGTTTGCCTCATGTATTTGGAGGCACCCTTGTTAGGAGCATAAATAATTATGATTATTTGTTCTTCTTGAGAGATTGTCCCTTTCACTAATATGTAGTAGCCTTCTTTGTCTCTCACAATTTTTTCACATTTAAAGTCTATTTTGTCTGATATTAATATAGCTACTCCTGTCTTTTTTGGTTATTGTTTGCTTGTAAGATTGTTTTCCAACCTTTCAACCTCCATGAATCCCTGGGTCTAAGATGTGTTTCTTGTAGACAGCATATAGATGGGTCATATTTCCTTATCCAATCTCCAAGTCTGAATCTTTTGATAAGTGAGTTTAATCCATTGACATTCAGTGTTATTACTTTCAAGGAATTTTTTATGTTAGCCATATTTTGATTGGATTTGTGTTTGTCATATTTTGTTTGTTTTTTTCCTTCTCTTTTTGTCTTTTTTGTTGCTCTTACACTCTCCTCCAACTCTGCCTCTCCTGTTTTTTCCTTTCTTCCTGAAGAACTCCTTTTAGTATTTCTTGAAGGGCAGGGTTCTTGTTGGCATTCTCTTTCAATTTCTGTTTATCTGTGAATATTTTTAACTCTCCATCTTTTTTAATGCTAGTTTAGCTGGGTAGAGTATTCTTGGTTGGATTTTTTTTTCTTTTAGTACCTTGACTATATCATACCACTGCCTTCTTGCCTCCATGGTTTCAGATGAGAAAGCAGCACTTAATCTTATGGAGCCTCCCTTGTATGTGATGGTTCTCTTTTCTCTTGCTTTTAGAATTTTTTCTTTGTCTTGAGCATTGGATAATTTGACACATATATGTCTTGGGGTGGGCCTGTTGGGATTTATGATGTTTGGGGTGTGTTGTGCTTCCTAGACATGTACATCCATCTCTCTCAGTAGATTTGGGAAGTTTTCAGTCATTATTTCCTCCAACAGCCCTTCTGTCCCCTTTCCCTTCTCTTCTCCTTCTGGGATGCCTATAATACATGTTTGTGCATTCTGCATTGTCATTCAGGTCCCTAAGTCCTAGTTGGATTTTTTCTATCTTTTTATCAATCAGTTCTATTATCTGTTTGATTTCAGATGTAATGTCTTCCATGTCGCTAATTCTCTCCTCTGCCTCTTCTAATCTGCTGCTATTTGCAGCAAGTGTATTTTTCATTTCTTGAACTGTGCTGTTCATCCCCATCATATCTGTTATCTTTTTGCATAGGTCTGCAATTTCCTCTCCAAGTGTTTTCTTCATATTGTTAATCTCTAATATATGTTTTGAGATCTTTAATTACTTGTCCAATGTTCTGCTCCCCTTCCCAGCTTTTAGTTTGTTCATTGGATTCAGCCATGTTTTCCTGATTATTGGTTTGGTTTGTAGTTTTTTGTTGCTGTCTGGTCATCATTTTATCTTGATGGGTTTAATCAGTTCCTTAGCTTCTTTGTCTATTCTTGGGGATTAATTAGTTGTTCTTTCATAAATGTTATGTCTTCTCTTTGTCACTTTGTTCTTCTTATTCTATGTTCTTGTTGCTGGCTAAGTTCACTTTGAAGGAAAATATTAGGGCCAGGGAAAGCAAAACGAGTAAGAAAAGAAAGTGTGTAATGTAGTATTGGTAATAACTGTTAACAGAGCAAAAATGTGAGATCTGGGAGAATGGATATTAGACTCACGTAAGTTGTGTTGAGTTATAGCAGTAAATAGAGTACCTATAATGAGACAGTCAACTGAATATTGGAGAAATAGAGTATGAATTAAAAAGCAGTGTTTTAATGAGAGAGGGAAAGAGAAAAGAAAGACAATAATATTAAGAGTGGATAAAAGACAAAAAACAGAACAAAGGTATTAGAAATTAAAAGTCAGACAATTTGGGGGCCAAAGAAAGGGAGGTGGAATGTAAGGGAGACAGTAGATGATGGAGGATAACAAGATGTAGGGTGGCCAAAATCAATTCACACAGAAAAGAGGAAATGGAGGATGAGGAAACACAGCAAATGTGAAGTGCTCCCTGCAGCTCCTATTATATAAATTAAATATAATAAAATAAGAAGAAAAAGAGAGAAAAGAAAAAAAGAGAAGAAAAAAGAGCATGGGCAAAGAAAAGGGAGGGAAACAAGCAAGAAAAAGAAAAGGAGAAAAAAGCTAAATAAACAAAAAAGGACCTTGGGGGATAAAATGGGAGAAAAGACCAGGAGATAATGCAATATTAGCAACCAAGACAAAAAAAAGAAGAAAAAGAAAAAAACAGAAATGCTGAGGGCTAGGATAATCAAAGACCTCAGTGGACTTCATTGCACGGTGGATTCAGGGATGGGAAGGCTGTGATATTGCAGACTTAAGGTGTGTGAGTCTCTGGAGTGTGGTCCAGCAGGGTTTAGGGGACACAGACCTGGGAACCATGCATCCAGTTAACAGGGGGCCTGGGAGCACTGCAGTGCAACACAGCCTTCAGGGATCCCTGCAGCTGGGCACAGCCCTAGGGAGAGGGGCCCCACCTGCAAACTCTGACCTCTGTGTCAGAAACCCAAAATTCCACCTCTTACAAGAATCTCTTCTATTACTGTCTCACCAAATAGACATCCAGACACCTCCTGCCCTGCAAGCCCCTGAAACAGCCTGCTGGGTGTGCTGCTGCACTACAAAGAGTTCAGGGACCACCCCAGACAGGCTGCCAGCCCTAGGTGGAAGGGTTCCTCCTACAACTTCTGACCTCCATGTCAGAAACTGCAAGTTCCACCTCTTGCAAGAATCTCTTCTGTCACTGTCTCACCAAATTGACATCCAGTCACCTCCTGCCCTGCAAGCCCCCGAAACAGCCTGCTCAGGTTTAGGAACACCCCACACAACAAAGATCCCAGGGATCACCATGGTCCAGCCGCCAGCCCTAGGGGGAGGGGCTCCAGCCAGAACATCTGACCTCTGAATCGGAAACCCAAAATTCCACCTCTTGCAAGAATCTCCTCCATCACTGTCTCACCAAATCAACTTCCAGACACTTCCCACCCTGCAAGTCTCCAAAACAGCCTGCTCAGGGCTTGGGAACTCCCCAGCAAAGCAAAGCCTCCAGGAATCACCACCACCGGGCAGCCAGTCCCAGGGGGAAGGGTCCCACTCACAACCGCAACCTCCATGAAAAAGACCCAAAATTCTACCTCTTCCAAGAATCTCCTCTGTCACCATCCTCTTGTGGAATTTAAGAGAAGTTCAATTATTTGAGTATAGAGAGGCCAGGACTCAGGAATGATTTTGAGAAGGAAAAATGGTTTATTGACGGCCGGCTGGACTCGGGAGCTTTCAGTTTGAATCCCGAGCCCTGAACAAGATTTTCAAACGTCTTTTATACAGAAAGGAAAGGCCAAATGGTCCCTTTGTTTCAGTTCTCAATAGGCTTCAATTAGCATATATCTTCCACATCTTAGGTAAGCTTTTAGCATGGACTCCAGACATTCTAGATAAGCCTTTAGCATATTTGGTTTTTGCATTTCCCCTAAATACTTAAAGTTTATAGCCCTTGCATTGTTAAACATTTCCTGGGACTGGAGCCGCTGCCAGTCCCTAAGGGCAGGACTGCAGCCTCTTACCGTTCCACACCCACAAGTCAAACAACTTAGTTATCTCTGAAGAGACAAATAGCCTTCCACCCATAGCCCACATCATTCCCCCCCTTTTGCCAAAGTTTACTTGCTAAGCTTTGGCATAATTATTGTTGGAGCTATGAGGTGGATGGCTGTTTGTTGTCTTGATTGATTATTTATCAGTCTTTAGTACAGCATCTAGGACTGTTTTTAGAAGTTTAGAACTTTTCATTCTAGACAGCAGAATCTTGGGCAGGGGCCTCCCGCAGTTATTCTGCTGCCACTGGCACTCACGTGGATTTCCAGTCAGGTCCCAGATCCATCTATTACTTTTATTTTACTCTTAAAGAGTTTACACCTTTAATTTAAAAGGGGTGCTGAAGGGAGACGATCTCTTTTCTGTAACTGCTTCCTGCTGGCCATGGGCTGTAGTCATTGCCTAATAAGGTGTAAAACTCTTTAATTTATTCTAATTGGAGGAAGATGGATCTGGCATTCTGTACGAAGTTGGATGAAGTTTTCATATGGTTAATAAGATGTTCACTCTGAAAGAAACAAACTTAATTAAAATTTTGGAATACCTGTTTTTAAAAGAGGACACATTGGATTACAGAGGTAGACAAGGTTAGGTGCCTATAAAGATGGCATTCCTTAAAAGCTGGTGGGAACAGCATATATATTCTTTTTTAAGTTATCCATCTTTAGAGAGAAATTGCAACAGACACTTAGCTTTGTCTGAAGACACATTCCAAGCTGTTCAATGATTGACACTCATTCGCTCTGTCAGATGCTCCTGGTGAACTGGCACTCCTTGGGCAACTGGCTTCACTCAGGATTAGAACACTAATTTGGAAATACTCTTAGTTTTCACCTGTGGGAGTGATCAGAACTACAGAATAAAGATTTTTACACCTTGGTTTTCATTGTACAATTTCTAGCAATTTTGACTTGTTCAATAGGTGACTCACCATCAGCAAGCAAGCCTCACTTTTGCTAACTGAGACTGGCTGAGACTGCCACCTTATTCTATAGACATGTTATTAACTGTTTAGAAAATGATTTTACCAGGAATTTAACATGTCTAATATACTTCTGCACTTGATCCAAAATAGAAAAGATAACATTACAATTATTAGGCATATATTTAGTACAGGATAAAAGTGCAGCACTTAATATTAACTAATGTATTACTTAATGCATAAGGATTCAGAGTTGCAATTATTAGTTTTGAGTTTCAGGTTTGTAATACTTTACATGTTATCTCTCCACGAGAGCAGGCCATAATGCCAATTGTGTTTAAGTTTTACTTACAGTATCCTGGTATCATGGCTCCACTTAGCATGTTCTTCAACGCAGTGAGCAAGTTGCAGCATCCTTCATCTTAGAGAGATTTTCCAGTATTCTACTAGCCTGGTGCATAGTGCTCTCTGGCACCATGGAACAGTGCCAGTCTGGAAGCGATATCCATTGTACACTTCGCTGTACCGAGTCATTATTGGCTGCAGGAGCTTGAAACTGCAATATAGTTTCCATCAACTTCAGGAGCAGAACCAGAGACTGATATAGCACATATTTTTAATTGAGGGGTCAGTGACCAGCCTAGCCAATAACTCACATGGAGAGGCCACCTGTAATGTATACAAGGCCTGGTTCGAATGCACAAGAGTTTGACAATGTTAAAGTTTATTCCTTGTTTTATATATATTTTAAACAACTTAACGCAATACATATATCAAATGACTATTTACTTACACAATTTTACTATGAAGATAACAGTAGGTACTTTACTTTAGTAATAGAGGAAAAATATTATTTTTCATTGTTAGAATGAAAACAGAATATTTCCAATAGAATCAAGACAACTTTTTATTACCATTTACTTAAATGTGTATTTTGCAGTGGCCTTCAGACACGTTTATTATCATGAAGTTATTTCTGCTACCAATACCAATCTAAGTTTCTTTAGTTAACAATGACTTCTACAACTAGAACTATTTAAACATTTTCAGTTTGGAAGATGTTTTACAAACTCTTTATAATTGACTATAACCGCATTGACTAGACACCTCATGTTTAAATAAACTTACTAAATTACAATTACCAATGAAAGAAATTTACTCTTTATTTAAGAGAGCATATCTACAATCTTTTTCCTTTAGCCTAATTTCACCAATGTGAACTTACAATTTTCATTACTGTAAAGATTTTGTACATATAATGTTAATTTAGTTTATAAATTAACTATGGGAGATTACACTCAAGTTAAATAAAATTGAAACCATAATAGTTTATGCAAGGAATGTTCTCTTTTTCCCTTACAGGAAGCTAAAAACTTCTTTTCTTTAAGTTATCAAAATTATTAAATTAAAAGCATACTGACTACCAGGTTTTAAAACACATGCATACTGACTACCAGGTTTTAAAACACATTACACAATTACTTAATTTTTAAAAATCATAACCCAGGAAAGATCTCTCCATAGTTTTTATGGACTTTCCTTTACTTACTGAAATTTGTTAATAGAGCCACTAATTACCTTTATTTCATTGGAAATAAATCTTCTGGAAGAAATTAAGGCTCACCAGATTGTGGAGAAGAAAATAATTTATTCTCAATCTTGCAAGAAGGGGTGCAGAGCCAGATATGGCTGGTGCCATGAACAAAGAAAAATGACACAATTTATACCCCTAAGCCTAGCATGCAAGCTCTTCCTGTTTTTCCATAGATTGGATACTTCAGAAGTTACAGCTTATCTGAGATTTAACTTTCCCACACAAAAGTTTGATTTAACTGCTTCTTCTATCACATTCCAACCATTTTAGTTTTTACCTGCTCCCCCCTTTGTCAAATAAGGAATAGAATTTAGTGCTGAAATGGCACCGACTTAGTTAGCTCCTTCTTGGGCATCCTTCCACTGCCCATAGGACTGGCCTAAACTGGTCTCCTCCACTGCTGTCCAACCCGGGAGTGGGAGACTGAGGCAGCAGGCCGCCGGGTTACGTCAACATTTTTCTTATGTGAAAATTAACCTAATCTTTGTTTGTTGTTTTTTTTTTGCAATTTATGGCTGACAAAGGTTTAAACTGGGAAATTACCAGGCAAACTGATTCTTAATTCCCTAGCCTAGTAGATAGGTTTAATCTGCCACACCTAGTCTTGCCTTAAAAGCTCTTGCAAAGAGGAGGCCCTTTTCCAATTGTTTCCATAATCAGATTTCTATGACTTTTTCATCCTGCTTAGTTTAATTTGGGCTTTAAGAATATTTATAAATATAACTGCATATTTAATTTTTAACAATTTGAATAGACCTCTTTTAAGAATTTTTATTTGTTAATTTGATATTATCCTGATGTATGAAGACATATATTGAGCTTTTTTTTTTTTAAATGGGCAGACACAAAGAGTTAGACACAAACACAACTCATTGATATTACTTATAATTTGCATTATTTTATATACTGTTTAGCTTAATTAATTAGGGGTCCAGAAATACATATTACTTATATAACTGCATATTTAACCTCAACAATTTGAGCAAATAGGCAGACATGAATAGTTTGACACAACAACATGACTTTAGTTACTTTAAACTTTTCAAAGACTTTTGAAACTCTTCTTAATTTGCACTATGACCATGCAGTTTACCACAAGAATTTTCTTTCTTACTTAATGGATTGTAATAACCAAAATGTTCTCAATGCCTTAGCACCATTTTGTTTTAGAACTTTATATTTTACTTTGAAATTAGCAGAATTTTGGATAAGCAACAAGATTAATTTTATATATATTTACTGAGGCTATTTGAAGCCTCAGGGAGACAGACTGCTTTCTCTCATGAATTGCCACTCTTAGGAACACTGACCTTCAAGGCAGGAGACTTCTCCCCCTCCACCCCCCTTTTTGATTTTGGAGATAATAAAACTCCAGTGGCCATTTAACCTTATTCTATCAGGCAGCAATTTATTTAGTTTACACTTGAATTCATGAGAGAAAGGGTTACTAATACCAGGAGAGGAGACAGTGATGTCCCAGCTCTTCTCAATTATGAAATAACCATAGGCAAAGGCAAAGGGTGAGGTTAGGCTTGAAGTAACCATAAACAAAGGAAAGGTTAGTGTAGAATTTACACTTAAATAATAGTTTCAGGCTAAATTCACCCAGCTATAATCTCAGTTATTGTCTTTCCACTGTTTTATAATATAAATGCATTTATAAATGATTTTAACTCTTAGTTACAGTTTTTATTAATTTTTTTAAAACCTATTAATTTTATAACACCCTTAAATACCTTTCATTCAACTTATAACATATTAAATGAACTTAACCATTACTTTAATTTTTCCTTTAAAGTAAAAGAATAAATCTCTTGCAGTTAGTTTGAAATAAAAGGCTACTTTTCAGGATTTGATTTCTAGAACATAAAATGTTCTTTTAAAAGAGGTAAGACTCTTCTTCAAACATTGAGGATATGATGAGGTTAAAGCACAAGAAGCTATTGATAAAAGATTTTCTTTGTATACTGATCTTACTCAATTTAATCATAAAAATTTTCCTTCCACAAACCTTCTACACTTTCAGTATTCATTCAGGTTCTGTCCCACACTCTACTCTTTCCAATAATCAATCATTTTATCTTAGGACAAAATCATCTTCTGTTTCCTTAACAATAAAAACACACTCCATATATCCCACATACTAAGTTACCAGGCAAACTTCTTACAACATATAATTGCCATTAATACTAAACAAGTTTGTTAAAAGAATGAACTTTTCTTCACTTTAAATACTTAGTAGCATGTAATACCAGAAACAGTTTTTTTGGAAGCAAGTTGGCAGGGGAGATTGGCTGCTGAATAAGTTTGTTATAAAATTGCCTTTTATTATTATTATTATCAATTCAGTTTTGTTAAATAATGACTTTCTGCAATTAGCCACTTAAATACCTTAAACAATGCTTTGTAAAACTTTTATATTTATACCCTTAAGACAAATTTTACCTTCACAGAACACATTCTCTTACTTAAGGTTACTACAATACCTTCTAAGAACCTGAGCAGAATGCAAACGTATTTTGGCTTTGACACCCTAAGGAGGGAACTTTACTGCATTTATTCTGATTCTGCTTTTCACCCTCTTCACTTCCCCCCCTTCCAGGCAGTCGGGTGCACAACAAACAGGAATGCGGCTTATGAATAGAATGGTGGACTCACTGGAAAGGGGCAAGCCGCTCCCCCCTTTCCAGCTTTCAGCCAAAATGGGCAGACAGAACCTACTAAAATTTGGCAACTCTCCCAGGGACCCAGCCACCCTGACTGGGACATCCCCAACAAACTTGGGTGCATGGCGCGGACACATATGGCCTCCAAGCCCCGGCAAAGGGCCAGACCAGAGAGAAGACAGCAGAGCATGCACAAACATCTAGACTCCGCAAACATCCAGACTCCTCAGCTTTTGCCCCAGAATCATTTCACTCCCTTGCCAATGGCAAGGGAGGACTCCAGCTCAGCTGTAATTCCACTTTACATAAGGACACAACTCCAACACTAGCCTTGAGCTGACACAGACAGAAGCACAAAGGTCACTAATATGACCCACAAGTTTATATATTTATTTTCACCATGGCTGCCCCCACAGCCATCACAAACCTCAGAACATTTAACATTTGGTATAAAGCGAATTCATTCACAAATTAGCACCATAACAAAAGATTTCAGCTAAGACTTTTCCACTGTTTAAACTTTACTCCCAGACCAAGCTCCACCAGAAAAGCCGATCCATTTTCCTGTAACCAAGTTTTGTTTCCCTTAATCTAGACCAATTTCCAGGACATTAGGACTTGAACCTATAAATAGCCCTTCCTATTAAAATCGAGACTCCACTCCTTTAGTGGATATAAGACCAGTACAGATTCTAACATGCAGTTAGACAAACCCAAAACACCAGGGCTTTTCCCTGGTTTTCCTCCTTTTCCCAAGCCTAGAGAGAACGGCTTCCCCCCAGCCTTCTGGGGCTACTAGGGTTCTCTCGGGAGGTGATCAGCCTCCCCTTCCTAGCAATTAAAGCTAGGGCCTTCCAGACTGTGCTCACCCGGGGAGTCTTACCTTCTTCCATGTTCAGAGTTCTTTTTCGTTCCCAGAATCTTTCTCTTCAGACCTTCCATTGCCCTCGATTTTTGTCGGGAAGATTCTGGTGGAGCCCACATCTTTTCTGGATTAAATTTAATCCAGGGGCGCCCAGATCTGGGGTTCACCCGAGTCCTCCCGGCTTCCTCGGGGATTTGGAAGGGGCAGCAAAATGCTACCGTCTCTGGCCTTCATTTGTAGTCCCACCAGAGTCGCCAAAAATGTTGTGGAATTTAAGAGAAGTTGAATTATTTGAGTATAGAGAGGCCAGGACTCAGGAATGATTTTGAGAAGGAAAAATGGTTTATTGACGGCCGGCTGGACTCGAGAGCTTTCAGTTTGAATCCCGAGCCCTGAACAAGATTTTCAAACGTCTTTTATACAGAAAGGAAAGGCCAAATGGTCCCTTTGTTTCAGTTCTCAATAGGCTTCAATTAGCATATATCTTCCACATCTTAGGTAAGCTTTTAGCATGGACTCCAGACATTCTAGATAAGCCTTTAGCATATTTGGTTTTTGCATTTCCCCTAAATACTTAAAGTTTATAGCCCTTGCATTGTTAAACATTTCCTGGGACTGGAGCCGCTGCCAGTCCCTAAGGGCAGGACTGCAGCCTCTTACCGTTCCACACCCACAAGTCAAACAACTTAGTTATCTCTGTAGAGACAAAGAGCCTTCCACCCATAGCCCACATCAATCCCACCAAATCAACATCCAGACACCTCCTTCACTTCAAACACCCAAAACAGCCTGGTCTAGCAGGACTCCAACCCTACTCAGCCGCTTCTTTGCAGGAGAGATTATAAGGACGCCATCTTGTCTCCTACCCACAACTATCTTTTTAACATAGGGTAAAGCATCTGCCATATCTGAAAAGATTCCAGGTGTTGATGCTGGGGCAGCCATAATTGCTGGCTCAACAGGTGCATTAGGTTGAACTGGATATAAGCTAGGATAAAGACCTGGATGATATATGGAGACCGCATATTTTATTAGAGTAGACAGGTATTTTCTTAACTATAAAAGGGTTAGTACTAGGACTAGGCATAAAGCCAGGAGACTCTCCTCTGCCTTTTGGCTCAGAATTTCTTTCTTTCAAATGGCCCTCCACTTTCTGTTTGTCTATGGGTTTTGAAAATATAGTAATTTCTTCTTTGTCATCTTCCTCTGATTGTAAAGGATCTAAGGTGGCAGTAATTTGCTGGCACAAAGCTCACACAGATAAAAGGAATGGATTCCCCTCTTTGATATGCTCTCTGTAAAGCTTTCATTACACATCTCCACTGTTTCAAATTTAAAACATTATGCCCCTGAGGCTGAAACCAACCACAATGCTTTTGTATTAAAGCAAACAATTCAATTAACTCACAACTTTTTACAGGCACCCCACTAGCTTTCAACAAAGTTTTTAACACTTGCAAATATTCTTCCACACTTCCCATTTGAATACCCATTACCCTGATGACTTTGTGGAAATGTTACTTACCTAAAAGAAGACTTGAGTCACACTGCTTTGGACGTCATTTACAACCCTCATAGGAGTCCTTTCCGTGGGTCCCAATACTGTTTTGGAAGACTCACTTCTTTGGGCTCTGCATTGGGCACCATTTGTTGGAGATTTGGGCCTGAATGTTATTGGGAATGAAAGAAAGAGAAAAAGAAGAATGAAAGAAAGAGAGAGAGAGCTGGGATCAGGCGGTCTGTGAGTAGAGACTCATCAGACAACTTTTTGTTTACAAGGCACTCTATATATACCCGTCTACATGAGAACAAGCAGTTAACTATCAGCATTACTCATAGTCTAAGGAACTTAAAAAAATCTTATCTCAAGGTACAAAGTCTAAGTGTTCAATTTACTACAAAACGTATGTGCTCATCTTTTCTTTTAGTCTTTAACAGCTTCCTCCTGTTTACTGGGGAACTCTGTATTACCACATTCCTTCGGTTGCAAGCATAGCCATGGAAAGAGTATGTCTCTCCTTGTGAGACCTCTGTGCCACAGTTTCCAAAGGGAAAAAGCTATAAAATATTCCAGTCTGTAACTGGATGCAGAAGTTATACCATACTCAGCCATGAAAGGATAGTAGCTGCGGTTGCAACATTACATGAGGTGTCAGCTGACTTGAGCAGGGGGCGTATTTTTTAGTTAATAGAGCTCATGATTTGCTGGTTGCTAATCTCAAGAAAAACCTAGCATATGTCAACTCACAGACTGACCTTTTTTGAAATCATACTGCTCACGCCTTAAAATATCCAAATCCTCTACTGTGATACTTTAAATCCAGTACTCTGTTGTCCATGCCTGAAAAAGATGATTCTCCAGATTGTGAGGTTCCTGTTTCTCAATTATTATCCCCAGGACCAGATTTACCAAAAATAAGGCAAAACAAAGCAAAACACACACACACAAAACAAAACAAACAACAACATAAAAATCCTTGCTAAACCTGGGTTAGATCAAATTTTAAGATGTGTCTTACCATAAAACAGAAACAGATAATTATGAGGCAGACTATGAAGTAACCACTACAGTAGAAGCAATTACTGGTCAACAAGCCCCTAGCCTCACCATGCCCTAGTGAGCTGTGGTAAAACTTTTAAATAGAGGCAGTCATTTAGCTAAAAGGAAATCACAATATTTATACTGACCGTAGGTATGTGTTTGGAGTAATTCATGATTTGGGAAGTTTATGAAAACAAATGGACTCCCTGAAGTCATTAGGAAACAAATAAAAAAAAATGGTAACTATCTGAAATAATAGATGTATTTCTATCACCGAAGGAAAAGGTAAAACAAAGAAAAAATGCTGTGATAAAAGTGGAAGCTCACACTCACAAAACTTAGAAGAAAAATGCCAACCTAGCAGCTCAACAATATGTGGAGACAACAAAACAGTTTCCTTATACAATGTCCCTCATAAGCCCTCTCCAAATGAGTTAGCTCACAGTTAGGAAAGTGTTTTTGTATTTGAAAAAGAAAAATAGAGTCAGTAGGGTCACCAATTAAATTCTGGGGATAGAATCTAGGAAGTGCTGGATGGTGCCCTGTTTGCCCTAGAGTCCCTAGAAGAAACTACATGTGAGCACTCCATGAAATTACCCATTACAGAATGCAAAAAATGAAAAAGGATAAGGAAATATATTGGTGGGCAGTCTTTGATAAGGTACTTTAAAAAATCTGTAACCAGATTCATACATGACAGGCTTGTAAACTAGGCAAAATTTATTAATGTATGTATCTCCATAACCTTAACCCCCACACCTGGACTATTTGAACATCAGCTGAAGGGCTTTACCAGCCAGTTCTTTCAATGGATTTTAATTATATATAGTTTATGGCTTACAGGTATTAAGAATGGGTTGAGGCATTCTCTTGTCAAAATAAGAATGCTTTAACTGTAGGGGAAAAAAAGAAAATGGTTTTCCAAAGCAGGGAGTACCCTTTGAACTCTCAAGCAAGCTTCAAACTCACTTCACTGGAAAGGTTATAAAAAAGTGTGTCAATAAACATTTATGTAATCTAAGTATCTTTTTAAAAATGTATATATATATATTTAAAGTTTGTGTCAAGTGGTTCCTATCCAGCAAATCACCCACTGCCCATACCATCCAACACCTATGGTAAGGTAGAATAAATCCATGAGATATACAAATTAAAACTTAAATATTGACTCACTGGTTCTGTCTTGTCCAAAACATTCCCTTTGGTCCTCATGGCCCTGAGGTCTATGCCATCAGGCAACACCACTGATCCCACAAGAGGTAATTATAGTGCAGCCCATGTATGGGGAACAGTTCACTAGAGAGGATCTGTAACAGTTTGATGTTGGATGGATCCCAGAGAATCATGTCCTTAGAGCCAATCCATTCCTGTGGGAGTGGACCTATTGTAAATGGGACTCTTTGATTAGATTACTTCTGTAAGGCATGCCCCAGGGTGGGACTTAATCCTCTTACTAGAGTCCATATGGAAAGAGACAGACACAGGTGCTCAGAGTGAAATGCTCAGAAGCTGAGAGAGAAACCAGAAACTGAAAGCAACAGAGTTCAGAGGAGAAAGCAGAGACTGACAGATGACACCATGTACCTTCCCATATGACAGAAGAGTCCAGGATCACCCACAGCTGATCTTTGAGGAGAGAGCATTGCCAGAAGATGTCTTGATTTGGACTCTTTTCTCAGCTTCACAACTGTAAGCTTGCAAGTCAATAAACTCCCTTTGGAAAAGCCAACTCATTTGGGGAAATACTGTTTTCATCAGCCTCGGTTAACTAAAACAGGATCCAATGATAGTGAATTGAGTTTTTTTCAGTATTGTAGGAAATCAGTGGAATATCCTCAGGGATTTTTTTTTTTAAGTTACTGAAGATTTACTGACCCTCTACCACCTAAAGACAACATCCCACAACCTGCAAACTGATGACATTATATTCTGGAAAAGAAAACAATGAAAAACCAATCTCTGACCTACTTGAAATAAACTTATCAGGTGTTAATAACTTCACATATAGCTGTCAAATTAGAAGGAAATGAGACTTGAGTACAACACATGCAGCTAAAACTGATGTCACTTCCAAGGTGGGTATATGAAATGGTACATGATTCAAAATTAAAATTAACCAAAATAATCCAGAAGCACTTGACACTGTGTGTGTATCTGATGTGGACAGGTACTGCCAAGATCATGGAACAAGAACCCATTCAGCCAAGTGTTTTGTAGATTATGGGGAAGTTTTTTCAGTGATGAGGTACAAACACAGATACCCAGCAAGATTGCATGAAATGAGAGGTTCATAACATCAAAGAATCTGGAGGGGGAGAATGGAAAATCTTGGCATGGCAGGTCCCAGCTTACCTAGCCTAGGTTCCTGTGAGGGTTCATGGTAAGGCAGGTTGGAGCACATGTTTACTCCAGGCGCTTGTCTTTACTGTGACCCAGATGGGAAGGATCCAATGGATCCTGGGCCTGGCAGTTTCACAATATATGGTACAAAAAGCAGATGTGACTAAGGCCATGTGGAGAAGCTGGGAGCAGCTTCTTATCATCCAAGCCATATGGAAATTGATGTCTTTCAAATAAATTATGCAGCAGGAAAGAGCTGCAGTGGCAAGGGGGCAATTGAAAAGAAGTGGCAGAGGCTGATCATAGAAGCTGAGGTTAGCTCTTATCATCCATACCTGTGAAGGTGCAGGTGTTGCTAGTTGTGGTTATACCCAGGGAAGTGTTAACTCAGGTGGTTGCTCAAAATGACTAAGTTAGGACAAGGTGAAGATGTGTCAAAATAATTTATTTCATTACACCAAAATTCCCTTGTTTAATTGACACCCTTGTGCTTTTATCTATATTTACAAAAAGCATATTGTTTTTATGCTTTTGTTATCTTCCTCAAAAGCCGATTTTCCATACTTTCTCTAGACATCAAGATAAAACCCTTAGTTTAAATAACACTATTAGGAGCAGATGTGGCTCAAGTGGTTGAGTGTCCACTTCTCACATTGGAGATCCTGGATTCAGTTGCCTCATGCCTCCTAAAAAATTAAGAAAAACAAACAAGAAAAACAAAAGAAAAAATCAATTCAGTGAAGCCTATGTGGCTCAATGTTTGAGCTCCAGCTTCCCACATATGAGGTCTCTGGTTCAAACCCTGGCCTTGGTACCTCAAACAGACAACAAAAACAACAACAAAAATCCCAAGGAGACTGCACTTCATCAGTCCAACAGTGGTTTATATGGACTAATATCCAGGTAACCCTTCCCAGGAGAACAAAAGGCAAGTCAGCAAAGCCAGCATCAGGTGACCAAGGGTATTGGCTCTTCTAGGTTTGAATTTCCTAGTCTGAAAAGGCAGACTGTGGTCAGCACTCATTTTGTTTTGCTTTAAAAAAAAAACATTCTCCTGAGAAAGGAACAAAAAATCATACTTTCATTTTTTAAAAGCATCACTACATAAAATTATGGGTTTACAAAGTAATAAAATTTGACATCCAAATAAAATAGTTTTTCTCCCAGGAATTTCTCAAACTCTTCTTGTGTCATATATGATGCTAACAAATATAAAGCAGGTAATCTAAATTTCAGTTTTGTGACAAAATGCATGTTTTTCCAAAGCTGCACAGAAAGCTCACCTAAACACTTGGGCCCTAGAGAGTGGCCTTTAGGGAGCAAGCTGGGCACCCAGCAGCCTCTGGGGCTGAGGTCCAGAAGCAGAACCTCCTGTGAGTGGGGACTGGACCATAAAGGCAGCAGAGAGGCCACAGGAGCCCAGAGACTTGGTGGGAAATCTCAGTCTCCATTCAGCCATGCTCCATTTGGTGTTCTCTGCACAAACCAAAGGCACCTGGATCCACTGTGTAAGGAGAGTGATAAAAGCACCTGGGGAAGTGGCTGCCTCCAGGGAGAAGACCAGGCTGGGGGAGCTCTCATTTACCCCCACAGAGCAGGGAAGAGCCTGAGGGCCATAAAGGACCACCTGCTCACAGGGCCTCTATTCTCTAAGCACCAAGCTCAAGCCCTTGTGAACCACATCCCTCCGGTATAAACCAATGGTCTCTTTCTGACTGCACTCACCACTGGGGAGGCATTACTACTGCCCATGTGCAGAGAATGGTTTGTCAGGTCAAATCCTCCAAAACTGCAGGTTCTCTGTGTGAAGGAGAGGCAGACAGGAGAGGAGTTACCCCTGAAGTAGCTGGCAGAGCAGCACACCAACCCCAGACCCCACTTGCGGGGTGTCACTGAGCCACAGATGTGTGGGCCGGTGGAAGTGATGGGGGAGAGGGTGCAGGACTCAGGTTCCCAGGAACCTCTTGCCTAAACAGAGGTCCACAGTGCCCCTGACATACAAACACCATGATCACCACAAAGCTCTCTGCATATTCTGTGCCCTAAGATTCCCAGTCTTGTCATGACCCAGCCTCCCATTTAACCTCCCTTATGTCAGTGACAAACAAAATAAGGGCTATTTATACAGGGTCATGCAGTTTTAGAAGAGAAGACAGAAGCCCAGTGGCTGCAGAGAGCCTTCTAATGGACTTCTGTGTAGTTTAAATCACTCAGAAAGGAACAAGGCTATGTTTATTGCAGGCTGACAGGCAGGCTCATGCACTGGTGTCTCCTAACCACAGCCACAACTTTACCAACCTACTTAAATATGACCCTTTTTCTAAACGTGTAAAGGGAGGAGACCACATTTCCCCAGAAAGAAAAAGTTGGATGAACAACTGTCTTCAACCACACTCTTTAATTTCATCAGGAAAATTATTGAAGTTTTATAAGGAAGAAGAACTTCAGTGTCCTTTTAGCTTGTTTCAAACTTCATGGAATGCCTTTATATTAGGTAATATAAGGCAGTAATTTTATATTTCCAGAACTTAATTTGAATACACTGTTGACTAAAAAACTAAACAAACAATACCTAAACTTCTAAGAAAATAAGTGAAAGCAAAAACACCCTATTTTTGGCACAGCTGATTATCTTTTTAAGTAGCTGTAATAAGATGTGAACAGCAGATACATGTTTCTCAAAGGACTATAGTTAATACTATGTATACTAGAACAGCACAATGAATACTAGAAATGCTGCTTATTTAAAATAGGCATGCTTGCTCTAAATACTTTAATTAGCTGACTGAGAAACACCCAGGAAGGGAAATTCCAGACACTGGGCTCCCAGATGTGGACTCAAATCCTGTGTCTGTCCTATGCAGTGTGATGAGTGAAGTGCTTAGACTCAGCTCTGGTTCACCAGCAGCAACACTTATGGACTGAAGACTGGATGGCAGGTGCTCAGTGAGGGCCACTGCACTCAGGACAGCCACCAGTGCCTCCTGACCACTGTGACCCTGAAGTTGAGGCTCAGTCAATGCCACAACCATGCAAATGAAGAGCTGGTATTCATTCTGTGAATTTCTACTCTAAAAGCAAAGCACACTGGGGAGGAATGGAAGGGCTGGATGTGGCAGTTTTGTCGAAAGAGGAGCAGGCAGCAGCCTTTCAAGGTGGCAGGTGATGAGGACACCACAGAACCTTCTCCCTCAGCAAACAGCTGCTGCTGCTCTGAATAATGTAGGGTGGACGCGATCTCCAATGGGACATTCCTAATTCATAGCAATTTAATGGGATATCTGACTTCCTTTATAGTCAACTTGGCTGGACCTCGATCTACTCTGTAAAAAGAGAAAGACCCACATGCAAAAACGTTCACCAAACCACCTAACAAAGCACATGGTGTTGCACCCACCCTTCAAGGCTGATTTTTAATATTAGCTTTCCCTTCCCACATTATAAGGCCAAGTAAAGGTTCTCGGTTCACAAAGGCAATGATTTTATTCCAGTTCCTTTCCCCTGACTCGGGCTTCATGACAGTGTGAGGTCCAGATGCCACACTTGGTAGCATCTGCACATCCTTCTTTAACCAGCAGCAGCTTCACAAGACTGGAGCCCAGCTTGTTATTTCTAATGCACATGAAATAGCTGATAAAGAATTTATGAGGAAACTATGACTGCAATAAGTTAAGCACATATTTAAGTTTCTAAATTCCTGCTGTATGCGTTTATTCTTAAAATTGAAAGCTTAAAGCTAAGAATGGACTGGTTTTCTTAAATACCAACTAAGACCACATCCTAAGATAAGATAAGCTATCTGGAAAAATTTTTCTTTCAATCAGTGGGGGATTGACAAGGAGTATAACAATAAACAGTCCTCAAACTAATCTCCAACTTTTTCTGTAATACCACATAGTTCTTGAAACAGCACTCCTTAAATGGAGAAAATAGGTTGTAAACATTAAAAGAAAAATAACCCAATCTTTGATTTTGTGATATAAATGAAGCTATGTATTCCTTGCATCTTCTGTACAATTATAGAAATGTTCATACATACTTGTGGAGAAGGCAGCTAGTAAGTGGAATATGCCATGCAGTTGTCATGCATGTCTCTTCCCCCAAACAAAAATTTAATGACCAAATAAAATAAAGACAAGTGACACATCCAGTGTGTATGAGGCATTATCATTTCCCTGAGGTTTCATTAAGCAAAGATGGCATTTTTAGAAGACAAAAAGATCAAGGTTGAAGAATAAAGGACAACTTTCAGTAAAATGAAGGAAATATATGAAAAGGAGAATGCAAAAGAACTTTAAAAATAAATAGAGCAAAGAAAACAATCCTAACCCCCTGAAAAACAACAAGAAAAATGTCTTATTTCTCAGTAAAACGTTGTTTTACATTACTTTCTCTGGATAATTAGAAAATTAAATGTTGTTTTCCTTATTGTACAGTAAAGAAATGTGCACAAATATAATTGAACACTGAACACATTTCAGCAAGTGCTAAACTGCCCAGTGCTGCCCTAAGTTCATAGTACCTTAAAAATATTTAAACTTGGGCTGAGATTACATACATTGCTATCATTATGGGGCAAAATAAATATTTTCTTTTAAAAAATGGTACTTGAAAACAACCTTGTCTGAGGTCTACATGATGCCTGTGGAATCAGTCCCCGACCCCCATGTTAGCACAAATCTGAAAAAAAGAACTTTCAGAGGGAAGTTCTTGATGAAGTTACATTGTTATAAATGATGACATATGCAGTCTATGATTTAGGTATCATATTGATAATGTATCATCTTCTGTTGTGAACCTACATATATCGTGAATACCATGAGGGTCATATGAACAACTGAATGTACTCAATTTGGAAAAATTGTCCGTGTCACATAATTTAAACCCACAAGGTTGGTCAGCCAATTAGGGAAGTGGGCTGTTTTATCATGGACATGAGTTGGGAAGACACTGGTGTGCTGAGCCTGTACCGAGTCTGGCCATGGTATATTATACAGAACAGATGTGAGACTGACTGAGCAAGAAAGAGAACTGTCATTTCAGCACAAAAACAAAACCCAAACAAAAAATACCATGGTAGAAAGGAAGAGAAACTTTTGCTACATAGTAATAGTATTAAAAGAGCCACAAGATTCCTTTTTAGAATCTTTTAGAATGGAGAAGGGTGTTTCACATTGGTGCTCACCAGACAAGGACCTGGTGACATATAAGTAGCACAGCCTTGGGCTGGGGAGGATGGCAGGATGGAGGGCCACTGTCATCCTGAAGAGCTGGGTGGGAGCCCAGGGCTTCTCCAGGCTCTGGGCATTCATACAGACCATGTGCCAGCTTCAAGGGGACAGACACATCCTCTTACCAGTCTAACCACACAGTAGTAAAACTGAGAAGCATTTTATTTTCTGTAAGCAACTGCTTCATTTCTGGCTACATACAGGAGAATAGACAAGATGTGTGTGTACATTTCCAAATGCTGCTTCTTTTGTTTAAAAAGATAAGAGCATCTAAGAGCTTAAGTAAAACAGAAGAGCTCTAATCTTCTTCCCTTTTAGTTAGCAGAGACAACAAGCATGTCTCTCAAGGCATCAAAGCAGAATGCTCTGATCCATATGGGTTCTCAGGAGGTTGGGGGGGCCTCCATACTTAGCTTCCCAGCCCCAGTGGCCTCCCACTATCAAGAGGACAGATGGGAAGAGGGGGGAGCATGGCTATTAGCAACCTTTGTTCCTTTTGTTTGGGGCTTGTGTTACCCTGTGTGACTGGAAGGGGGATGGAGCAAGAAGCTGAGCCTTTTTCTGGTCAGAGCCTCTGACTCAGGTTCTGATGCTTTTGCCTCAAGGGATCTCCTATTCCCAACCTAATGTGTTGGAATACAATAGTGGTGTGAAATTGACACGCAGGCTTCCATGTGCCCCATGAACAGAACTGGGGAGCCTCAAAAGATCCCACTGTAGGCATGAAAAAACCTGCATGGCAAATGTGCAATATCAACAATTATTTATCTACTGATATGCTATGAGCACCTCACAGATTCCTGTTTCAGAACCAGAGACCCTGGTTAGAACAAAACAATCATTACTGAAGTTGCTAAAGTCTGTTGGTGCACAAAAACACACACAATGAAAGACATTATATTTTATCTTGGCCACTATATTATGACCAAGTGATGAGAAACAATAATATATTATATATTGTTTAAATTATCTTCTAGGGGAGTTGTTTGTAGTGCCAAGCTCCTCTGTGAAAGAACACAGGAAAATGTCTACAGAAAGTTGGTAGTAGTCAACCAGCAGGAACCATCAGATTCAGGTGCATCTCTAAGTGAAAACAGGCGTCACCTTCAAGATGGCAACCATCAGGAAGCAGACTTGGTCCAGTGGATAGGGTGTCCATCTACCACATGGGAGGTCTGCGGTTCAAACCCTGGGCCTCCTTGACCCATGTGGAGCTGGCCCGTGTGCAGCACTGATGCACACAAGGAGTGCTGCCTCACGCAGGGGTGCCCCTGCATAGGGGAGCCCCATCACAAGGAGAGCACCCCATAAGGAGAGCCGACCAGTGTGAAAGTTCAGCCTGCCCAGTAATGGTGCCACATGCATGGAGAGCTGACACAACAAGATGATGCAACAAAAAAGAGACACAGATTCCCATGCCGCTGAAAGCAACAGATGCAGACAAAGAACACACAGCAAATGGACACAGAGAACAGACAACTGGGGCAGGGGAGAGGGAAGGGGAGAGAAATAAATAAAATAAATCTTAAAAAAAAAGATGGCAGCCATCAAAGGGACCCTGTGCAAGAGGTGTAGGAGGAGAAACCTTCATCCTCAAATTTGATTTTTAGACCTTCATCTAAAAGGAGAGTAATTAGTGAGACAGAAAATTCAGAAGACTTAGCTGGTGGACAACAGAGAAAGCACCACAAATCTGCTAGCATTTACCTTTCCTCTGATGAAAGTCTTGCTCTATAATAAGGAAGATATGGTGTAAAAGATTCTGTAGGAGTAAATCAATGGAGACTATCAAATCTGAATGTTGATACTGGTTTAAGTGAACATTCTGGTGATTGGTTGAATCAGGATTCAGTTTAAGATCAATTCAGTGTATAATTTGAAGTTGAATCTCTTGATTCAGAAGATTAGTGAAGAAGGACAAGAACTCTCATATGAAGATGATCAGGTTTATCAAGTTACTGTATATCAAGCAGGGGAGAGTGATACAGACTCATCTGAAGAAGATCCTGAAATTTCCTTAGCTCTCTGTGGGAAATGTACTTCATGCAATGAAATGTATCCTCCCCTTGTGGAAATGCATTACAACAGATGTGAGAATTGGCTTCCTGAAGATAAAGGAAATGATAAAGGGAAAATACCTGGGAAAGCCATACTAGAAAACTCAACACATGTAGAAGAGGACTTTAATGTTCCTGATTTCAGAAAAATGACATAGAGGAAAATAATAAAATCACACAAGCCTCCCAATCCCAAGAAAATGAGGGCTATTCTCAGCCATCAATTTCTAGTAGCAACATTTATACCAGTAAGAAGATGTCAGCCATCTGCCCATTGGGATTTAAGCCCCCTCTCAAGTAGAAGCAGTGGGATCACCATCCTGAAATTCTCAAGACTGGGGAGTGAACAATGGACTAAAGTAGACTTAGTATTATTCTATTATAGATTTAATATTATTCTAGCAATGGAAGAACTTTTATCATTGATGTAAAGGTAGTGGCCACCAGAGGTTCTGAGGTGAGGGAGAGGGAAGAATAGATATAATATGGGGACATTTGGGGCATTGGAATTGTCCTGCATGACATTGCAATGACAGGTATAGGCCATTACATTTGGTCATAACCTATAAAATTGGGTAAGGCAGAGTGTAAGCTATAATAGAAACTATAGTACATTGTTAATAACAATGCTTCAATATGTGTTTATCAATTGTAGCAAATTTACCACACTAATGAAAGATGTTAATGTGAAAAGTGTGGGAGGGTTAGGGTGAGGGGTTGGGGAATATGGGAATCCCCTATATTTTTTATTAAATGCTTATATAATCTAAAGCTTCTTTAAAAATTAAAAAAAAATTAAAGCTGTCTGAGAGTTTGAGAGGAACGAAACACAAGATAAAGAAAAATGCATGGAATCTAGTTTCCATCTTTGTGCCATTGAACCTTGTGACCTAAAATTGACTGTATCATCCATGACAAAAAAGGACATCTTATGGCTTGTTTTACATGTTCAAAAAAGCTAAAAAAAAACCCACAAAAAACAAAATAAGGCCTGCCCAATATGTAGGCAGCTAGTTCAAATGATTATGCTAACTTATTTCTCCTAATTTACTTGTTTGTAAGAGTAGAATTATATATTTCTAACTATGTAACTCTAAAAACTCAGATAGTTATTTTAGCAACATTAAATTTATTTTTATGGTTTTATACATATTGAAGTGTAAAAGTATCTCAGTCCATGTAGAATTCTTCTCCTTAATGTAATTTACCTACTTGGGGAGGGGATATGGTTTAGTGAATATTCATTTCATTTTAGGAAAATTTCACTTCTCTTTATAGTTCATATTTGGGTTTTAATGTAATTTGAATTGGCTATATAGCTGGTTATTTTGGCAACATTAAATTTATTTTTATGTTTTCATACATATTGAAGCTTAAAAGTATCTCAGTTCATGTAGAATTCTTCTCCTTAATATAATTTACCTACTAGGGGAGGGGATGGGTTTAGTGAATATTCACTTAATTTTAAGAAAATTTCACTTCTGTTTATAGTTCATGTTTGGGTTTTAATGTAATTTGAATTGGTTATATAGTTGGTTTTTTAACTCTATCCTTCATATTTTAATTCATTTCTACCTTCACTTAAATAAAAATAACTGATTTTTCAAAATATAAGTAGGGTATTCACATATACATTATTTAGTACATTTCTTTTAAGGAGATAAATTTTGTGAGAGAGATTTATTATTTAAATTTTAGATACTCTTAAATCTTCTCATCCTTACTCTGCTCTTTCGGAGTCTCTTAAAATATTCTTTACAGGGAAGCAGACTTGGCCCAGTGGCTAGGGTGTCTGTCTACCACATGGAAGGTCCACAGTTCAAACCCCGGACCTCCTTGACCTGTGTGGAGCTGGCCCATGTGCAGTGCTGATGTGCACAAGGAGTGCCGTGCCACACAGGAGTGTCCCCTGTGTAGGGGAGCCCCATGTGCAAGGAGTGTGCCCCATAAGGAGAGCTGCCCAGCATGAAAGAACGTGCAGCCTGCCCAGGGATGGCACCACACACATGGAGAGCTGATGCAGCAAGATGATGCAACAAAAAGAGACACAGATTCCCAAGCCGCTGACAACAGAAGCCGACAAAAACAAGAACACAGCAAATGACTGGGGGCAGGGGGCAGGAAGGGCAGAGAAAAAAATCTTTAAAAGATATTTTTTACCGATAAATAGAAATTGGTAGTTATATTCTCTGCCACTGAAGTAAAAAATGTACCACTTGTTCTCCAGGTATAGGTGGTGATGATATTGTCCATTGAGAGTCTTTAAGAAGAGCCAATACAACTTTTTTTTTTTCTTTTTTTTTAATTTTTTTTTTTTTCCAATACAACTTTTTTAAAGCTCTGCAGTAAAATGCGGAGTTGTCCTGGGAGGTCCAATGTGACATACATTTTCAGGATTTGGTGGGAATTGTTTGTTTCTCTCAAGTGAAAAACAGTTTAATTCACTTTGAAGTGTCTTCTTAGACAGGATTACACAGTCTCTATTAATTGCCTAGACATCAGAACTTTACTTAAGACCAGTTTCAGAAACAAGTGAATTCAGAAGGATTAATTCATAAATTAGTTAAAAGGAAGAACTGTTCATTTTTTAAAAAATAGCTGGAAAGGTCAACATTTCTCTAAATTATCCAGAAAATATACATCACTTCCTTCAAGAATTAATTACAGGGTCATGGGATTCTAATATTGCTGTCAAACTGCACAGATTAACTTATTGATTTATATATATGTATGAGTCCTTCAGCAAAATAGTATGAATAAGCAAACCTTTAGATAAGTGGAGTTGAGTTTTAATTTAAAGTTCCAGTGTTTTGCTTCTGGTTATGACAAGTTGAGGGCAATAAAATAAACTGAACTATGAGTTTAGAACAGAACTGAGGGCCAATTTTAAACAGCAACATAGTGTGGGGGAAGCTGCCTCTGGCACAGGTGTTGTATTGGCCATCTTGTTGCTAAGCGCTATTTTTAGATACTAACCCGGTTAAGTTTCCATTTCCCCACCTTCCCTGAAGCAATTAAGTTTCTATTCTTACACCACTCCCCCAGGCTCCAATTGGGCACTCCCTAAAGAGCAGGAAAGTCTTTCCACTGATGTTGCCAAATAACCATCTGCACATGTGTGTGGCATGAGAATCAAAATCTAGTTAATCAATCATTTACTGACACATGTGTTGTCATCAGTATGTACCACTTCACTCATCCCTGGCTATAAATACCCCTGATTGACCCTCAATAAACAAGACTTGATCAGAATCCTGTCTTGTCTCCATTCTTTGTGTCTCTTGTCCCTTTTCATTCCCAATCCCTCCCTCAGGTCTTGGTTCTACTGATCTGCGGGTCGGGTCAATAGTGTGTCTGTTATTAGCAGTAGATTGTTATAGATAGACTTCATAAAAACAATAAACACATCCACATATGACTTACCCATGTATATGTATGTAAATATAAAACAAATGGCTGAAGGTATTGGTAATTAAGCCAAAGCTATTCTCAAATACAGTAAAGCTTAATTAATTTTTAATTTGATACCTCCAGCTAGAGCTAAACAGAATACATCCTTTCTTAGAAGAGTTAGTATAAATGAGATAATTAAATATACATTCAGAGTATATCTTTGCAGTGATTATGCTGCTTACAATGCAAAACTGAGCAAATGGAATCTCATTCTAAATGCCTATGGATTATTAATGTGGTCTTGATTACCTAAATTTTAAAGCATGGTGTAAAATATTATTGATTGATTTACAAAGAAACAACTTATTAAGTGATTTTAAAAATTTAAAAAGCAATGCTATTGTTGTAGAGAAATCAGGTGTGCGAGGTATCAAAGGCCAGGACACGAGAGTACCGAGAAGGAAGTTGGTTTATTTCAACCGGCTGGGCTCAGTGGACTCTTGTCCTAATAAAAACCGAGGCCCAAATAGCTTTTTTCAGACCCTTTTATACAGAGGATATAGGATTAGGGAGACTAACAGTGATGGCAAACAGACCTCTGGTTAGGTTCTTCAGTGTTTGATCTTAGTATCAGATAGGTTATTTCCTCCAGGCGAGTTACATATTCTCCACATCCAAGGCAGCTTGGATTAGCATATCTTCCATATCTCATCTGGAGGCAGCCCTACATACACATTTAGTCTCACATCATATCTGATCATTCAAAGACTGTAGGGCCTATATTACTTATTTGGCTATTTTGGGGACCAGGTACACTGGGAAACAATTTTGAATTTATGCACAGGCTATATCACTATTAATCACTGCTACTTCTCTAAGGTTAGATCTAGCTCAACTCCAGTTATTTATAGGGTTTCTAGCATTATAAATTTAACTGATTGCTGGGTTTGCCAATATCTAGATGATAAAGACAGACCTAGATATTTGCCGGTGCGGCCCGAGCCGCCGCCAACAAAAAGTGCGCGGGAGACCGGCGGGCGCACAGACGGGTGCAGGGGCCACGGGCACAGTGCCCCCTCGCCGCCTCACTGCTGCCACAGCCACCACCGCGGGCCGGCCCCGCACGCCCTGCGCCCCGCCGCCCGCAGGGATGCCTTACAAACTGAACTTGAATGCGCACATGCCCGCCGCCTCCCTCAAGCGGCTGGAGTGTCCACTCTCCTTCTACCAGCATGGCGACATCCTCGCAGTACCACCAGCTGCTGAGTGACTATGGCAGCCATCCCTTGGCTAGACCCGGGGAACTGGGAAGAGCAGGGTGCCCCAAAGCAAATATGCTGAGCTGCTGGCCATCATCAAAGAGCTGGGGAAAGAGATCAGACCCACTTAGGCAGGGAGCAAGAGCGCCATGAAGAGATTGAAACGAGGCATCATTCATGCTAGAGGACTGGTTCGGGAGTGCTTGGCCAAAACAGAACAGAATGCCAGATCCTAGCCACCTCGTTAGCTTTGAAGGCTTTCCATCTTTACAAGATGAGAAGTTACAGTTCATCTACCTGTTCAGATGTAACTCTTTTGTTTTCAAAATGTTAACAGTTTGTCTTCATGGTTCATTAGGCTCTGAACCTACCGACTAAGATTGAGAAAAAATTTTGCAGTTGATTAGGATTTGTGTTTTAAGTAGTTAGGAAGTACCTGGGTATTTTTTTAAGCATTGATTAAAAAAATAATACATGGAAAAGTTACCTATCTTACATCAAACTATAGTTTGCCTCCAAGATACCAGTATCTCACTTTAATCTTCTCTTGAATATATTTATGTTACCTAAGTTGTTATTTTCATAAGCTAATACAACTCTAAGAATTCTGTTTTTAGCAAATACTGACAGCATGCTTTTCTTAGTAGCCAGTCCCAGTTTGGCAATACAGTGTAGATTCTGCTTAATATAACTTTTTGCTTAAGCATTTGCATGACTATTAGTGCTTTGAAGTCAAATAAAAAGTGCACAAGTTATAAATACAGAAGAGCAATCTATCATACCAAACAAGGATCCCCCAAAATTTTCATACTGAGACTGTGTAGCTTTCAGTTTTGTGTTTCCTGTAAGTTGATCAAAATGTCTGGGAAAAAAATGACTGAAACTATTTGCATCTTTGTATGTATTTATTACTTGATGTAATAAAGCTTATTTTCATTAAAAAAAAAAAAAAGATGGACCTAAAATAGTGTTCCATTCAGGCAAAAGTGATCACTGGCCAAAAAAAGAGGTAAATGTTTAATAAAAAGATTTGGTATCCTGTTAAAAATTAGTCAGCCCTTGTTACAGATTAGTAAGTTAAATGTATTTGGCATTGGGACACTTTATTTGAAGCTTTAACTACATTTTCACAACTTATAATTTGGTGACTATAAACTCTTCTTTATGCAAGAAAACTGTAATAAGACAGGGCCAAAATTGGATATATACAAGACTGGTTGTATATATTGGTTGTATATAACCAATCAATCAGGTTAGATTCAGACAATAGATTTGGGACTCCCATAGTCAAAGACTGAGAGCTTAAAAGTGACTCCAATAATGATACTTTTACTGATGTAACAAAGAAAATCACTAAATTAGATATTCATTCAATGACAAGTATCCCACTTGCATGTGTAATGCCTGCATTATCTCTTTCCCCAATACGATAAACTTATATAACATGATTTAGTCAATATTCAGGTTATATTTAAAATGGAAACTCAACATACTTAATTGGGAGTAATATACATGATTTGTTACATCATTTAAATAGGAATGCTTTCTTCTTTCTCAGACTAATGGACTCTTGTAAAATGGCAATGTGCTGATGCTTATATGACCTCCTTAAAGGGTAAAAAAATACAAATAGAGAGACACTCAAGATGGTTTTCTGGATCTAATCTTAACCTAACTTTAGATCATATTGGATTGCTTATTTTCCATGTGGGAAAATATATAAAACTTTTCTCCATGTTTGGTCAGGAAGATGTGTACTAGGTTATCTTGTTCCATGTATACCAAAGATATTTACACTAGCAAGGGAATTTCCAGGAAGATGGCAGAGCAGGGAGATTCAGGACTCACTTCTCTTCCAAAAGAGCTAGTGAAGAGTCAGAAACTGTCTGTAACAGCTGTTCTGGAGCTCAGGAAGCCAAAGGAGCGTTATACAGCATCCAGAGAATGGTGTATAGAAAAGGCTGAGAAATTGTGCTAAAAACTGTGTGTACAACATTATGATTATAATAAAAGCCATTGATTATACACTTCGGATAGATCATAGTGTATGTGAACACATCTCAAAAAAACAACTTAATGAACTAATAAATAATTTTGCAAGAGTAGCCAGAAATAGCAACTATGTACAGCAGGGGAATCATAGAGAGGTTGAGAGGTGAGGAATTTTCCTGTTTGTTTTTTATTATTACTGAAATAATAGAAATACTCCAATAATGATTGAAGTGAAGAATGCACAACTATGTGATCATACCAAATTCCACTGTTTTTTTACTTTGTGTGAATTGTAAGCTTTATTAATATGTATAAATAAAATTGATTTGTTAAAAAAGAACACTACACAGTCTAATTACAATTTTTATCAAGTTTAAAAAATACTGAGTAGCTCACTCTATACTTACAGCTGGCACCCATCCCCCATTCATGATATGGGCTATCTTAGGATCTAGTCCCTGGCTGGCTGTTGTGGGTGGAGAGGAACATAGACGTCTACCCCGACAATGGTGGGATTGAGCATATCTTTTGATCAGCAAGTTTTGATTACTGAGTTCCAGTTCTGAACCGCTGTTTTAGCTAACCCAGACAAGGACAGCCACTGCCATTGACTCAACCCCACTGCTGACATGGAGGAAGGCAGTTAAAGCTTAAAGGCACAATACCCCCTTAGGGTTGCAGGGAACAGTTTTCTAAAGGGTGCCTATTTTTGGCAGGCCAGGAATTCAAGCTTCACCGAGTTGTGAAAAAGGCTTCTGGTGTCTTACCTGTACCTTTCTCCAGGGCTCATTGGGGCTGGTCTGAGCCCTTTTTGTGAGTCTCTGGTCCTCATTTGACTGGAAATACTGACTTCAGAAAGTCCTTTCTGAGGTGACCATCCTCCAAGATTTTGCATATCATGTAAAACAGCTAGAGGCAATGAAAGGAGTGTGTGAAAAAAAAAAAAAAAAAACCAGAACAGATCAATATTCTCAGAGAACTAGGAAAGAATCTTTTTTCTTAGGGTAAAACAATTATACACATAGTACAATCTTAAAAATTATAGCAAATATCCAGGGCTAGAATGAGATGAAGAACTGGGAAAATTTGATCAATTAAATACAGCCAATTCTAAGTGTCAGAGAAGAGTTTTACTATAAAGCCAATCAACAAAAAATACTAGGCAAGAGAAAGAAACTGACCTTCATGTTGGGGCACTTTGAAACTTTATGTGGAGCCCAGGAAAGATCACATATTCTTGGAGCTAATTCATTCCTGTGGGCTTGAGAACTTGAATTGGATTCAATTTGGGGTCTTTGATTGGATTGCTTCAGTGAGTCTAGGGTGGGTATCGGTCCTCTTGCTGGAGTCCTTTATAAATGGAGGGCTGAAAGCAGCAGATGTAATATAGCCTGTGCACAAATCCAAACTTATTTCCAAATATGCCTAGAAAGCCAATTGAGAAGTATAAACTCTGTAGGCTTTGCATATTCAGGGAGGATATAAGCTGGAATGTGTGTGGGGGGGGTGTTAGTGCTAAATGCTGACTTGGAATTTGGGGGATATGCATTAATTCAAGCTTACCTGGGGGAAATAACCAATCCAATACTCAGACAAAACACTTGAAGAAACTAACAAAAATATTTTTGCATACATACAAGCACAATTTTTCTTCCCACTCTTATTTCCTCTGTACAAAAGGGACCCAAAAAATTCTATTTGGGGCTCAGTTTTTATTATGACAGGAGTCCACCAATTCTGGCTGGTCTAAATAAATCAACTTCCAGGTGGTAGACTTGGCCCAGTGGTTAGGGTGTCCACCTACCACATAGGAGGTCTGCAGTTCAAACCCAGGGCCTCCTTGACCATGTGGAGCTGGCCCATGTGCAGTGCTGATGTGCACAAGGAGTGCTGTGCGATGCAGGGGTGTCCCCCACATAGGGGAGCCCCACACAAAGGAGCACACCCTGTAAGAAGAGCCGCCCAGCACAAAAGGAAGTGCAGCCTGCCCAGGAATGGTGCCACACAGAGATCTGACACAACAAGATGATGCAATAAAAAGAAACACAGATTCCCATGCCACTGACAACAACAGAAGTGGACAAAGAAGATGCAACAAATAGACAGAGAACAGACAACTGGGGTGGGGGGGAGGGGAGAGAAATAAATAAATAAATAAATCTTTTAAAAATATAATAAGTCAAATTCCTTCTCAGAGTTCTCATGTCCTGGCCTTCAACACCACATACACCTGACTTCTCTGCTACTACAATTCTGGGGGCTTGTCCAGGATTGCGCTGAGAAGATCAGAGGTGGCAACAATTGTTTGCCCCTTTCAGATGTCTCTGAGGAGGCTGGGAGGGCCCAGGTGAAACCCAGCCCTGGGTGCCCCTGGACTCCCCTTTTAGTCCAGAAAGAGGTTGTGGTCTTCACCAGAGCCCTCCTGGAAGAACCAGAGCACCAGTGCATTTGAGAGACAATGAGAATGAAGCAAGGAGCACTACACATCAGATGGGTAAGACCCCCAGGGGCATAGTGCAGGAAAAGCCTAATTCTAAAATAAGGAGGGAGACTGATCAGCTCTCTAAAAGGGGAGGCCCCAGTACACCTGAGAATACAGGAGGAAGGTACCTCCTCTCCAGGTTCGAGAAAAGGAAAGGGGGGTGGTTGTGTGCATGTGATTGTGGCAACTGGGTGAGATGCAGAAAGTCACTTCTGTGTGGCAAGTGCAGAGTCCTGATCTGTGGTTCTGTGGTGACCTCATATGATCAAGGGCAGTCTGGGGGGTCCCTGCAAAGGGACCCTCTTCCAAGTCAGGGGCTTATACAGACCTGCTAAGGTTAAGAGGTGCCGAAAGTTTCCGTGAGGGTTGCGACCAGAGATGGACTAAGTGTATGGCTTGAGTGACTGTTGTGTACCATCAGCACAGGGTGGAAACATGGGAAACACACAAAGTAGGACCCTCTTCAGTTGTATGCTGAAAAACTTTCCCCATGCATTCCATGAAGATGTATACAGCATAAGGTTCCAACCAGGAAAGCTTAGGATGCTTTGTGAATTAGAATGACCAACTTTTGGCATGGGCTGGCCCCAGTATGGCATTTTAGATCCCTGGATCATCCATAAAGTCCATGATGCAGTAACTGGAAACCCAGGACACCCAATTCCCCTACATTGATCCTTGGGAAAATGCTGTAAGCCAAAATCCACCTTGGTTAGGGTAGAGTATGAATATGGAAGCTAGAATTTGCCTACTACAGAAACCAAGGAGTGCTGTCCCAGGGACCATACCAAACAATCACCATGCAAAGGGCCCAGAGAAAGTGTACCCTGAGTCCAGTGCCAATCTGCCCATTTTAGAAGGGCCATACAAACATGAATTTCTGCCACCGTATGCAATGACTCCTGCCCCAGAAATACTAAGGAATGAAAATGAGCTAGTCTCTCTAAGCAGTGCCCCATTATCATCATCCACACAGGGAAGAGACACCCATACCACCCCCACCACTGATTTTATCACCATCTGAGAGGGCACCTATACCATCCCTGCAGTTACCTTTATCGAACCAGAGAGCCCTATGCCATCCCTGTAGCAGCTTTTACTATCTCCTCAGTGGTCTTTGATACCTTCTGCAATGGAAAATACAGATCTGCAGCTTTTACAGCCCATTGCCCCTGGCAATGCTGCTGCAGTGCTGCCAATCAGTCAGGGTGGAGATGCTGAGAGGTAGCAACTTAAACCACAGGAACCCCTACGGGCAGAGGAAGCACAGAAAAAGCCTGCCTACCAGCTACCTTTCCATGAAGGCTGGACCCCAATTTTTTACGATGCACATGGCTAGGTTCGGGGGGGACCTGGACATTCATCTATCAGCCCTTTACCACAACGGACCATTTTAACTGGAAAAGCCATACCTCACCATTCTCAGAGAAGCCTCAAGCCATGATGGACATTTTCCAGTCCATCATACAGACCCACAAACCCACTTGGGTTGATTGTAAACAATTTATAATGACTTTATTAAACTTTGAAGAAAGAATGTATGTCATGCAGGGAGCTCTAACCTGGCTTAGCACCCACCTGAGGAAAGTTTGGACAGTGACCAATATGCCCACTTGCAGTCCCCAGAGGAGGACTGCGGTCACCCCTCCGGCTGAAGTGTGGTTTGCTGGCCTGGCAGGGGAGCGGCCGCGGTAGGCCTAATTCCGCTGGCCCCATAATAGGGTGGTTGGTCGGGCCCACCGCCACCCCTGAAGGAAGCTCGGCATGGGCGCAGAGTGCCCTCGGGTCTCCCCTTCTCGGCAGCCATGCTTCCGCGGCCGCCCCTCCTCCCAGATGGCACCACCCGATGCCTTGTGGGGCGGCACCCTTCTTCTTCCTTCTCCCTGCGCAGGCGCAGGGCAGAAAATTCCAGTCTGCCCTTTTCCCCTCCCCCGACAGCAGCAACAGCCAGGTGTGGGCGGAAAAATCCAGCCCGCCCTTTTCCCCTCCCCCGACAGCAGCAACAGCCAGGCGTGGGCGGAAAAATCCAGCCCGCCCTTTTCCCTTCCCCCGACAGCAGCAATAGCCAGGCGTGGGCGGGAAACTCAAGTCTGCCCTCCACCCCAGCAACAGCAGCCACCAATCCCTAAACCCTGCCCCTTCCCCCAGCAACAGCGACAGCCAATCCCTAACCACCACCCCTCCCCCATCCAGTACCGCCCACTGACCTTTCGCCAGCAACCAATCAGAACAGGGCGTGGCTTCGACCAATCAGCCTTCCCCAGCCCCTATAAAACTGTTGCCTCTCCCTCAGTAAAGTGGACTTGCGTGTTTACCTTGTCTCCACGGTAGTTCTTCTGCCATGCGCCCTCCAGTCCTGAGAGCCCCCGACAAGGGCCTGGCCTCCCTTGTCCCCAGTTCGTCGCCTGCTTCTCTGGGCGACCCCTTCGTCGCCGGCTTCGCCGGGCGACCCCGTCAGCCGAACCGCGCAACCCCTTGTGAGACCAATCCCTCGTCTGCTGCCGGACCGACCCCTCGTCCCAGGTGGGACCGACCCCTCGTCCCAAGCGGGACCGACCCCTCGCCCAGAGCTGGACCGACCCCTCGTCCGCAGCCAGACCCCACCTCTACCGACCGAGCAAGCCGTCGCAGTTGGCGCCCAACGTGGGGCAAGGCAACCCCACCACAGCCTCACTCCATAACCTGGCGGCCCCCCCCTCCTCTCTTCTCACCGTGGGACTTCTCTCATGCAACATTGCTGCTACCTGAGCCTTGGCTACCTCATACGATCCACGGCGGTCTGGGAGAATCGCTGGATGGCTTTCTCCTTCCATGTCGGGGCTTATACCGACCCGCTATGATTAAGAGGAGCCTTGGATTTCTCGGGAGCGTGCGCTTGCACGTCTGAAGTAATCCTACCACAGCCCTACCCCCTCCTCTCTTCTCACCTTGGGACTTCTCTCGTGCAACATTGCTGCTACCTGAGCCTTGGCTACCTCATATGATCCACGGCGGTCTGGGAGAATCGCTGGATGGCTTTCTCCTTCCATGTCGGGGGCTTATACCGACCCGCTATGATTAAGAGGAGCCTTGGATTTCTCGGGAGCGCGCGCTTGCACGTCTGAAGTAATCCTACCATAGCCCTACGCTCTCCTCTCTTCTCACCCCTATCTTTTCACTCTGCATTGCTGCTCCTGAACCTTGGTGACCTCATATGATCCACGGCGGTCTGGGAGAATCGCTGGATGGCTTTCTCCTTCCATGTCGGGGGCTTATACCGACCTGCTATGATTAAGAGGCGCCAATAAAACTCTCAGGAGCACGTGCCTGAGCACCTCCACCCCTGCCTTCACCTCTGCCTCCTCCCTTCTGCGCTTGCTCCCCTTTGCCTTGCTCCACTGCTCGTCGTCCCGCCCTCCCCTCGTCGGGGCCTTCTCTTGGCCCGCGACCACCGTCGGAGCCCCACCGGCTCCGACCCCTCATCTCACCACGCACCTCGGCTCCCATCGCCGCGCTCTCAAGGTAAGGGCCCCTTTTCTTATCGGCTCCAAAAGGCCATTAGCAATGGGTAACATCCTATCTGCTAAGCAAGCCCCACAAGTTCGGGCCCTCGCCGGTCTCCTAGACACTCACCGGTGTAAGATCTCTTTCAAACAGCTTCAAGTATATTGGGACCTTCTTCTCCCCTTTAATCCGTGGCTTACCACGTGTCAGCTTTGGGACCCAGACACCTATACTTGCCTTATAGATAGGGTCACTTTTGCTGTGGAGCAGGAAGGTAAAAGATTCCCTCCTGGCTTATTACAGGCAACATAAAGTCCAGAAAAAATCTTGAAGGGTATAATCTATGATATGCTATATAAAAAAAGATTTAAAAGCAGCTATACCAAGAAAGTAAGAATTATGAGTCAACTGTAAATAAATTATATATTTCTGTTAATGTGTTGTAATTGTTCTGTGTTTGTCTGTCTGTTCATTCAATGTCAACGTATATTGTGATACCTCCGGATGGTAAATATAAATTACTAGAAATCTTTAAAAGAGCTCTATTCAAATGGCCAAAAATTAAATAAGCGCTTATATTAATACTTAAGTTTATTATATTAATACATAAGTTTAAATGTTAATAAGATATCTACAATTTAAAAAAAAATTGTGAGTCTTAATTAACAAAATTAACTGTACGTCTTCATAAAAAGTTGTTCTTGCCTAGATTAAAATGAATAACTTATTTTTCTTCACAGGATAATATAAAGAATGTAAAACTTATATGAATATTAAAAAGGTTAAAAGTTTGTAAAAATGCTAACGGAAATGTAATAAGTTTTGCAAAAAGACGTATTTTGTCCTAAAGTAAGATGGCTAATTTTTCATAAACTCTTGAAATTTAATTTGCATGCGGCAAGTGTAAAAGGTATTGTGATAACTTTACGTAAGGGAATGTGTTCTGTAAAGATAAAATTTATCTTCAATAGTTTACATTAAGGTATTAAATGGCTAATTCCAAAAGGTCATTCTTAAATGTATATATATAAAACTAAATTGATGATAATAATAATAAAAGGTAATTTTGTAACAGGAAAGATTAACAGCAACCAAGCTCCCCTGCCAACTTGCTTTTAGGAAACGGTTTCTAATATTGCATGCTACTAAGTATTTAAAGAAAAGTTATTCTTAAGGAAACAGAGGATGATTTATTTTGTCTTTGCAGCCATTGTCTACTTAGCAACACCCCTCGCTATCGGCCTAGCCACTGTTGCGCCGGACGATTGAAACCTTAAACAAAGACTCCTCCTCACTGTCATCTTCCTATCTATCGTTACTATATTTACTGCCCTCATTCTCCTTCGTTTATAAAGCAGTCTCCTACAAACCACAAAGCTTCTGTCTTAAACATACCATTCTCAACCCTATCCTCTAAATGATCTTCTCACTTCCCCCACAGCCTTTAATACTCTATTTCTTCCTCATAACCTTTGCTTTCTTGATAATATTTTCTGCCATCTGTCTAGCCACTACCACCCCAGAAGATTGTAACCACGGCCCCCCATGCTGCCATCGCTCTCAAGCAGCTCCAGCCCCGCGAAACGGCCCGCAACCTGCTTTCCCCAGCCTGCGGCCTGCTTTCTAGCATCTAATAACGTTTCTGCTTTTAACAGCTCCCCATACTTCTGCGGAGCTTCCTCCTGTCTCGACCTCACTCCTCTTCTCAGCCATCCAAAGTGTCCTTTCTCGTCCCCCGCCCCCCTCCTTTTTTCGCTTGAACCCCTACTGCGTTGCAGATTGGGCCGCCCCATGTCGGCCTGCCCCATTAACATCGGCCTCTCTCGCGCCCGTGAAGACTTTGGCCTTCTTATTGTCCTCGCCTACGTCTCCACCACTCCCGACGCTGCCGCCACCACCGTCGCTGGTGCCCTGACGCGACTTGTCCTCACCGCTGCGATCCTCCAGACCATCACACAGTCTGCCTCTACCGCTCTTCGCCGCCAAGAAGAGATCAACTACCTGTAACGCGCTGTCATCCTGGACTTTTAACAAGCAGATGGACCTTATAGCCACCGAGATCAACAAGAATTGGACATTGGCCACCCTTGCTTGCAACGGCAAGATACTGCCCCCCAAATTGTACATTTGTATCCCCGTCATACTCACCTCCCTCTTCAGCCCCGCTTCCCTCATTGCTTACTGCCTCTTGGGCCTCGGCTACTTGTTGCTGCTGCCATCCTGGCCCTTATTTGAAAAGAAGGGGGAAATGCGGTCACCCCTCCGGCTGAAGTGTGGTTTGCTGGCCTGGCAGGGGAGCGGCCGCGGTAGGCCTAATTCCGCTGGCCCCATAATAGGGTGGTTGGTCGGGCCCACCGCCACCCCTGAAGGAAGCTCGGCATGGGCGCAGAGTGCCCTCGGGTCTCCCCTTCTCGGCAGCCATGCTTCCGCGGCCGCCCCTTCTCCCAGATGGCACCACCCGATGCCTTGTGGGGCGGCACCCTTCTTCTTCCTTCTCCCTGCGCAGGCGCAGGGCAGAAAATTCCAGTCTGCCCTTTTCCCCTCCCCCGACAGCAGCAACAGCCAGGTGTGGGCGGAAAAATCCAGCCCGCCCTTTTCCCCTCCCCCGACAGCAGCAACAGCCAGGCGTGGGCGGAAAAATCCAGCCCGCCCTTTTCCCTTCCCCCGACAGCAGCAATAGCCAGGCGTGGGCGGGAAACTCAAGTCTGCCCTCCACCCCAGCAACAGCAGCCACCAATCCCTAAACCCTGCCCCTTCCCCCAGCAACAGCGACAGCCAATCCCTAACCACCACCCCTCCCCCATCCAGTACTGCCCACTGACCTTTCGCCAGCAACCAATCAGAACAGGGCGTGGCTTCGACCAATCAGCCTTCCCCAGCCCCTATAAAACTGTTGCCTCTCCCTCAGTAAAGTGGACTTGCGTGTTTACCTTGTCTCTGCGGTAGTTCTTCTGCCGTGCGCCCTCCAGTCCTGAGAGCCCCCGACAAGGGCCTGGCCTCCCTTGTCCCCAGTTCGTCGCCTGCTTCTCTGGGCGACCCCTTCATCGCCGGCTTCGCCGGGCGACCCTGTCAGCCGAACCGCGCAACCCCTTGTGAGACCGATCCCTCGTCTGCTGCCGGACCGGCCCCTCGTCCCAGGTGGGACCGACCCCTCGTCCCAAGCGGGACCGACCCCTCGCCCAGAGCTGGACCGACCCCTCGTCCGCAGCCAGACCCCACCTCTACCGACCGAGCAAGCCGTCGCAGAGGACCCCCTGTGGGATCCAAAGAGCACAACCATGCTCAACTGACTAGAAACTTTCCATAGGGCCTTAGTTGAATGATTCATGGTGGGGAGCCACAAGACAGTAAATATGGCAAAAACTACTCAAATTCTACAGGCTCTGGATGAGAGTCCAGCTCAATTCTATGAGAGGCTGTGCAGCATGTTTTGTGTATGCACACCCTTCAAACCCAGATGCTCCTGAGTGCCAAACAATGGTCAACGCAGCATTCGTTTCCCAATCACAAGCTGACACCCAAAGAAAACTGCAGAAGTTGGATGGGTTTGCTGGAATGAATATCTCTCAGCTCATGGAAGTAGCTACTAAAGTCTATGCCAACCATGATGTAGAAACAAGGAGGGAAGAAAGTCAGAAGATGAAGAAGAAGGCATATCTTCTGACAGTGGCAATCATGGAAAAATCCATTCCTGTGTCAAGGAGAGTAAATTGGGAATCCCCTGCCCCAAGGAGAGGGAAGGGCCTATGCTAGGGCAAAATTAGTGTGTGTACTGCAAAGAAGATGGGCATTGGAAGCAAGAGTGTCCCAGCTGGCCACTCAACCCTGCCACTGCTGTTAAAACATTAACCAGGAAAGCTAGTGGGGCTTCACAAACAAAAACCTGGGTCCAAAAAAGTTCAGGAAAAAACCCCTGCAAATCAGATAATTGGGCTGACAGGAATAGAGGACTCTGATGGAGATTATTAGGACAGACTGGGTTCCTATTCTCCCGGCCCTGCAGAGCCTATGGTCAGAGTCCAAATTGGGGGCCACACCATACATATGATGGTTGATGCTGGGGCTCAACATTCTGTAATGACCAAGCCAATTGGGCCTCTCTCAAAAAGACAGGCCACTGTCATAGGTGCAACTGGCAAAAGTACCCAATGGCCCTTCCTGCAAGCCAGGACCTGCAACATTGGGAGAAAAGAGGTCACACACAAATTCCTTTATCTTCAGAGTGCCCAGTCCCCCTCCTGGGTTGCGACCTGCTGTCTAAACTGCAGCTCAAATTACCTTTGATGTCACGGGGCAATCCACACTGACACTGGGGCCACAGGACCCTCTGAGAATAGTGCTAACCCTTCCTCTGCAGGAGGAATGGAGACTGTTTTGCCTCAGTGCAACTGGCCAGTCCATGCCCATGCAGCTCCCTTTTGAAGATGCACCTGAAGTATGGGCAGAGGGTAACCCAATAGGGATGGCACATGACATTCCTCCAATTATTATTGAAATAAAGGCCACAGACAGTCCAATAAGCATAAAGCAATATCCAGTACCACGTGAAGCACAAGCAAATGTCCAGCTATTTATTCAGAGATTACTGAATGAAAGCATATTGAGCCATGCCAGTCTCCATGGAACACTGCACTCTTTCCAGTTAAAAAAGCTGATGGGGATTACCGCCCAGTCCAGGACTTACTAGCAGTTAATTCGGCAGTAATAACCCTTCATTCTGCAGTTTCTAATCCATATACTTTTCTCAGCTTAATACCCTCATTGGCAATCTACTTTTCATGCCTAGATCTTAAGGATGCCTTCTTCTGCATTTGGGTAGTGCCCTGCAGCCAGCCAATTTCCACTTTTAGGTGGGACAATCTGAACCCAGATGAAAAGCAGAAGCTAACATGGATGCAACTGCCTCAGGGGTTTAAAAATGCCCCCACTATTTTTGGACAAGGTCTGGCTAGTGATCTCAAATCCTTTAAACCAGAAAGCCATAACTGTTTTCTCCTCCATTATGTAGATGACCTCATTCTCAGAAGTCCCACCTACCAAGACTGTGCTGGTGGAACCCATGGTCTTTTAAAGCATCTACAGCAAAAAGGCTATCGAGTGTCTAAGAAAAAAGCCGAAATATGCCTGCCTCAGGTCAAATATCTAGATTATAAAAATAATGCAGGGGCCCCATGAATTGGGACTTGAAAGAAAGAAAGTAATCTGTAGTCTCCCTGAGCCCAACAGCCACCAGAAGCTGCCAGTTCCTCAGTGCAGCAGGATTCTGCCACAATTGGAGCCCCAATTTTGGGGTCCTCATGTGCCCTTTATATGAAGTCACAAAGGGGAAAGATTATGATTCCCTGCTCTGGGAAAGCCCACAGAAAAATGCTTTCATTGCTCTCAAACAAGCTCTAATGGAAGCACTGAGCCTCAGGCTTCCAGATCTCAGTAAACCATTCTACCTCTACGTTCACAACTGCCAAAGGATCACAGTAGGGGCACTCACTCAATACCTCAGTTCCTGGCAAAGACCCATAGCTATCTGTTCAAGCAACTGGACACTAGCCCAAAGACAGGCTCTCATGTCTGCAAGCTGTAGCAGCTGTAGTCATTTTTACACTAGAAGCTATAAAATTGGTTCTGCATGCAGTAATCATAGTCTTCAAAGCCAAAGGAACACACCGGCTAACTAACAGCTGCCTGGTTAAATATCGAACCCCATTATGTGGTTTCCCTTCAACTGGAACTTGTAAAAACCCTAAATCCTGCCACTCTACTACCCGTGGAGCTGGGGATTCTAGCCCATAACTGCCTGAAAACATCACAAGAAGTATATTCCAACAGGCCAGACCTCCAAGACCAGCCACTGGCAAATTCTGACATGGAGTTCTTTATGGATGGGAGTAGCTTTATGCAGGACAGCAATCAGTGAGTGGGATATGCTGTGGTATCAGGAGGCCCAGAGCCTCCTGGATAGCAAATCAGCACAGAAAGTCAAACTCATTGCCCTCACCCAAGCCCTACAACTTGCAGCTGGAGCAAAGGTTAATATCTACACAGGCTCCAAATATGCCTTCTTTACCCAGCATATGCACTGAGCCTTATACAAACAAAAAGAACTCATCAACTCAGGAGGAAAGAACATTAAATATGGCACAGGATTCTGGAACTACTAGAAGCAGTTTGGAAACCTACCAAAGTGGCTGTAATGCACTGCAAGGGACACCAGACAAGCCACAGCCCTGTCACCCAGGGAAATCAGAGGGCAGATGCTGAAGCAAAAAGAGTGGCATGGGAAGGATCCCTATCTAAAAACCTGGCCACTGCTCTCATTCCTCAACCTTTTTAATTATCTGAAACTCCAGTATACACTGCCTGCCACAGCCTCTGAATCAACAAGAGCTGCAATACACTCAAGCCGAGAGAGTGGATACTCTCTGAGGGTGGGATATAAGGAGAAAATGGATGGTGGACATTGCCCGATCACACAATAGTTGTGCCACAAATATTAGCCACAACATTAGTTCAACACTACCATGAGAAGACACACTTGGGAAAAACCCATCTTAAAGAAGTTTTAGAAAGATTCTTCAGGTGGCAGACTTGGCCCAGTGGTAAGGGCATCCGTCTACCACATGGGAGGTCTGCGGTTCAAACCCCGGGCCTCCTTGACCCGTGTGCAGTTGGCCGATGCACAGGGCGCAAGGAGTGCCCTACCATGCAGGGGTGTCCCCCGCATAAGGGAGCCCCACGCACAAGGAATGCAACCAGTAAGGAGAGCCACCCAGTGTGAAAGAAAGTGCAGCCTGCCTAAGAATGGTGCTGCCCACACGGAGAGCTGACACAACAAGATGATGCAACCAAAAGAAACACAGATTCCTGTGCTGCTGACAACAACAGAAGCGGACAAAGAAGATGCAGCAAATAGACACAGAGAACAGACAACCGGGGTGGGATGGGGGAGGGGAAATAAATAAATAATAATTTTTTTAAAAAAAAGAAAGATTCTTCTACATCCCAAGTCTGGCTGCTATCACCCATGCCATATGCCAGTGGTGCATCACAAGTGCAAAAATAAAACCTTTGGCAGGGGGCCTATGGGAGTCCCAGGAGTCCAAAGAATTGACAATATGCCTCTTGAAGATCTAGTAGTTGATTTCACTGAAATGCCACACTCTGGAAGTTATAAATATCTCCTAGTCCTTGTTTGCACCTTTTCTGGCAGGGTGGAAGCCTTTCCCACTTGAACATAAAGAGCTGAAGAAGTAACCAAAGTTCTCAGGGAAATCATTCCTAGATATGGGCTACCCCTCTCAATTGGCTCTGACAATGGACCCACCTTCGTCTCTGAAACCACTCAAAAATTGCCAAAGCACTGAGCATCTGATGGAAACTGCACACCTCTTCCCATCCTCAAAGCTCAGGAAAGTAGAGTGAATGAACCATACAATAAAGACTTATATTGCCAAGATTTGCCAAGAAACTGGGCCAAAATGGGTGCAAGTACTTCTGAGTCCTCTTCTCCAAGTTTGGGCAAGCTCAAGCTGAAAGCCAAGCCTAACCTCTTTTGAAATCCTCTTTCAGAAACCACCCCCTTAATCCAAAATATAGAAGGGGATCTCGGAGAAAGAGGAAACTTACCAATAGCTCAGCAAATGATCAGCTTATGAAAAACCTTACAAAATCTGCAACACTAGGTCCAAGAAAGGGCCCCCATTAGCTTAAGCAACTATATACACCTGGAGAAGCCAGGTGATGCAGTCTGTGTCAAAGACTGGAAATCAGCTCCACTAGTCCCTCTATGGTGGGGACGCTATCTTGTCATTTTATCCACCCCCAGTGCAATTAAAGTAGCTGAAAGTACCCCATGGATACACCATAGCCGGGTCAAGCAAGCTGCCCCAGAGTCCTGGACCTGTATTCCAGATGCCCACAACTCAACCAAACTCATCTTGCAAAAGAACAAAACACCAAGCCCTGCTCCAGTCACACCCCAGAATCTGACTGGTCCGTGCATGGCTGAAGGTTGAGGATGGGACACCGAGCTCTGCTCCAATCACACCCCAGAAACTGATAGGTCTATGTACAGATAAAGAATAGTTTAATCCCAGTTACAATGCCCCTTTGATTATTCTCCCTACTCCTAGCCCTCACCCTCCCCTGGTCCCAGGTTGGCATCACAGAGTGTGAGCCATTATCCAAAAGGTGTGAATGGGGGCCCATGTCAATACCACATTAATATATCATAACCATTACACCTGCAAGGGCCATATAGCTGCCTGCCAGTTTCAAGGAATCTCCTATAGTGTCTGTAACATATCTGGCCAAATAATCTGCTATGACCCCAAACCTCCAACAGTCTCCTGTAAATGGGAAATAAGGGTGCTTAATCAAAATGGGGAGCTACTTAGCTCTACCCCAGCCACTAGCCAGAACCAATGAGTGTCCCTCCTATTTGATGCTTGCCAAGTTATAGACTCTGGGATACCATGGAACACCAATTGTGGAGGGCTTAGCAGGGAGCAAAAATATACTCATAACAATAAGTATATGTGTGGTCCAGAAGTGAAAAGTGCAGTCCAAGGGGGGCCTTCTGGTGTAAATGCATAGGTGCATACTACTGCCCCTACTGGTCCTGTGTCACCTGGGCCACATGGAATACAGATGCAACTAAACAGCCATCCTCACCAAAGGAATGGCCCTGGCCATTTATGCTGTCATTGTAACCACTTAAACCTCACCATCCTTAAACCTGAATCCCGACAGACTCAGGGAGTCCAAACGAGTCTCTGCATTGATGGTAGAGGAATAGACCCAGAAGACTACATCTGGGTTGCGTATTGGGAATACCCACTCACAAGTAAAGCCCATTCTGTGTTCCACTCCTTCTATGAAGAAATGGAAAAGCCCTTTTCCATTCTACAAGGAGTGAGAAACCTCTTCATAAGCCTAGCTGAAGTAGTAGGGGCAGCTTAAATGTCTCCTTGTGCTAAGTATGTGGAGGTACTAATATGGAAGACCAACGGCCCTGGGAAACTAGAGAACACAATTACAGCCAAACATATAATGAAACTGGCCTCTCAGCTGTCCCCTGAGATAGCATGTGGCCCTTGTAAACTTCTGTCATAGGAAAATATTGTGCTTCAAGGGCCTGCCTAAACTCTTCTTTATCTGTTAGAAACCTAACATGTACAGGGGGAGAATTCCAAAATTATACCACCAATATAACAGAGCCTTGGGGAACATGGAATGAATCTGACCTCACGCTCATAAATTGTACTTTGCCCAAATTAATCAGTGTGGAACTCCACTGCAAAAGGCCCCTTTAATGCCCCAAATGGTCTGTACTGGATTTGTGGGAAAGTTGCATTCTGAGAACTTCCCCAAAACTGGTGTGGTACTTGTATGCTCAGTACAATAAAACCCTCCTTCTTCCTCATTCCCTTAATGGAAGGGAAAGAGCTAAGCCAGCCAGTGTATCAAAATATAAGAAAGGGCTGTCGTTACCTGGAGAGGTGAAGAATGGCCCCATGAATGTGTAATCCGGTACTATGTGGGCCAGCATCTCAGGCAGAGGATGACATGTGAATTTATTGAACCCTTATCTATATGCTAAACTGAAACATCCACTTGCAAGCCATGGTGGAAATAATAACTAATGAAACTGCCCATGCTCTAAACCTACTAGCCCAACAGCAAACTAAATTCAGAAATGCTATCTGTCAAAACCATCTCACCCTAGTGCGGTCACCAGTCGGGCTGAAGTGTGGTTTGCTGGCCTGGCGGGGGAGCAGCCGTGGTAGGCCAAGCCACTGCCCCCATAATAGGGTGGCTGGTCGGACTCACCGCCACCCCTGAAGGGAGCTCGGCATGGGCGCAGAGTGCCCTCGGGTCTCCCCTTCTCGGCAGCCATGCTTCCGCGGCCGCCCCTCCTCCCGGATGGTGCCACCCGATGCCTGTGGGGCAGCACCCTTCTTCGTCTTTCTCCCTGCGCAGGCGCAGGGCGGAAAATTCCAGTCTGCCCTTTTCCCCTCCCCCGACAGCAGCAACAGCCAGGTGTGGGTGGAAAAATCCAGCCCGCCCTTTTCCCCTCCCCCAACAGCAGCAACAGCCAGGTGTGGGTGGAAAAATCCAGCCCGCCCTTTTACCTTCCCCCGACAGCAGCAACAGCCAGGCGTGGGCGGGAAACTCAAGTCTGCCCTCCACCCCAGCAACAGCAGCCACCAATCCCTAAACCCTGCCCCTTCCCCCAGCAACAGTGACAGCCAATCCCTAACCACCACCCCTCCCCCATCCAGTACCGCCCACTGACCTTTCGCCGGCAACCAATCAGAACAGGGCGTGGCTTCGACCAATCAGCCTTCCCCAGCCCCTATAAAACTGTTGCCTCTCCCTCAGTAAAGTGCACTTGCGTGTTTACCTTGTCTCCGCGGTAGTTCTTCTGCCGTGCGCCCTCCAGTCCTGAGAGCCCCCGACAAGGGCCTGGCCTCCCTTGTCCCCAGTTCGTCGCCTGCTTCTCCGGGCGACCCCTTCGTCGCCGGCTTCGCCGGGCGACCCCGTCAGCCGAACCGCGCAACCCCTTGTGAGACCGATCCCTCGTCTGCTGCCGGACCGACCCCTCGTCCCAAGTGGGACCGACCCTTCATCCCAAGCGGGACCGACCCCTCGTCCAGAGCTGGACCGACCCCTCATCCGCAGCCAGACCCCACCTCTACCGACCGAGCAAACCGTCGCAGTTGGCGCCCAACGTGGGGCAGAGCACCCCTACCGCGACCGACTGAGCAAGCCGCCGCAGCTGGCGCCCAACGTGGGGCAAGGCAACCCCACCACAGCACAACGTGGGGCAAGGCACAGCCTCACTCCATAACCTGGCGGCCCCCCCCTCCTCTCTTCTCACCTTGGGACTTCTCTCGTGCAACATTGCTGCTACCTGAGCCTTGGCTACCTCATACGATCCACGGCGGTCTGGGAGAATCACTGGATGGCTTTCTCCTTCCATGTCAGAGGCTTATACCAACCCGCTATGATTAAGAGGAGCCTTGGATTTCTCGGGAGCGCGTGCTTGCACGTCTGAAGTAATCCTACCACAGCCCTACCCCCTCCTCTCTTCTCACCTTGGGACTTCTCTCGTGCAACATTGCTGCTACCTGAGCCTTGGCTACCTCATATGATCCACGGCGGTCTGGGAGAATCGCTGGATGGCTTTCTCCTTCCATGTCGGGGGCTTATACCGACCCGCTATGATTAAGAGGAGCCTTGGATTTCTCGGGAGCACGCGCTTGCACGTCTGAAGTAACCCTACCATAGCCCTACACTCTCCTCTTTTCTCACCCCTATCTTTTCGCTCTGCATTGCTGCTCCTGAACCTTGGTGACCTCATATGATCCACGGCGGTCTGGGAGAATCGCTGGATGGCTTTCTCCTTCCATGTCGGGGGCTTATACCGACCCGCTATGATTAAGAGGCGCCAATAAAACTCTCAGGAGCGCGTGCCTGAGCACCTCCACCCCTGCCTTCACCTCTGCCTCCTCCCCTCCGTGCTTGCTCCCCTTTGCCTTGCTCCACTGCTCGTCATTCTGCCCTCCCCTCGTCGGGGCCTTCTTTTGGCCCACAACCACCGTCGGAGTCCCATCGGCTCCGACCCCTCATCTCACCGCGCACCTCGGCTCCCATCGCCGTGCTCTCAAGGTAAGGGCCCCTTTTCTTATCGGCTCCAAAAGGCCATTAGCAATGGGTAACATCCTATCTGCTAAGCAAGCCCCACAAGTTCGGGCCCTCGCCGGTCTCCTAGACACTCACCGGTGTAAGATCTCTTTCAAACAGCTTCAAGTATATTGGGACCTTCTTCTCCCCTTTAATCCGTGGCTTACCACGTGTCAGCTTTGGGACCCGGACACCTATACTCGCCTTATAGATAGGGTCACTTTTGCTGTGGAGCAGGAAGGTAAAAGACTCCCTCCTGGCTTATTACAGGCAACATGAAGTCCAGAAGAAATCTTAAAGGGTATAATCTATGATATGCTATATAAACAAGGATTTAAAAGCAGCTATACCAAGAAAGTAAGAATTATGAGTCAACTGTAAATAAATTATATATTTCTGTTAATGTGTTGTAATTGTTCTGTGTTTGTCTGTCTGTTCGTTCAATGTCAACGTATATTGTGATACCTCCGGATGGTAAATATAAATTAATATTAAAAAGGTTAAAAGTTTGTAAAAATGCTAACGGAAATGTAATAAGTTTTGCAAAAAGACGTATTTTGTCCTAAAGTAAGATGGCTAATTTTTCATAAACTCTTGAAATTTAATTTGCATGCGGCAAGTGTAAAAGGTATTGTGATAACTTTACGTAAGGGAATGTGTTCTGTAAGGATAAAATTTATCTTCAATAGTTTACATTAAGGTATTAAATGGCTAATTGCAAAAGGTCATTCTTAAATATATATATATAAAACTAAATTGATGATAATAATAATAAAAGGTAATTTTATAACAGGAAAGATTAACAGCAACCAAGCTCCCCTGCCAACTTGCTTTTAGGAAACGGTTTCTAATATTGCATGCTACTAAGTATTTAAAGAAAAGTTATTCTTAAGGAAACAAAAAATGGTTTTGTCTTTGCAGCCATTGTCTATTTAGCAACACCCCTCGCTATCGGCCTAGCCACTGTTGCGCCGGACGATTGGAACCTTAAACAAAGACTCCTCCTCACTGTCATCTTCCTATCTATCGTTACTATATTTACTGCCCTCATTCTCCTTCATTTATAAAGCAGTCTCCTACAAACCACAAAGCTTCTGTCTTAAACATACCATTCTCAACCCTATCCTCTAAATGATCTCACTTCCCCCACAGCCTTTAATACTCTATTTCTTCCTCATAACCTTTGCTTTCTTGATAATATTTTCCGCCATCTGTCTAGCCACTACCACCCCAGAAGATTGTAACCACGGCCCCCCATGCTGCCATCGCTCTCAAGCAGCTCCAGCCCCGCGAAACGGCCCGCAACCTGCTTTCCCCGGCCTGCGGCCTGCTTTCTAGCATCTAATAATGTTTCTGCTTTTAACAGCTCCCCATACTTCTGCGGAGCTTCCTCCTGTCTCGACCTCACTCCTCTTCTCAGCCATCCAAAGCGTCCTTTCTCATCCCCCGCCCCCCTCCTTTTTTCGCTTGAACCCCTACTGCGTTGCAGATTGGGCCGCCCCATGTCGGCCCGCCCCATTAACATCGGCCTCTCTCGCACCCGTGAAGACTTTGGCCTTCTTATTGTCCTCGCCTACGTCTCCACCACTCCCGACGCTGCCGCCACCACCGTCGCTGGTGCCCTGATGCGACTTGTCCTCACCGCTGCGATCCTCCAGACCATCACACAGTCTGCCTCTACCGCTCTTTGCCGCCAAGAAGAGATCAACTACCTGTAACGTGCTGTCATTCGGGACTTTTAACAGCAGATGGACCTTATAGCCACCGAGATCAACAAGAATTGGACATTGGCCACCCTTGCTTGCAATGGCAAGATACCGCCCCCTAAATTGTACATTTATATCCCCGTCATACTCACCTCCCTCTTCAGCCCCACTTCCCTCATTGCTTATTGCCTCTTGGGCCTTGGCTACTTGTTGCTGCTGCCATCCTGGCCCTTATTTGAAAAGAAGGGGGAAATGCGTTCACCAGTCGGGCTGAAGTGTGGTTTGCTGGCCTGGCGGGGGAGCAGCCGCGGTAGGCCAAGCCGCTGCCCCCATAATAGGGTGGCTGGTCGGACTCACCGCCACCCCTGAAGGGAGCTCGGCATGGGCGCAGAGTGCCCTCGGGTCTCCCCTTCTCGGCAGCCATGCTTCCGCGGCCGCCCCTCCTCCCGGATGGTGCCACCCGATGCCTGTGGGGCAGCACCCTTCTTCTTCTTTCTCCCTGCGCAGGCGCAGGGCGGAAAATTCCAGTCTGCCCTTTTCCCCTCCCCCGACAGCAGCAACAGCCAGGTGTGGGTGGAAAAATCCAGCCCGCCCTTTTCCCCTCCCCCAACAGCAGCAACAGCCAGGTGTGGGTGGAAAAATCCAGCCCGCCCTTTTCCCTTCCCCCGACAGCAGCAACAGCCAGGCGTGGGCGGGAAACTCAAGTCTGCCCTCCACCCCAGCAACAGCAGCCACCAATCCCTAAACCCTGCCCCTTCCCCCAGCAACAGCGACAGCCAATCCCTAACCACCACCCCTCCTCCATCCAGTACCGCCCACTGACCTTTTGCCAGCAACCAATCAGAACAGGGCGTGGCTTTGACCAATCAGCCTTCCCCAGCCCCTATAAAACTGTTGCCTCTCCCTCAGTAAAGTGGACTTGCGTGTTTACCTTGTCTCCGCGGTAGTTCTTCTGCCGTGCGCCCTCCAGTCCTGAGAGCCCCCGACAAGGGCCTGGCCTCCCTTGTCCCCAGTTCGTCGCCTGCTTCTCCGGGCGACCCCTTCGTCGCCGGCTTCGCCGGGCGACCCCGTCAGCCGAACCGCGCAACCCCTTGTGAGACGGATCCCTCGTCTGCTGCCGGACCGACCCCTCGTCCCAAGTGGGACCAACCCTTCGTCCCAAGCGGGACCGACCCCTCATCCAGAGCTGGACCGACCCCTCATCCGCAGCCAGACCCCACCTCTACCGACCGAGCAAACTGTCGCAGTTGGCGCCCAACGTGGGGCAGAGCACCCCTACCGCGACCGACTGAGCAAGCCGCCGCACCCTAGACTATCTCCTGGCAGCTAAAGGGGGAGTTTGTGGAAAATTCAATCTCTCTAACTGCTACATTGAACTAGACAGCACTGGAAAGGTTATTGAAGAAATTACAAGCAAAATGGTAAAAATTGTTCATGTTCCAGTCCAGAGCTGGAATGGGTGGAATTTAAGTAATCCCATTGGAAGCTGGAAGCCAATAGTAAATAATTTCAAGTTTCTACTGGGAATAATTGCCTTCATCATAGGAGGATGCACCATACTTCCTTGCCTCCTCCCTTTCATCATAAACAGAATGTGCACCCTAATAAATGATATAGTAAACAGGCAGACAGCTGCCCATCTCATGGCAGTATATACATACCAGTCAGTCCAGAGAGACTCTGACAATAGTGATGCCAAAGCTTAATAACCTTAAGCAGGCATCAAAAGAGGGAAATAATATTGCCTGTGCATAGATTCAAACTTATTTCATATCCAAATATGTCTAGAAAACCAATTGAGAAGTATAAATTCTATAAGCTTTGGATATTCAGAAAGGATGCAAGCCAAACGTGGCAAGCCTACCTGAATGTGGGGGATATGAGTTAAATCAAGCTTACCTGGAAGAAATAACCTATCTAATACTCATGTAAAACACTTGAAGAAACTAACAAAAAGTCCTTTTGCATACAACCACCATTAGACCCCCACTCTTATTTCTTCTGTATAAAAGGAACCCAAAAATTCTACTAGGCATTCAGTTTTTATTAGCACAGGAGTCTGCCAAGTCCAGCTGGTTGAAATAAACCACCTTGCTTCCCAGAGTTCTCATGTCCTGGCCTTTGATACTGCATACACCTGACTTCTCTGCTACTACACCTTCTTGCCAAGGACCAGCTGAGTAGGTACAACCACAGGTACTGGTACTCCTGAGTGCTAAGGAGACACACAGTCTATGTTCATATCTGATGACTCCAGATTTCAGTGCCCTGCCAGTGGGTCCTACTTTGGAATTTGTGCTCCTGAGTGTGATGGAGTTGGACTCAGATGTGACTTTCTACACATACCTCTTCTGTCACTTTGACTGAAGCTGTGTTTGGCACTGGGGTTTGTGTATACTCAGGAGTCTTGAATCTCTGGACTGCCCATGTGCCAGCTGGGTCCTGAGCCTCAGCAGAGTTACAAAACCTACTCTCCAGTTCATTGGACTTACTCAGGTGAGCTAAGAGGAAGATGAAGATGGTCACCCACCACACCAGGGAAGTGAGAGTATCTATACCTGCAAGCAGGAGAATGACACCCCCCAACCATGTGGGGTCAAAGCCCCCTCTTCACTGAGAGTTGGAGTGGACATAATCAACCCAGGGTCCACAGGATGGAGGAATAAATTATACATTAGAGTGGACTTACTGGTATTTTACTATAGAACTACTGTGACTCTAGCGATGGAAGTTTCTGGTTTTCAGTTTTTGGTGTTTTAAAGGATGTTTACTGCTTTGTGCTTTTCATTGATTTCCTTTTTTTGTTTTTCATAAAGACATAGTTTATTTCCCCTTGAAATTCCAGATAAATGTTACTAAATTGACACATGATATATTAAAGGAATGATTCAGAATAGACTAAAGAAGAATTTTACAAGCTGGAGGGTCTAGAGCTTGCAACAGCCTTCAGGATCAAATGACCATGACCTCCTCCCATCCAGGGAGATAATAGTTTCCTCTAAAGCATTTAGTCAAGGGTTGATTAAGTGTGCAGGAGGCATAACAAAAGTAGGCTGATGAGCTATCAAAAGATCATCATCCTTATTACCAGTAATAACACATTAGTTAAATTACAATGCAAACAGTATACATAAAAATACCCTTCTACTTTTGTAATTTTCAGGCCTCCCCTGCCCCAATACCAAACAGATAACAGATGACAACAAACACCCACCCTGCCCTTGATTCAACAGGATATACTAGTACCTGTGCAATCATAAATGAAACTTGTTGTTTTTACATTAACAGAACTGGTCAAGTAAAAGAAAATCTTAAAATCCTAAGAAAAACATAGAAATCATTCAGAAAATCCAAAATAATAACTATGAAAATCAATCACGGCTATCCTCATTCCTTTTTTATTTTTCTTCATTCATAAAATCAACCCTTTTACCCTTATAACATCATTATTAACAGTATTGCTGCTGCTTTTTTTAAAAAATTTATTTATTTTCTTTATTTAATTCCACCCCCCTCCCCCAGTTGTCTGTTCTCTGTGTCTATTTGCTGCGTCTTGTTTCTTTGTCCACTTCTGTTGTTGTGTGCAGCACAGGAAGTGTGGGCGGTGCCATTCCTGGACAGGCTGCACTTTCTTTCACGCTGGGCGGCTCTCCTTACCGGTGCACTCCTTGCGCGTGGGGCTCCCCTATGCGGGGTACACCCCTGCATGGTGCGGCACTTCTTGCGTGCATCAGCACTGCACATGGGCCAGCTTCACATGAGTCAAGGAGGCCCGGGGTTTGAACCGTGGACCTCCCATGTGGTAGACAGACGCCCTAACCACTGGGCCAAGTCTGTTTCCCTGCTGCTTCTTTTTGATCCTTGTCTCTTACAGCTTCTTGTCCAATTCATACACCAAATCATACAGTCAATAACCCAGGAATATGTAAATGGTGTCTCTCTGCTACATGAACAACAATGTCAATGCCTATGGGACCTAAAACCACAGCCTACTATACAGGATGGATGAGAACTTCTTTTCTCTGCCCCTTGACAGCAGGAAGTAGCCAGACAGAACCAACACCCCAAATCCCCTCACCCTCTGATCCTTCCCATATATATATATATATATAAACAACATATATATATATAAACAAAGAATTAGGAATGTTAGAGATTTGCAATAATTAACACGCTGTAGCTCAATTTCCCCTGATATGCATTGGGAAAAGGCAAACCCCCTCCCCTGGGTCTGAGGGCATAGCATGGCACTTTCCCACAGGTTAAAGAAATCTCGTAGAGACAGGAATAAAGGGAGATAGAGATCTTCACCATCTGCAAATCAGAGGTAGATGGAGATCTTTACTATCTCTACCTGCATATCAGAGGGAGAGGGAGATGGAAGTCTTCAATATTTACATATCTTTTAATACCTACAGATGAAAAAAAAAATCTGCTCCTGCAGCATTCCAAAAAGCCGTAAACTCCCTCAACCCTTTCCCACTACCGCACTTAGACCCTCAATCCCCCTCCCATGAACTATCAATTCCCCTCCTAGGAAAGTTCTGTATAAATTCAAGTCCCCCCCCCCCCTTCCAGAATTGCACTGAAGCCTCTCTTCAGACCCCCACCATGTTGGTCGGGGGGGGGCTGAAGTCTGTTTTTCAGACCCCCTCCATTGGGAGAGCTTCTCAATAAATTATTTTTCTGCCTGTGGTCAATCAGTCTCCATGTCCCAGTGAATGCCATTTTTCTCCAACAGTAATATTAACAGTTCCTTCTATAATAACATAAGGAGGCACACAGGCCTGAAGTCTGTAAGTAGGCTCAAACTGCTAGTTTGCAGTTCCAGGATCTGTAATGAGAATAATATGATGTGTGGCAGCTACCAATTGCCACAGTTCTCAATGAAGTATTTTAACCTCCAACCATAACTACATATTTCCCCCTCTTTGGTTTTGCAAAGTACTGAATATAGCTTGGGTGGTTTCTTGTTGTATTATTCCCCAGAGGGTTTGTAGCATGCTGCTGAGGGCTCATCCCTTTCAAGACCAGGAGGGAACCAATGTCATAGTCACTGAAGTGAGCATGAAGAACACTCATGGATGATGTTTATGAGTTGTTGGTAGGAAACAGGCAACAGGAACTGCTGGTCTAGGCACCAGAAGGTTTGGTACTCATGATGTTCACTTTTTTGGTGGAACCACTTTGCCTCTTCTCAGGTTTTTTTGTTACCAGGCCAGGACAGATGGTTGAGCTATGCACACAGCCTTGGGGACGCACTGCAAAAGACCATTGTTGACTTTTCTGCAGATAGGAGAATGTGGGCTGACTTGATTTCCCTAAGAAGATATTAGTAAGTTTTTTTAAAAAGTAATAATAATATAAGTGAATATTAATTTCTTCAAACAAACTAACAATATTTGGGGCTGTGGCATACAGCAGTGGTATTATTTAATTTATGATAAGAGGTTGTTTGGTGACACATACTATTTTTAATAATAATTAAAATGATAACTAACCACATTATAATTTTATCTAATATGGTAAAACACTATTAAATTTGCAGGAATTCTATACACTCTTTAAGTATTTACATGAACTTTTTACTCATACTGATGTAGGCTATGGATGGGGGGGTCTATTCATGTCTTCACATATAATCTGTCTTATCTAAGCTTATCTAAGATGTGGAAGATATATATTAATACAAACTTATTGAGCACTAAAACAAAGGACCATTTGGCCCTCTGAGGCAACAAACCAGCATTAGGTGATGCATATTTGCAAGCAATTTGCAGATAAAGAACACTGACTCAGAAGCTTGCTTGGGCGCAATGGGGGGTATCCACTCCTGCCATTATAAGCCCAGTCATACAAAGGATTACACTCAGCTCTCATGATTAGATCTGAGTTTTTGTCAATAAAAATGTTGTGGTTCATGTTTTAATTTCACGTAGTACCTGCTGGCAAATCATATTTTTTGAAAATGCTGACATTTGAATACTCGGCACCGTGTGCCATCTACTCAAAGGATGGTATAACCTAAAAAGAGCTGAGGCTTGGACCCAGGTGGACGCGGCAGAATCCTGAGTATATTCGAAGGTAGGAAAGCAGCCAGAGAGAAAGCACAGAGATGCTGAATGTGAGGTGTCAGGGGTGGAGATCTGACTGATAAAGCAGGGAGGCTGGAGGGCCCTGCCTTGCATTAAGTTATGCATGCTCAGGTGGCCATGGACAGGGAAACCAGGGGAGCTCTGTCTCTCCCCATCAGCCGAGTCCCTCAGCCTCGGTGGGTGAGCCACACGGTGGTGACTGCCAGGGCGGTGCTGCAGCCCCACCTTCCCAACTGTTCACTTGGCACCACTGCTGCCCACTTGCCTCCATGTCCCAGTGTTCCTGGAACCTGCCTCTTCAGGGCACCAAACCTCCAACCCTCTCCATCAGACAGGCTGGAGCAGCCTGGGGCTAAGGAGAACAATGAGGATGAGGAGAGGTGTGGAGGCTCTACCCTGTGAGGTGGGAGGCCTCGGGGCACACCTTGGGCTGACCTGGGCCTCAGGGCAGATACTGCCAGAGAAATGGGGGAAGCTCTGTCCCAGTCAGCCCTTCAGCACTCAGGGCAGCAGGGCAGCATGACAGTGGCTTCCCATAATTCCCTGAGGCTGCAACACCACCAGCACCTGCAGCCACTGGGCACTAAACCTCTCTCTCCCTTTGGCACAGCAGTCACCCCCGTCCCTCAGCCCACCAACAGACTCCGTGGTTACCAACTCCCAGCAGGTCAGCGGCTGGATGACCTGTGCTCCTCACTGCTCAGCCCTTCGGCCCCAAGTGCCAGGCCTTCTGATGGGCTCCAACCAAGCCCATACGTGCTGTGACCGCTTCAGGCTGGCTGTCCTTGCCAACAGCCCTTAGAACAAGGGAGGCCTGCTCAGACGGAGGGGAAGTAGTGAGAAGAGGCTGAAGAAGAGTTGCTGCCTGCAAAGAGGTGGGAGCAGCCCAGGAGGGCCTCACCAACATGGTGCAGGACCACCTGCCCTAGACTGACCCAGCCAGGGGTGTGCTGCTGAGGAGGAATCTCCTCCAAGCCTGGACAGCTAAGGGGGCAAGGCCTCCTCACCAGCTTCTGCAGGGTCTGCTGCAGCCCAGAGGCCTGGGAAAGGTCCACTGAGCACTGTCACCCTGCCGACAACTTCCTACATGCAGAGTCTACGTGACCCCCAGCCCATTCCCCTCTCACGGCAGCTTCACCGAGATGCCGGGCGCTGAAGTGAGCCATTTCATCTACCTGCAGGAGGGAAACTGTGAGGACACCGTTTTCTGGGTCAGGAGCAGCTGGCGACCAGAAGACCCTCCTAGCTACACCTCCCTGCCTGCCAAGGGCTGCTGCCATTTCCCAAAGGCACACTGAAAAGGGAGCATAGGCCTGTGCCTGGAAAGGCCTCCACCTGCCCCTTCTGTTCCCTGGGCCTGGTCCAGGTGACTGGATCAGGACTTTAACAACTTGCAAAAGGCAATCTACCCAGCAACCCCAGGAATTCCCCATAAGCAAACCTGGATGTCTTGCCCCAGGCTCTGGGCGTGTTGCTAAGAGCCTGAGGCACTGAGAAGATTTGACCTTGTTCTGAGGTGTTCATAAAACCAAGGAGCAGCAACCAGAATCCCTACAAGGCCTGCCACCCAGCTGGGGGAAGAACAGGCCAGACTGGAGCATTTTCCATCAGTCAACGTGAACATTAGAAAATGTCAGGCAGTATCATATGCCCTCAGCTGAGGGCCACAGAAAAGGGGACTGGGCTACATCGCATGGGAAAGTCCACCTGGTTGGAAGATCATGGCTTTCGAAGTGTGACAGAAGTTTCCCGGGGCCTCATTGGCAGATTGCCAGCTGAAGCCACGCAAAGGCCTAGAGCACTTCCCAAAAGGCCACGCCTTCTGCCAGGAGGGGAAGAGCTCTCCAATGAAAAGCACTGTGTGGGAGCACTCCATCCTGAGCACGGCATCCATGCTCTGCCCAGCAAGAGGACATGGAGAAGTCTGCAACCCCGCTCTTCCCCAACACCCCGCCACCCCTTCACTGTCAGCTCCTCCCACAACCTGGACCCTCTTAGGCAAGCTCATGGTGACCACAGAGCCAGAAGGTGGCTCTATTCTGAAACGAAAGCCCTAGCCCAGAAAAAGGACCTAAGCCCCAATCGTGAACCCTCATCTCTACCTAATGACAAGTTACTTCTACTTCTACACTACTTTTCCAATAAAGTAGAAAAAGAAAACTGAAGAGGGAGAGAAGGTATTTGGAGACCCTATTTCTGCTAAGAGCGTAATGTACAGGCCATGAAGAGAATGACTGTAACTCCACGAAAGCACAAACAGCCGCAGCCATAAATGGGAAAAGGGCTTGAATAGACAAAGCTGCCAAGAACACATACAAATGACTGAAAAGCACTTACACAGATGCCCACCATCATTAGCCATGAGAGAAATGCAAATAAGATACCAAAGATAAAGATGAGGTGCTACTTACTACCCACACGCTTGAACGCTGCTGTCAGGGGGAAAATGGCTGAGAAGGTGTGGAAAAATGGGCCCCTTGGCCACTACAGGTGGGGAAATTAAAATGCTGCAGCCAGAAAGTTACACACAGAATTACCATGGGAGCTGGCAATTCCACCCCTAGGTATACACACCAAAGACTGAAGGCAGGTCCTCAACCAGCTATCTGTATGCCAATATTCATGACAGCATCATTCAGGAGAGGAGTTGCAAAGGGAAGAAACTGGGAGTTATTGCTAAAGGGGCATGAGGTCTGGGTGGGATGATGAAAGGAGTCCGAATAGAGCAGTCAAAGCTACCCAATATTTTCAATAAACTCAATTGATGTCACCATGTGTCCCACTCACAAGGATTAAAATGATTTTTACGCTAGGAATGTTTTTCCACAATTGGAAGGAAAAAATCAAGTATGGTCATGACCACATTTATAGAATGAAAGATACAAGCCACATGATCCCCAGCTGTCAAGATGAAAAGACCTGCTCAAGAAGGAAAGACTTTTCCCTAAGATCACAAGAACAGGCTCAGCAGACCTAACAGCTTTTCTGCAGGAAAGTCCATTATCAAGAAAGGAGAGAGGGAATTTCCTGAAGAAGGGACAAAACACTTGATCATCAGATGTGTGGTAAGAGTTTAATAGGGCAAGCCTGTAGGCTACTGAAAGTCACAAATAAAAGGACAAATGCTGCCATTAAAAATAGGGGCAGGTGACTGGACCTTTTCCAAAGGAGATACACTACTGAGAAAGAAGCACCCGAGAAGGTGCTAAACATCCCGAGACATCAGGGAAATACAAATAACAAAGGAAGTGCTACCGCTTCCTTAAAACATGTTGGATAACCACTGAAGTGGATATAGAGTCATCAAAACCCTCACACATTGCAGAGAGAAAGATGAAACGACGGTGAAGCCACCGTGGACTCCAAGTTGGTGATGCCTCAATTAGTTAAACATAGAATTTCCACAGGACTTAGCAGTTGCACTCCGACTTTTACACGGAAAGATCAAAAGAGGTATTCAAATCAAATATTACCCAAGAATGATGTCAGTGTCTTTACTCACAATAGTCAAACGTGAAAGCAACTCAAATGTCCATCAAAGAATGAATCAACTAAATGGTATACAGAGGCAAGAGAGAACTCTAGAGCTGTAAAAAGGAAGGCAGTTCTGTAAAGAGCTGAAATATGGATGAACCGTGAAAGCGCTGTGCGAACTGAAGTAAGCACAAGGAAAAGCACTGCAGAACTGCACTGAAAGCAGCTGGGTAAATGGTGAACTCCACAGAGACAAATATCGATGACCACACGGACTTGGGGCAGGCGACAGGCAGTAAAGGATTTCCGTTTTGCATGATGGGACATGTCTGGTAATGGTGGAAGGGGAAAAGAGCACAGCATTGTGAAGGTTAACAAGATGACAGTGTTGTGTGCTGTACTAGTCAGCCAAAGGGGTGCTGATGCACAATTCCACAAGCCTACTAGTTCCCACAAGGGGTATTGATATCCAGTAGGAGGTTACAGATACCAGGCCGTAATGCCTAAGATACTTCCCTTGACAAAGTCTTCTCCCACGTGTTGGAGCAAGAGGACTGGCAACATCAGCCAGGGCACAGGCTTCCTGGCTTCCTCTCTTCCCAGGTCTTGCTTCTCTCTGGGCTAAGCACCTGTTTGCTCCACAAGGGCAGCTGTAGGCTATGAGGTTCTCTAGGCGTTGCCTGGCTGCACAAGGTCAGCTGAAAACAATCAGGTGAAGGGCTTTGCTTCTTGCTCACCGCGGGGATTCTGGCACGTCGAAGGAGCTGTTTCTATTCCTCTGTGTTCTTCCCCTGCCTCAAGTCCTGTCTTCCTGAGGCTTGCTTCTCTTTCCTCTCTGAGCTGACTTCCCGGGATTCCAGCTAAGGCTTCAGCATCAAACTCCAACTTTAACTCTGTCCTTTGCCATGCCTTTTCTCTTCCAGTCACCACTGCCCACAGGATGGGGCCTCCATGTCCTAGTGATGTGGCCCAATCAAAGCCCTCCTCATACCTTAGTCTTTCCCAGGTTCGGATCAGATGGCAAACACATTCTGATATCGGTTTTTGGAATTCATCACAATAACGAACTTCTACATATAATGAAAATTGGTTCAAGTGGAGGGAAATGAAGGCAACAGATTATAAGGGGCTTGCTCCTGTTAAGGACAGACTGCTCAGTTGAGCTTATCAAAGAAGAGCTCGGGGCTTCCTGCCAAGGTCAAACAGGTGGAAAATCACCCTCTATGCATAGATTGCACAGAAGGTATTACAAAGATTACTGCAAGACAGGTAAGAATATATTGAAAGATATGGATAAAACACTAACTTGGGAATACCTGAAGTGGAATCTGCTCATATGGGACAGCTCTGATTGTGGAAAAGTTGTGACAGGCAGCCAAAAGAGATTCAGACAATGCAGGTGGCTCCTGGAAATGTAAGTCATTTAACACCTACAGCTTTTTTATCCCATTATTCACAAGATGGTATTGGAGCGAACTCTTTAAACCTCTCATGTATTAAAGAAGGATAGGGTCCCATGAACATTCCTCTTATCTGAGTCTCCAAGCCAGCATTTGGAAATGCACATTTGCAAGCAAATCACAGATAAAGGACACTGACTTGGAACTCACTTAAAGGAACCGGTTCTATTAATTCCTCTCATTCCTGCTATCCTTCACTCTGGTGCCTGCCAAGCCCGGACTAAGCCACCAGTGCCCCACAAGCTGGGGTGGCTGTACCCACCTCCTCCCTGGCATGTAGGCCTCCATGCCCTGCACACATCAGAGTTGCCCCACCCCTATCCCACCTCCTTGCTTTGGAAACATTGGCCACAGGCATTGCCTACAGCAGGGAGTGCCAAGACAGTTGCGATGTGGGGGCGTTTTCTTGACTTGGACTTGTCCCCCATGATAGTTCCAGGACAGATGTGGCCATTATACATCCTGCTGAAACCCGCTGAATGGACTGGGGAATGTGTCAAGTGCCATGGAAACTAATGCATTGCAGGGGAGCAGTGTTCCAAAATATCACCACACTCACCACATGCCGTGAGTAGGCCCCACAGTGATAAAAGAGATCACTGACGTGGAAGGAGTCTGTTGAGTGGAGCCTGGGGTTGAAGAGAACCTCTTCTATTGTGTCTTATACTGTTGTTTTCTAATCTATGTATCATGGAAACAAAAGAGACAGAAGAAGAAACATGAACAAGAAAGCTACTCCATTGCAGAAAGCCAGAGCCAAATGCCACCACTAGGTGCCACGTTGGATAAGAAATGTTCCTTCCTCACACTTCCTGGAGGGCAGGGGCTGGATTTGAAGGCAGGAAGAGGGGCAAGGACCCTTGCAGAAGGGGCAGTAGGGGACCCCTGAGCCAGATCTGTGACTGATGTGAGAACCTCTCTCCATCAGATAGCTCACCTGGTCCAAGCCAAGAGCCTGGGTTGGGCCAGGCTGCCAGGTCACTTTTCAGAGGGGGATTCCTTGCCAACCAAAGTTCCAAGGCCTGGTCAAATGGGCCTACCTAGGGCTGGCATTGCCCTGCAGGTCTCTCCCATGGCAATGGTCACAGACATGCTGTCTCCAATTGTATCACCTCCATCTTTTTTAACTGAAAACCTGGCCTTTTCCACTGGTTGCCTGAGGGCTCCTGCCTTGGCTCCCTGCCAGCCAGCCCCTCCCCCCCACCCTGACCCCCACCCCCAGAGGCCTGTCCCCCAGAGAGGAGAGGCTCAGAGACTTTCCTGTTCCTTGTCAATTACCTCTCTTTCTCTGTGTTTCTTTCCTGGGATGAGAGGGGCCCCTGAGGACCTATCTGACTCTTAGAAATGAGCCTGCCTTTTCTCTTCTCACCCTGCTTTTTGGTACAGTATTAATGAACATTTTTCTTTTCTCCAGGTTTGGGGGACCCAAAACGAAGCTGTTTACATCTGGTTGTGAGACTTTTCAGTGGAAATAATTTCTGTTCACTTGAGTCACTACGGTCAAGTGGGATTACAGGTCCTTGTGTTCCGTGTACAAGGTACATTATAAGAAGCCATCATGACCATCAAAAGTGGTTGTATGGGTTGCTTTGGCATTGACTTGAGTAATAATGATCAGTTTCTGAAAAAATAAAATAAAATAAAAACCGGAAGCACATTTTGCTTGGCCAGAGCACGCAATGCAACCAGGTGATTTTCCTACTGCTTGTTGTTCAAAGCCACCATAGCAGGTGATTCAACATGTATATTGCCAAGATTTCCAAACTAAAGCAGACTACCTTCTCGCCGAGGAGTGGCTGAGTAGATAAAGCCCCAGGTACAGGTGCTCCTGAAGGCTGTGGGGACACACAGGTCTACATTGATGGCAGGTGGTTCTGAGCTTCAGTGCCCTGCCAGTGGGCCCTACTTTGGAATATGTGCTCCTGAAGGTGATGGAGTTGGATTCAGATGGGACCTCCCTACACATGCCTCTTCTTGCACTTTGGCTGAAAATTAGTCTGCAGATTGCCACCTGAAGCGATGTAGGTCATAGAGAACTTCCCAAAAGGCCAAGCCTTCTGCCAGAAGGGTCCAGTGTTCCCAGGGGGGGAAGAGCTCTATGAGTGAGAGCACTTTGGGGGAGCACTTCATCCTGAGCAAGACATCCAAGCTCTCCCCAGCAACAGGACATTGGACAAGTCTGCAACCCTGCTTTTCCCCAGCAGCCCTGCCACTCTTTCATTTTCAGCTCCTCTCACAACCTTGACCCTCTTAGGCAAGCTCTGGGGACCACAGAGGGAGAAGGTGGCTTGAACCTGAAATGCAAGCACTGGACCAGAAAAAGGACCTAATCCTGAATCATGAACCCTCATCTCTACTTAGTGACATATTACTACTATACTACTTTTCAAATAAAGTAAAAAAGAAAACCAAAAACAGAAAGAAAATATTTGGAATCCCTATTTCTGCTAATAGCATAATGTATAGAACACAAGGAGAACAAGGAGAATTACTGTAACTCTACCAAAGCACAAAGAGCCACAGCAATAAATGGGAAAAGGGCCTGAATAGACATATCTGCCTAGAATACATACAAATGACTGAAAAGTACATAAACAGATGCTCAACATCATTAGCCATTAGAGAAATACAAATAAGATACCAAAGATAAAAATGAGGCACTACTTTCTACACACACTCTTGAAAGCTGTTGTTAGGGAAAAAAATGGTTGAAAAGATGTGGAAAATGGAACCCTTAAACACTATGAATAGGAATTTAAAATGCTGATGCCTAAAAGTTAAACACAGAATTACCATAGCAGTTGGCAATTCCACTCCTAAGTATACACACCAAAGGAATGAAAGTAGGGTCTCAACCAAATACATCTATGCTATTATTCATAACAGCCTCATTCAGAAGAGGAGTTGTAAAGGAAGGGAGTTGGGAGTTATTGCTAAAGGGGCATGAAGTCTGGTTGGGATGATGGAAAGGGTCTGAATATAGTGGTGAAAGCTACAAAATATTATCAATGAACTCAATCAATGTCACCATGTGTCCCACTTACAATGATTAAAATGATTTTTATGCTATGAATGTTTTTCCACAATTAAAAGGAAAAAATCAAGTATGGCACTGACCACATTTATAGAATGAAAGATACAAGCCACATGATCCCCTCAATTGACTCAGAAAATGCTTTTGAAAAATTCCCACACCCGTTCATGTTAAGGAAACATTCAGAAAGGTAGGAGGAGATGGCATCTTCGTCCATATGATAAAGGGTATTGACGAAAAACCAGCTGTTAAGATGAAAAGACCTGCTCAAGAAGGAAAGACTTTTCCCTAAATCAGAAGAAAAGACTCATCAGATTTAAAAACTTTTCTGCATGAAAGTCCATTATTAAGAAAGGAAAAAGAAAATTTCCTGAAGTAGGGCCAAAACACTTGAACATCATCTGTGTGATGGAAGTTTAATATGCCAAGCCTATAAGCTACTGAAAGTCAAGAATAAAAGGAGAAATACCACCATTAAAATAGGGGCAGGTGACTGGACCTTTTCCAAAGAAGATATACTAATGAGAAATAAGCATATGAGAAGGTACTAAACATCCTGAGACAACAGGAAAATACAAATAACAAAGGAAGTGCTACCGCTTCTTTAAAAATGTTGGATAGGGTGGCGGACTTGGCCCAGTGGTTAGGGCATTCGTCTACCACATGGGAGGTCCATGGTTCAAACCCCGGGCCTCCTTGATCCGTGTACAGCTGACCCGTGTGCAGTGCTGATGCACACAAGGAGTGCCCTGCCACTCAGGGGTGTCCCCTGTGTAGGGGAGCCCCACGCACAAGGAGTGCACCCCCTAAGGAGAGCCACCCAGCGTGAAAGAAAGTGCAGCCTGCCCAGGAATGGCACAGTCCACACAGAGAAATGACACAAGATGACATGGACAAAGAAGAGGCAGCAAATAGACACAAAGAACAGACAACCGGGGTGGGGGGGAAGGGGAGAGAAATAAATAAATAAATAAAATCTTAAAAAAAATGTTGGATAACTACTGAAGTAGATGTAGTGTAATCAAAACTGTCACACATTGCAGAGAGAAAGTTAAAACGGTGAAGCCACCTTGGATTCCAGTTTGTTGATGCCTCAATTAGTTAGCCACAGAATTTCCATACGACCTAGCAGTTACACTCCTACTTTTATACTGAAAGGTCAAAATAGGTATTCAAACAAAACGTTATCCAGGAATGATTTTAGTGTCTTTATTTGCCATATCCAAAAGTGAAAGCAACTCCAATGTCCATCAATGAATGAATAAACTAAATGGTATATATAGGCAACAGAGAACTGTACAGCTATAAAAAGGAATGCAGTTCTCCAAAGAGCTGAAATATGGACGAACCATGAAAGCACTGTGCTAACTGAAGTCAGCACAAGGAATAGCACTGCAGAAGTGCACTGAAATCAGCTGGGTAAATGGTGAACTCCACAGGGACAAAATATCTATTAGCACACAGACTCGGGGTAGGCATCAACAGTAAAAAATTTCAGTTTTGCCTGATGGAACATGCCTGGAAATGGTGGGAAATGAAAATAGCACAGGATTGTGAATGTCAACAAGATGACAGAGTTGTGTGCTGTACTAATCATCCAAAGGGGTGCTGATGCACAATTCCACAAGCCTGCTAGGCTCCACTGAAGGTATTTCTTTCTCATAGGAGCTTACAGATACCAGGCTGTAATGCCTAAGTTACTTCCCTTGACAAAGTCTTGGAGCAAAATGACTGGCATCATCAGCCAGGGTGCAGGCATCCTGGCTTCCTCTCTTCCCAAGTCTTGCTTCTCTATGGGCTAAGCTCCTCTGTTTGCTCCACAAGGGCAGCTGTAGACTATGATGCTCTCTAGGCTTTGCCTCTCTCCACAAGGTCAGCTGGAGACAATCAGGTGAAGGACTGTGTTTCTCACTCACCCCGGGTATTCTGCCATGTCTAAGGAGCAGTTTCTATTCCGCTGTGTTCTTCCCTTGCCTCAAGTAACATCTTGATGGGTTTGCTTCTCTTTCCTCTCTGAGCTTACTTTCAGCTAAGGCTTCAGCATCAAGCTCCAACTTCAAGATTCCTCAACTCTGTCCTTTGCCATGCCTTTCTCTGCCAGTCACCACTGCCCATGGGATGGGGCTCCATGTCCTAGTGACATGGCCTAATCAAAGCCCCCCTCATTGCTTAGTCTATCCCCAGTACAGACCCAATGATGAGCACACTCCAATAACAGTTTTTGGAATTCATAACCATAGCAAACTGCTACATATACTGAAAATTGTTTCAAATGGAGGGAAATGAAGGCAAAGATTATAAGGGGCTTGCTCCTGTTGAGAACAGACTGCTCAGTTGAACTTCTAAAAGATGAGCTTGGTGTTTCCTGCCAAGGTCAAGCTGGTGGAAAATCACCCTCTATGCCTAGATCATACAGAATGTATTACAAAAGATTACTGCAAGACAGGTAAAAATATATTCAAAGATATGGATAAAATACTCACTTGGGATAACCTGAAGTGGAATCTGCTCACATGGGACACCACTGATGGTGGAAAAGTATGTGACAGGCAGCAATAAGAGAGTCAACAACTGCAGGTGGCTGCTGGAAATATGTCATTTAACACTTACAGCTTTTTTATTCTGTCATTCACCAGCCGGTATTTGAGGGGACTCTTTAAACCTCTCATGTATGAAAGAAGGGTAGGGTCCCATCAACTTTCCTCTGCTCAGAGGCACACACAGCCAGCATTAGGAGATGCACATTTGCAAGCAATTTGCAGGTAAAGAACACTGACTCGGAAGCTGGCTTAAGCAAAATGCGGGTATCCCTTCCTCTCATTATAGACCTGTCATACAAAGGAATATACTCAGCTATTATTTTTAGATTTGAGTTTTTGTCAATAAAAAGTTGTGGTTCATGTTTTAATTTTATATAGTACATGCTGGCAATATAATATTTTTTGAAAATGCAGAAATTTGAATACTCAGCACTATATACGACCTATTCAAATGATGGGATAACCTAAAAAGAGCTGAGGCTTGAACCCAGTTGGACACGGCAGGATCCTGATTATATTCAAAGGTAAGAAAAGTAGCCAGAGAGAAAGCATACAGGGGCTGAAGATGAGGTGTCAGGGATGGAGCTCTGATTGACAAAGCAGGGAGGCCAGAAGTACCCACCTTGCATTAAGTTATGCATGCTCAGGTGGCCACGGCCAGTGCAAGAAGGGGAGCTCTGTCTCTCCCCATCAGCCAGGTCCCTCAGCTTTGGTGGATGAGCCTGTCACATGTTGGTAGCTGCCAGCGTGGTGCTTCAGCCCCCCCCTTCCTAATAGCCACCAAGTTCAATTGGCACCACTGCCCACCTGCCTCCAAGTCCCAGTGTTCCTGGCACCTGCCTCCTCAGAGCACTAAAACTCCAACCCCATCCCTCAGATGGGCAATAGCAGCTGGGCTTAGAAGTACATTAAGGACTAGGAGAGGTGTGGAGGATCCACCCTGTGAGGCAGGAGGCCTGGGGACACACCTTGGGCTCACCTGCACCTCAGGGCAGATACTGCAGGAGAAATGGGGGCAGTTCTGTCCCAATCAGCCCTTCAGCACTCAGGGTGGTAAGGGAGCATGACAGGGGCTTCCCGTAGTTTCCTGCAGCCACAAGAACCACCAGCACCTGCAGCCACTGGGCACTAAAGTTCTCACTCACATTGGCACAGCAGTCATCCCCATCCCTCAGCCCACCAACAGATTCCGTGATTAGAAACTCCCAGCAGGTCAGTGGCTGGATGACCTGTGCTCCTCACTGTTCAGCCCTTCTGCCCCAAGTCCCAGGAGTTCTGATGGGCTCCATCCAATCCCATGCAAGCTGTGACTACTTCAGGCTGGCTATACTTTCAAACAGCCCTAGAACAGGGGAGGCCTGGACAGATGAAGGGGAAGTAGTGAGGAAAGGTCGAGGAAGAGTCGCTGCCTGCAAAGTGTTGGAAGCAGCTCAGGAGGGCCTTGCCAACACAATGCAGGACCATCTGCCCTAGATTTACCCATCCAGGGGTGTACTGGTGAGGAGGAACCTCCTCCAAGCCTGGACAGCCAAAGGGGCAAGGCCTCCTCACCAGTTTCTGCATTGTCTGCTGTAGCCCAGAGGCCTTATAAAGGTCCACTGAGCACTGTCACCCTGCTGACAACCACCTACATGCAGCGTGTATGTGCACCCAGCCCATTCCCCTTTGACAGTAGCTTCACCGAGATGCTGGGCGCTGAAGTGAGCCATTTCATCTACCTGCAGAAGGCAAACTGTGAGGCCATCGTTTTCTGTGTCAGGAGCACCTGATGACAAGAAGACCCTCCTAGCTAAGCCTCCCTGCCTGCCAAGGACTGGTGCCAGTTCCTGAGGGCACATTGAAAATCTAGCACAGGCTGGTGCCAGGAAAGGCCTCCACCTGCCTCTTCTGATCCCTGCACTTCATCCAGGTGATGGGATTGGGACTTTAACAACTTTCAAAAGGCAATCCACCTAGCAATCCCAGGAACTCCCCATAAGCAAACCTGGATGACTTTCCTCAGACTCTGGGCATATTGGTAGGAGCCTGATGCACTGAGAGGATTTGAGATTTTTCCAAGATGTTCATAAAACCAAGGAGTAGCAACCAGAATCCGTACAAGACCTGCGGTACATCTCAGGGAAGAACACACCAGACTCGAGCATTTTCCATCAGTCAACATGAATGTTAGAGAATGTTAGGTGGCATCATATGCCCTCAGCTGAGGTCCAAGAAAAGGGGATTGGGCTACATTGTATAGGAAATTCCACCTGGCCGGAAGGTCACTGCTTTCAAAGTGTGACAGAAGTTTCCTGGAGCCTCATCTGCAGATTGTCAGCTGAAGCAATGTAAGTCCTAGAGAACTTCCCAAAATGCCAGGCCTTCTACCAGAAGGGTCCAGTGTTCCCAGGAGGGGAAGAGCCATCTGATTGAAACCACTGTATGGGACCACTCCATCCTGAGCAAGGCATACAAGCTCTGCCCAGCAACAGGACATGGAGAAGTCTGCAACCCTGCTCTTCTCCAGCAGCCCTGCCAACCCTTCATTTTCAGCTCCTCTCACAACCTTGAACCTCTTAGGCAAGCTTGTGGGGACCACAGAGTGAGAAGGTGGCTCTAACCTGAAACGTAGGCCCTGGCCCAGAAAATGTACCTATTCCCGAACTGGGAACCCTTATCCCTACTTAACTGCATGTTACTACTACACTGCTTTTCCAATAAAGTGAAGAAAAAAAAAAACCGCCAAAAAAGGAAAGAATATATTTGGAAACCCTATTTCTGCTAATAGTGTAATGTACAGGACATAAAGAGAATTACTGTAACTCCACCAAACCACAAAGAGCCACAGCAATAAATGGGAAAAGGGCTTGAATAGGCCAAAAATACATATAAATGACTGAAAAGTACATAAACAGATGCTCAACATCATTAGCCATTAGAGAAATACAAATAAGATACCAAAGATAAAAATGAGGCACTACTTACTACACACACACTTGAAAGCTGTTGTTATGGAAACAAATGGTTGAGAAGATGTGGAAAAATGGACCCCTTAGATAATATGGGTGGGAAACTAAAATGCTGCAGCCAGAAAGCTAAACACAGAATTACCATGGGAGCTGGCAATTCCACTCCAAGAAAACATACCAGAGGACTGAAAGCAGGGACTCAACCAGATAGATCTATGGCAATATTCATGACAGCGTCATTCAAAAGAGGAGTTGTGAAAGGAGGGAGTTGGGAGTTATTGCTAAAGGGGAATGAGGTCTGGGTGGGATGATGGAAAGAGTCTGAATACAGTGGTCAAAGCTACCCAATATTATCAATGAACTCAATCAATGTCACCACGTGTCCCACTTAAAATGATTAAAATGATTTTTATGCTTTGAATATTTTTCCACAATTAAAGGAAAAAATCAATATGGTAATGACCACGTTTATAGAGTGAAAGATACAGGCCATTATGATCCCCTCAGTTGACTTAGAAAATGCTTTTGAAAAATTCCCACACCCGTTCATGTTAAGGAATCATTCAGAAAGGTAGCAGGAGACAGCAACTTCCTCCATATGATAAAGGATATTGATGAAAAACCAGCTAAGATGAAAATACCTGCTCAAGAAGGAAAGATCATTCCCTAAGATCACAAGAACAGACTCATCAGAATTAAAAACTTTTCTGCATGAAAGTCCATTCTCAAGAAAGGAAAAAGAAAATGTCCTGAAGTAGGGACAAAACACTTGAACATCGTCTGTGTGATGGGAGCTTAATATGCCAAGCCTATAGGCTACTGAAAGTCAAGAATAAAAGGAGAAATACTGCACTTAAAATATGGGCAGTTGCCTGGACCTTTTCCAAATAAGATATACTAATGAGAAATAAGCACATGAGAAGGTGCTAAACATCCTGAGACATTAGGGTAATACAAATAACAAAGGAAGTGCTACCACTTCTTTAAAAATGTTGGATAACTACTAAAGTAGATGTTGCATAACCAAAACCCTCACACCTTGCAGAGAGAAAGTTCAAAGGGTGAAGACACTTTAGATTCCAGTTTGGTGATGCCTCAGTTAACCATAGAATTTCCATATGACTTAGCAGTTGCACACCTACTTTCCTACTGAAAGGTCAAAATAGGGGTTCAAACAAAACGTTACCCAGGAATGATTTCAGTGTCTTTATTTGCAACAGCCAAATGTGGAAGCAACTACAATGTCCATCAATGAATGCATAAACTAAATAGTACATATAAGCAACAGAGAACTGTACAGCTATGAAAAGGCATACTGTTCTGGAAAGAGCTGAAATATGGATGAACCATGAAAGCACTGTGCTAACTGAAGTCAGCACAAGGAAAAGCACCACAGAACTGCACTGAAATCAGCTGGGTAAATAATGAACTGCACAGAGACAAAATATCGATGACCACATGGACTTGAGGCAGGTATCAGGAGTAAAGGATTTCAGTTTTGCATGATGGAAAATGTCTGGTAATAGTGGAAGGGGAAAATAGCACAGTATTGTTACTGTTAACAAGATAACAAGATGTGTGCTGGACTGGTCAGCCAAAGGGGTGCTGAGGCACAATTCCACAAGCCTGCTAGTCTCCACTGAAGCTATTTCTTTCTGGTAGGAGCTTACAGATACCAGGCCATAATGCCTAAGTTACTTCCCTCGACAAATCTATTTGAACATCTTGGAGCAAGACTGGCAACATCAGCCAGGGTTCAGGCTTCCTGGCTTCCTCTCTTCCCAAGTCTTGCTTCTTTCTGGGCTAAGCTCCTCTGATTGTTCCATAAGGGCAGCTGTAGACTATGAGGCTCTCTAAGGCTTTGCCTCTCTCCACAAGGTCAGCTGGAGACAATCAGGTGAAGGGCTCTGTCTCTCACTTACCCCGGGGATTCTGCCCCATTGAAGGAGCTGTTTCTATTCCTCTGTGTTCTTCCCCTGCCTCAAGTCCTGTCTTCCTGAGGCTTGCTTCTGTTTCCTCTCTGAGCTTACTTCCTGGGATTCCAGCTAAGGCTTCAGCATCAAACTCCAACTTCAAGAATCCTCAACTGTTTCCTTCACCATGCCTTTTCTCTGCCAGTCACCACTGCCCGTGTGATGGAGACTCAATGGCCTACCCAGTGAGGTGGCCCAATCCAAGCCCTCCTCATAGCTTAGTCTTTCCCAGGTACAGATCAGATGACAAACAAATTCCAATAACAATTTTTGGAATTCATAACCATAGCAAACTGCTACATATACTGAAAATTGATTCAAATGGAGAGAAATGAAGGCAAAGGATTATAAGGGCCTTGGTCCTGTTGAGAACAGACTGCTCAGTTGAGCTTATCAAAGAAGAGCTCGGTGTTTCCTGCCAAGGTCAAGCTGGCAGAAAATCACCCTCTATGCCTAGATCATACAGAATGTATTACAAAAGATTACTGCAAGACAGGGAAGAATATGTTCAAAGATACAGATAAAACACTAACTTGGGATAACCTGAAGTGGAATCTGCTAACATGGGACACCACTGATTGTGGAAAAGTATGTGACAGGCAGGAACAGGAGAGTCAGACAATGCAGGTGGCTGCTGGAAATATAAGTCATTTAACACCTACAGCTTTTTTATTCTATCATTCACCAGCCGGTATTTGAGGGAACTTTTTAAACCTCTCGTGTATTAAAGAAGGGTAGGGTCCCAGGCACCTTACTCTGCTCTGAGGCACACAGCCAGCATTACTAGATGCACATTTGCAAGCAATTTTCAGATAAAGAACACTGACTGGGGCGGCAGGCTTGGCCTGGTGGTTAGGGCATCCGTCTACCACATGGGAGGTCTGCGGTTCAAATCCCGGGCCTCCTTGACCCGTGTGGACCAGGCCCATGCACAGTGCTAATGCATGTGCAAGGAGTGCTGTGCCACGAAGGGGTGCCCTCCGCATAGGGGAGCCCCACGCGCAAGGAGTGTGCCCCATAAGGAGAGCTGCCCAGCATGAAAGAAAGTGCAGTCTGCCCAGGAATGGTGCCACACACACGGAGAGCTGATACAGCAAGATGATGCAGCCAAAAGAAACACAGATTCCCATGCCGCTGACAACAACAGAAGCAGACAAAGAAGATGCAGCAAATAGACACAGAGAACAGACAACCAGGGTGGGGAGCGGTAAGGGGAGAGAAATAAATAAATAAATAAATAAAATCTTAAAAAAAAATAAAAAGAACACTGACTCGGAAGCTGGCTTAAGTGAAATGCGAGTATTTATTCCTCTCATGATAAGACCTGTCATACAAAGGATTATACTCAGCTATTGTTTTTAGATTTGCGTTTCTGTCAATAAAAAGTTGTGATTCATGTTTTAATTTTATGTAGAACATACTGGAAAAATAATATTTTTTGAAAATGCAGAAATTTGAATACTTGGCACCATATACGACCTATTCAAATGATGGGATAACCTAAAAAGAGCTGAGGCTTGAACCCAGTTTGATGCAGCAGGATTCTGAGTATATTGGAAGATAGGAAAGTAGCCAGAGAGAATGCACAGAGGTGATGAATGTGAGGTGTCAGGGATGGAGCTCTGATTGACAAAGCAGGGAGGCTGGAGGGACCCACCTTGCATTAAATATGCATGCTCAGGTGGCCATTGCCAGTGAAACAAGGGGAGCTCCATCTCTCCCCATCAGTCAAGTCCCTCAGCCTTGGTGGGTGCCTGCCAGGGTGGTGCTGCAGCCCTACCTTCCCAACATCCACATTGTTCACTTGTCACCACTGCCCACCTGCCTCCAAGTCCCTGTTCCTGGAACCTGCCTCCTCAGGGCATTACACTTCCAACTCTCTCCCTCAGACTGGCTGGAGCAGCCTGGGGCTAAGAATACAATAGGACAAGGAGAGGTATGGAGGACCCACCCCATGAGGCAGGAGGCCTCGGGACACACCTTGGGCTGACCTCACATCAGAGCAGATACTGGAGCAGCCATTGGGGCAGCTCTGTCCCAATCAGCCCTTTAGCACTCGGGGCAGTAGGGCAGCATGACAGTGGCTTCCCATAATTCCCTGTGGCCAGAAGACCCACCAGCACCTGCAGGCACTGGGCACTAAACCTCTCTCATGTTGGCACAGCAGTCTTCCCTGTCCCCCAGACCACCAATAGACACCGTGGTTATGAACTCCCAGTAGGTCAGTGGCAGAATGACTTGTGCTCCTCACTGCTCACACTTTCTGCTCCAAGCCTCAGGCCTTCTAATGGGCTCCATCCATGCCCATTCATGCTTTGACTACTTCACCCTGGCTATCCTTCCCAATGACCCCAGAACAAGGGAGGCCTGGGCAGATGGATGGGAAGTTGTGGGAAGAGGTTGAAGGAGAGTCATTGCCTCTGAAGTGGTAGATGCAGCCCAGGAGGGCCTTGCCAACATTGTGTAGGACCACCTTCCCTCAATTTACCCATCCAGGTGTGTGCTGGTGAGGAGGAATCTCCTCCAGTCCTGGATATCCAGGGCAGCATGGCCTCCTCACCAGTTTCTACGGGGTCTACTTGCAGCCCAGAGACCTGAAAAAGGTGCACTGAGCACTGTCACCATGCTGACAACCTCCTACATGCAGAGTTTATGTGCACCTGGCCCAATCCCCATTCACAGAAGTTTCATCGAGCTCCACAGAGATGAAGTGAGTCATTTCATGTACTTCTAGAAGGGCCCTGAGACCACAACTTTCTTTCAGGAACAGCTAATAATCAGGATACATTCCTAGCTAATCCTCCCCACCTGCCAAGGGTTGGTGACAGTTCCTGAGGGCACATTGAAAATCTACTGCAGGCTAGTGTCAGAAAAGGCCTCCACCTGCATTGCCTCCTCCCTGTGTCTTGTCCAGGTGACTGGATCAGGAATTGAACAGCTTTCAAAAATTAATCCACCTAGCAATCCCAAGAAGTCCCCATAAGCAAACCTGGATGACTTGCCCTGGGCTCCCGGTGTGTTAGCATGAGAATGACACACCGAGAGGATTTGAAAAATTTCCAAGGTGTTCATAAAACCAAGGAGCAACAACCAGTATCCATACAAGATCTATGGTCCATCTCAGGGAAGAAAAAGCCAGACTCAAGCATTTTCCATCAGTCTACATGAACATTAGAAAATGTTTGGTGGCATCATATGCCCTCAGGTGAGTGCCACAGAAAAGGGGTTTGGGTTGCACTCTAATAGGAAATTCCACCTGACTGGAAGGTCATGACTTTAGAATTGTGACAGAATTTTCCTGGAACCTCATCTGCAGATTGCCAGTTGAATTGATATGAGTCATAGAGAACTTCCCAAAAGGCCAGACCTTCCATCAAAAGGGTCTAGTGGTTCAGTTGGCCATTTTAGGTGGTCCACAGCGGCGCCATTAAAGTGAGGAGGCAGCAAGAGGGGCTGCCACTACTTCTTTTTCTTTTTAAGTGCAGCCAAAAAAAGCAGGAGTGCATGCCACACGAGAGTGGGAGGCGAGGGGACAGGCCAGGGAGAGGTGCAGGAGCTTTTGCAGCCACGCGTGCTCCCTCTCTGTCTTGTGTGTCTCGCGAGGTAGAGCGGGTGCACGGCAGCAGCGGGGATTACTTTGCTGCTAGTTTCAGTTCAGGGCAGTGGCGGGTGTAGTCTCGGTGGCGGCGGTGCAGGCAGTAGCACGATGTCGGAGGAGCAGTTCGGCGGGGACAGGGCAGTGGCGGTGGTAACGGCAGCGGTAGGCGCCTCGGCAGGTGAGCAGGAGGGAGCCATGGTGGTGGTGGAGCAGGAGGCAGCAGCGTTGGCAGGAAGCGAAGCTGGGACGGGGGGGGGGGGGGGGGGGGCGGAACCGTGGCCAGAGGCACCGAAGGGGGCAGCGCCGAGTTGGAGGGGGCAAAGATCGATGCCAGTAAGAACAAGGAGGATAAAGGGAAAATGTTTACAGGAGGCCTTAGCTGGGACACTACAAAGAAAGATCTGAAGGACTACTTCTCCAAATTTGGGGAAGTTGTAGACTGTACTCTGAAGTTAGATCCTATCACAGGGTGATGAAGGGGTTTTGGCTTTGTGCTATTTAAAGAGTCAGAAAGAACATAAATTGAATGGGAAGGTGATTGATCCTAAAAGGGCCAAAGCCATGAAAACAAAAGAGCCTGTTAAAAAAAATTTTGTTGGTGGCCTTTCTCCAGATACACCTGAAGAGAAAATAAGGAAGTACTTTGGTGGTTTTTCATAAGGTGGAAATCATAGAGCCCCCCGTGGACAAGACCAATAAGAGGCATGGATTCTGCTTTATTACCTTTCAAGAAGAGGAACCAGTGGAGAAGATAATGGAAAAGAAATACCATAATGTTGGTCTCAGTAAATGTGAAATAAAAGTAGCCATGTCAAAGGAACAGTATCAGCAACAGCAACAGTAGGGATCTAGAGGAGGATTTGCAGGAAGAGCTCGTGGAAGAGGTGGTGATCAGCAGAGTGGTTATGAGAAAGTATCCAGGTGAGGCGGTCATCAAAATAGCTACAAACCACACTAAATTATTCCATTTGCAACTTATCCCCAACAGGTGGTGAAGCAGTATTTTCCAATTTGAAGATTCATGTGAGGGTGGCTCCTACCACCTTGCTAATAGCAATTCAAACTAAAATTTTTCTATCAAGTCCCCAAATGGAAGTATGACCTTGGGTCCCTCTGAAGTTTAACTCTGAGTACTATTAAAAGAAATTTGCTTTCATTGATTTATTTCTTAATTGCTATGCTTCAGAATCAATTTATTTTATGCCCCTTCCCCAGTATTGTAGAGCAAGTCTTGTGTTAAAAGCCCAGTGTGACAGTGTCATGATGTAGTAATGTCTTACTGGTTTTTTAATAAATCCTTTTGTATTAAAAAAAAAAAAAAAAGGGTCCAGTGTTCCCAGGATGGGAAGAGCTCTCTGATGAAAAGCACTGCGTGGGAGCACACCGTCCTGAGCAAGGCATCCAAGCTCTGCCCAGCAACAGGACATGAAGAAGTCTGCAACCCTGCTCTTCCCCAACAGCCCAACCACATGTTCATTTTCTGCTCCCCTTGCACTCTTGACCCTCTTAGGCAAGCTCATGGGGATCACAGAGCAAGAAGGTGGCTTGCGAAGGTTTGCTCGGTCGGCCAGCAAACCACACTTCAGCCCGAGGGGTGACCGCAGTGGCTCTAAATTTAAATATAAGCCCACTTATTGTATGAGTCTCCAGAAGTCAGAAAGAGGACCTAATCCCAAAATTTGAACCCTGAGCTCTACTTAACTACTTTACTACAATACTACTTTTCCAAAACCTAAAAAAAGTAAACCTAAAAAGGGACAGAAAATATTTGGAAATTCTGTTTCTGCTAATAGCGTAATATACAAAACATAAAGAGAATTACTATAACTCAACAAAAGGACAAACAGCCCCATTAAAAAATGGGAAAATGGCTTGAATAGACATATCTGCCAAGAATATATACAAATGCCCAAAAAGCATGTAAACAGATGCTCAACATCATTAGCCATTAGAGAAATGCACATAAGATACCAAAAATAAAAATGAGGTGCTACTACACACATGCTTTAATGCTGGTTTTAGGGAAAAAAAATGGTTTTGAGGATGTGGAAAATGTAGCCCTTGGAAATTATGGGTTCAAAATAAAATAAAAGTCACACAACCCACTTAAAAAATGGTCAAGAAATTTGAACTGACACTTTCTCAAAGAAGAAATTCAAATGGCCAAAAAGCACATGAAAAGATGCTCAAAATCACTAGCTATTAGGGAAATGTAAATCAAAATTTCTAGGAGATACCATGTTACTCCCATCAGACTGGCAGCTATCAAAAAATAGAAGACTACACGTGTTTGAGGGGATGAGGAGGAATGGGAACACTCATCCAGTGCTATTGGGAATGCAGTAGAATCCGGCCATTCTGGAGAACAGTTTGGCAGTTTCTCAAAAAACTACCTGTAGATTTGCCATATGACCCAGCAATCACTCTACTGGGTATATATGCAGAAGAACTGAAAACAAGGACACAAACCTATGCACACCAATGTTCATAGTGCCATTTTTCATTATTGCTAAAATTTGGAATCAACCCAAAACCCATCGACAGATGAATGGATAAACAAACTGTTGTCTATACATACAATGGAATACTACTCAGCTATAAGAAGAAATACAGTACAAACAAATGGGAAAACATGGATGAATCTTGAGGCCCTTATGTATAGTGAAGCAAGCCATGCATTGAAGTACAAATACTACATGACCTTTCTGATATGAAATAATCAAACCAAGCTGTCTCAGAGAGCTAGAAACTGGATGATAGGCTTACAGGAAATTGCAGGGAGAGGAAGGTTGTGCACTGATGTCTACATGAGTGAAATCTATGATAAAGTGGAGGTTAAGCAGTTGTACAAGGAAGGGATAAGATGGGGGCATAGGGAAAATATTGGGTGGGTCTTTGCAGGTCTGAGGGGGTCTCGGGTGGGAGGATGGGTCAGATGGCCTAAGGAATCAGGGGGAGGGCTGGGGGAACAATTGAACATGGGAGATTGTTGGGTATGTGGTTTAAACTATAATGTTGACAAACTCTTTAGAAAATTTAATAAAGAAGGATTATCTGGTTAAGTTCCTTAAGGTGGGGCATCTGGTACAGGGGCAGGCTTCTAGGGAGTGTGTGAATGCTCATCTTCTCATAGTGTTATAGTGTGTTATATCATTGGGTGGAAACTCATACAATAAGTGGGAAGGTGTGCCCACATCCTGGGGAAGCCTGATCTTCTGAAATAGATGGAATTGTGTCTCTCAAGAGAATTGGTGGTTCCCAATGGGGGAGGACAGTCTAGTATATCAAGCCCTCAGCATTGTGGTAAGTATCCATGAACCTGGTCCTTCAAACAGTGAGTATTGGTTGTCACTGTGCATCCTGAGGGGAGGGAGAGAGAGGACTAGAGTAGATGGAAGCAGGGTAACTGGGGGTCAATGGAAGTGTTCCATAAGCTCATGCAATGACGGATATAAGACATGTTAAATTACACCAAAAATGTATAAAAGTCTATAGGCTAAAATGTAAACCATAATGTAAAACATAAGGTAACTAAAATTTTAGAAAATTTGGGAAGTGGATTTGGCTCACCTGATAGAGCATCTGTCTACCACATGGGATGTCCAGGGTTCAAATCCTGCACCTCCTGACCCATGTGGTGAGATGGCCCACATGCAGCACTAATGCACACAAGGAGTGCCATGCCACACAGGGGTGTCCCCCATGTAGGGAAGACCCATGCACAATGAGTGCACCCTGTAAGAAGAGCTGTCCCTCATGAAACAAAGTGCAGCTTGCCCATGAGTGGCACAGCACACATGGAGAGCTGATGCAGCAAGATGATGCAACATAAAGAAACACAGATTCCCAGTGCTGGTGACAAGAATACAAGCAGACACAGAAGAACACACAGCAAATGGACACAGAGCAGACAACTGGGGGAGAGGGGTGGAGAAATAAAAATCTTGAAAAAATGAAAATAAAAAATAAAAGATTAGAAAAATTGTACTGTCTAAAATATAAACCATAATGTAATCCAAAATGAAACCGTGTTTGATAGCTATGTTTCAATACCTTTACATCAGCTGCAGCAACTATAACATGAACATGTAAAAAGATCATTGCTGGGGAAGGGTGAAAAGGGTTTGATGTTGGATATATGGGAGTCCCCCATATTTTATGGGACTTTATGGGTGAAAAGGGTTTGATGTTGGATATATGGGAGTCCCCTATATTTTATGGGACTTTAACATGATTTAAAACATTTTTGAAGACAAAATTAAAAATTAGGGAAAAAAAGAAAGGATGTAGACACTGAGGAAGAAGTGAAAGAAACGGCCTTGCCACTGTACATACATGGCAACACCTATTAGAGTGATGAAAGGCAAAATGTCAAAACAAAGTTTTATGATATTTTGCACTTTTTAATACCCCAATTTATTTTTACTCTATTTAGTATTTCTAAAATAGTATGCAATCTACTACTAATCTTTAAACCTATCACTACTACTTCATTTTCATATTAATTGAATTTGGCAATATATTAGGGTTCATTTTTGAAGATGTTTGGATCACAGAGGGGTCCAGCTATGGCAGAGGAGGAACTCTGGTATGGGGTGTTATTGATGGGGGACACAATGTTGGGAGGGAGTTCTCCAGGGCATGTATATAGGGTACATAAAATGTTTGGATATATTTTGGGTATATTCATAGTAGTTACTGTTACAAATGACAACTGAGGGAGTGCTGAGTTCCTAGCCAGGGAAATGTGTCACATTCCCCAATGAAACAGCAACAACCTCCATGTGCAAGGGCAAAGATCAGTGAAGAAGAATGCTCCAATGATGAGCCCTTGATACTGAAGACTATGTTTATGAATCTGTGCGCCTGAAATTTGAACCAGGCCCAGAGCTGCAGGGTGCCTAAGAGTTACCTCCTGAGAACCTCCATGTTGCTGAAATTTGACCACTGTCTAAGCCAAATTCAGCATGTAAACATATTACCTTACCATCCCCCCCAATGGGACATGACTCGCAGTGATGAGCATCCCTTGCCCTGAAGGATTATTACTAGTCACTAACTGGTGATGCAACTAGAAAAAGACCTTGAATAAAAGGGGGAAATGGTAAAGACAAATGAGTTTAGATGGTAAAGAGCCTTCAAAAAAGTCAGAAGGTCATCAGAGGGGTTGTGTTTATGCATGACTTAGCAGGATCCCAGAGATAGCCAAAGCAGATAAAACCCCAGGTACTGGTTCTCCTGAGGGTTATGGAGACACACAGGTTCTATGGTTTAGGCAGTTGGCTCTGGAGTTCAGTGCCTTGCCAGTGGGCCCTACTTTGGAATTTGTGTTCCTGAGTGTGGAGTTGGACTTAGGTGAGACCTTTCTACACATGCCACTTCTGTCACTTTTACTGAACCTGTAGTTGGCACTGGGGTTGGTGTATACCCAGGAGACTTGAATCTCTGGACTTGCCATATGCCAGCTGGGCCCTGAGCCTCAGCAGAGTTGCAATTCCTACTCTTCATTTTGTTGGACTTACACAGGTCAGCTAACAGGGAAATGAAGATTGTCAACCACCATACCAGGGAACCAAGAGTGCCTACAACTATAAGCAGGAGATTCACATCCATCAACCATGTGGGATCTAAACCCTCTCTCAACATAAAGGTCGAGAGGACATCACCAACCCAGGGTACACAGGATGGATGAATAAAATATGGATTAGAGTGAACTTACTGGTATTCTACTAAGAACAATTGTGACTAGTAATGGAAGAAACTATAGCATTTATCTGGAGAAAGTGGCCACAGGAGCCTGGAAGACTGATGGGCAGACCTATAGGATGGAAAAGCAGGGCTGACAAGAGGACAAAGAGGAGATGCTGCCTCTGAGGTGGTGGATGTATCCCAGGAGGACCTTGCCAAGGTGGTACATGACCACCTGCCCTGAATTTACCCATCCAGGTGTGTGCAGGTGTATAGGGGACAGTTCCCATCCTGGACAGCCAGGGTGTATGGCCTCCACCCCTGGTGCAGAAGAGACCACTGCAGCCCAGTGGCCTGAGGAAGGTAACTTGGGACAATATCTCCAACCTGAAAACCCCTTACACACAAAGTTTAGGTGTGTTCCTCTTTAGGACAAGTTCATTGAGACCCCAGGAGCTGAAGGGAGACTTTGAATGTTTTTTCAGAAGGGCACTAAAGCCACTAATTTCTGTCAGGAACAGCTAATGATCAGGAGACACTCCCAGCAAAGGCCTCCCTGCCCAGCAAGGGCTGTTGCCAGCTCCCTAAGGGTTTTTTGACAATCTTAGGGAGGAAGGCTGCAGAAAAGACCTCCACCAGCCTCTTCCGTTACCTGTGCTTTGTCTAGGTGACTCGAGTGGGACTTTCAGGATGTTAATCCACCTAGTTATGCCACAGATTACCCTCAAGCAAAACTGGATCACTCTTGGGGATTCCATGAGTGCTGGCATGAAAATGACACCATAAGAGGATTGAACTTTTTCAGAACTGTCATACAACCAAGGAGCATCAACCAATATCCAGGCCAGACCTGCGGTGCCATCTCTGAGCCCAGAAGTCAGAGTCCAGCAGTTTCCACCATAAAATGTGAATATGAGAAATGTTATGAGCAACACATGCCCTCAGATAACAAAAGAGCACTGAAAAGGATTTTGGATTATCCTGTCACAAGAAATCCCACCTCTCTGGAAGGAAATGGCATTAGAAGTGTGACTAAAAATTCCTGGCTGCTCCACTGTGGATTTCCAAGTGAAATGATATGTTGTATAGACCTTGCCCAAAACCCACAGACCTGTACCAGTGTCACAGGAACAATTTCAAGACACAGGTTCATATCTGAACAGGTACCTCCAGAGGAGATTTTGAGGAAAACTATTTCTAACCATCACCATAACCACAACTTTGTCCTTACCTCTCTAACTATAAACTTAAACTTCAATGTCTCTCAAAACTTAACCCTCAATCTAACTCTGAAGGTGCACACTGGAATCTCCTGAGTAGTCCACAACCTTGACAATATAAATGCTCAGCTACTGCCACCCAGACATCTATGGAAAAACATCATTTAGAATGTCCTATTGACTTCCAATACAATAAGCAATCTGACAGTTGGAACTGGAAAATCGGCCTGAAATGCTGTAAGGGCACATGAACTATGAGACTTTTCTTGGCCAGGGCAGAGAGAGACAGCTGTTTTTCCCCAGGCCATATCAGCCTAAAGGGTCCAGCAGGACAACATTCCAGCCATTGAAGAGGGCCTGGGAGAAATTTTTCATGTTACCCTTGGAATCCCTGTCTCACCACTGACAGCTGCTGCTCAGGGCAAAGACCCTGGGAACTCCCTAGCAAGCTGACTTGGTTTTGGCTGTCGGACCATCTTCCAGAAACTTAGACCATCTGGGGGCTGCCTCATGAGGCCTCCAAACAGATGGCTGGTCCTGGCAGATGCTGGCTGGGTGGTGTGGATGTGCACCTTGGACCACTGTCTGAAGCCTCAGCAAAGGGTAGAAAGGAGGCTCCTGTCAGGTAAAGTGAATCTACTGCTCAGAGCCCTGAAGCAAGCTGGCTCTGATCTGTCCCCTGCAGTGAATTTGGAGAATTTGGTTGATGTTCACCCAAAAGGCATCAAAGGGTAAACTGGGTGGGACAACAAGCCTCCCCCCATGGCCCTGCAGGCCATCACCAGCAATTCCTGGTCTCCAAATGGAGACTTAACTTAGTTTTGGGGGAGGCATAAGCTGCCAGGTACAAGTGTGAGCAAGGTCTTGCATGGATGGCTGGAGGCTCCTGACATGAAATGACATTGAGCATGGCTTTGGGAGACCATGAAAAGGCTGTATGTGTGGGGAGGAAACTCTGACATCATTGTTAATAAAGGGTAAAAATGTCACAGACACAGAAACTCAACAGTGTTTAATAACATTGACCACAAATGAAGAGCAATAATAATGCATGATACCAGGAAGTGGGCTTGGCCCAATGGATAGGGCATCTGCCTACCACATGGGAGGTCTGCAGTTCAAACTCCAGGCCTCCTTGGCCCGTGTGGAGCTGGCCCATGCACAGTGCGGATGCATGCAAGGAGTGCTGTGCCACGCAGGGGTGTCCCCTGTGTAGGGGAGCCCCATGCACAAGGAGTGCACCCTGCAAGGAGAGCCGCCCAGTGTGAAAGGAAGTACAGCCTGCCCAGGAATGTCACCACACACAGAGGGCTGACACAACAAGATAATGCAACAAAAAGAAACACAGATTCCCGGTGCTGCTGATAAGGCTAGAAGCAGTCACAGAAGAACACACAGTGAGTGGACACAGAAAGCAGACAATGTGGGGGGGGTTGGGGAGGAAGGGGAGATAAATAACTTTAAAAATATCTACTAAAAAATGCATGATACCATTACTAAGACAATCCTAGTAAGATTTCTTACAGAGATGAGACTGTGACCCAGGTTTGAGGTTGAATTCACTGGTGTCAGGATGCACATTAAGAAACAATTCTTTCTAAGTAAGCTAGCACATTGTCTGATTGCTACTCACTGCTTTTGAGACCACTGAGGAACCAGAACTAAGGGCAGCCATTGTTCCACACCCCTCAGGTGAAACTGGCAGAGATGTCTTGAAACAGGGCTTTTTATTCCTGTTATCTTTTTATGTCCAGGAATCAACAAAAAGTTACAAGACCAACAAAAAGGGAAACTATAACCCACTCACAGAAAAAAAATGTTTGCAAGAAAACATTCCTGAGGAAGCTCATAAAATAGAGCAATTTGTTTAAGATGTTAAATGACTTATCTTAAAAATATACATAACCTAAATGAATCCATATGGAAAGATATAAAGGAAAGCAGGAAAACAAAAAACTCACAGAATAAACTAGAGATAGAAATTATAAAAGAAGAGAAATTTGGAGCTGCAAAAGTACAGTAATTGAATTTACTCAAGCAAAGAATGTAGTGAAAGGATGCAAAAATATTTCCACACAGTTATTAGCCAAATGAGAACACAAGTGGATATAACAATATTGGACAAAATTGACTAATTCAAATGTCTTACAAAACAGAATACACACATACATAGATCTACACTACATTGTTAATACTAACTTAAACCATGGACTACAGTTAATAGTACAATTATATGAATATGATATCATCAATTGTAAGAAATATTTCATACTAATGCAAGGTGATAATAACAGAGGTACATGGGAATCCTTTATTTTTTGGATGAGTATGCTCTAAACCATCAACTTCTCCAAAAAACAATTAAAAACCAAAATCAGTTACAAGACAAAACAGGAGGCTACCTATTAATGAAAGGCACAGTAAAACAGGATGAAATAAACATTTATGCATTTAAAAATAGTGCCCCAAAATACATAACCTAGAGATATAAAAATTGTTTAAAGTCTATGTTAACAGGCATGCAACATACAAAGATGTAATCTAAGACAGTAAGAACACAAAAAAAGAGGTGGAGTATTGTGGGGATAGACTGTTTATTACTGAGATGAGGTTGGTACTAGTCTAACTAGGTTTTTTATTTTAAGCAGTTATTGTTAAATACAAAGGTAACCAATAATAACATAAAAATATAAAGAAGGAAAGGGAAGTAAATCCAAATAGTACAGAGCAGAAAGCCACAAAAAGGAAAAAAAAACAGCATTACAGCCATCACTGAGGAACAATAAACATACATGACACGCAGAAATCAAATAGCAAAATTGAAAATATATTTTCTTCCTTCTTCTATTGTCTTAACTGTCAAAGGATTAAACTCCCCTTTTAAAAGAAAGAGATTGATAGACTGGATGAAAAACCTGATCCTGCTAAATGTGGTCTACTTTAGGTACAATCTCAAAAAGATGTAAATGAAAAATAAGGAGAAAAATTATTTCCATGAGAATGGTAATCACAAGAAGCCCCAGAGGCTATATTATTTTCAGAAATAGAGTCTTCAGGTATAAAAATTTTTACATTAATAAAAGGCCCAATCAACAAAGATATAATGGTGATAAGTAATCTGCCATATATACAACCAATAACATCAGAGTACATGTGTACAATACATATGGAAATTTTTCCAGGGTATGCCATATATTAGACCATGTATAAAATGAAAATAATATTTAAAATATTGGAATCATACAAAGGATCTTCTCAAAAATCAGTAGCAGGGGAAAACTGGAAAATTTACAAACATGTAGAGATCAAACAGTATATTACTAAACATCCAAAGAGTTGAAGAAGAAATCTCAAGGGACTAATGAAATATCTTGAGATACTGAAATACAAAGCATTGCTGAAAGAAATTATTAAAGACCTAAACAAACTGGGTATACATCCAGTGTTCATGAATTGAAAGACAACACTATTAATATATCAATATTGTCAAAAGAATCTACAAGTTCAATGCAATCCCTATCAAAATTCCAGTAGCATTTGCAAAAATGCTAAAGATGATTGTCAAATTCATAGGCACTCTAAGAGGTATTGCGTAAGCAAAACAAACTTGAAATAAGGAAAAATCTAAAGGAATCAGACTCGCTGATTACAAAGCTTGCTATGAAGCTACAGGAATAAACACTGTGTGGTACTGGCATATGAACAAATATACCAATGGACTAGAATTTAAAGTCCAGCCTAAAATCCACACATCTATGGGCAGTTAATTTTTGACAAATGCCCAAGTTTGTTCAATGGGGAAACAATAAATAATCTCTTCAAAATATGGTACTGGGACTACAAGAAAACCATATGAAAAGAATGAATGTGAATACCCCCTTATCATTATATGGAAAAATTAATTCAAAATAGATCAAAGATCTAAATATAAGAGCTAATACCATACAACTCTTAAAATAAAAGAGATAACTAACTTTAGCACCTTGAAGTAAGCACTGATTTTGTATTTTACAACAATGCACACAAACAGAAAATGAAAAAAATAGCTAAACTGGACTTGATCAAATATACCTTCTTTTTTTAAAGGCTTAATGAATTTTACTACCTACTGAACACTGATAAGCATTCAGAATGGTATATCTCACTTCTTTCACTGCAACGTCATTTAGCAGGTGTGTCTATGTCACAGATGAAGTTGAAGAGCAGACTGACCATCTGTGCAAGAGCAAAAGGCAGCAAGGGAAGGGCAGGGATCCACAGGCTGAAGCCCAGCTCCAGACACTGCCTTCCCTTCATCACAGTTTAACTCAAACAATCCCAAACAATCCACAGCCATTCCATTTTTTCCCTCTAGGAGTACTAAAAAAAAAAAGGGGGGGGGTATTGAGAGTAGGGTAATAGGATGTAGGTAATAAGTATTGAGAATGGGATACTGAGGACAGAACGCTGAAAGTAGGGAGTGATGGCCTTCTCCAAACCTTAGCTCCACCAAGGGGAAGTGTCTCTACTGCTGTTGTGTGATCACACAGCCCTTACTGCCTACCTGTCCTCCCAGTCCTGCCCCCGTGCTCTCAAATGGCAGGTGTGCTGTCACCCAGCCTGAGATTCCCTCCCTGCCCCAGCCACATCTCCAGCCTGACGCCACCACACTGCCACTGCCCAGGGCCTAGTCGCTCTTCCCCTTGTACCTGTCCTTGTGCATCTTGTCATGGTGCTTCTTGACAGCCACAGCTTGTGGTGCTTGGCCACCTGGCTCTGGTCTTGCCACAGCCCTCAAAGGTACACATCTTGCTGTACCACACTGCTGCCACCACTGCTTCCCCCTGCTGGGACCTCCTGCTCCTCCAAGATGGCCATGCCACCTCTGCTGCCACCCCCACACCCACCAGGGCCTCCTGCTCCTCCTGCTGGGGCTGGCTCCTCCTCCTGCTCCTCCAAGATGGCCATGCCCTCTCTGCCCAGTGGGCCCAGATGGCCAGTGACTCTGCCTCATCTTCACCACCCATGCCATGCATGGGGCCCCCACCATGGCCTTGCAGGACTGCATCAGGAGCAGGGTGAGTGGTGGGTGGTGCCCTGGTAGCCCCTGTGCCTGTGTGCTGCTGGGACATGCATGGATCCTTGGCACTACCTCTCCCCCACCTGCAGCCCAAAGTCACATGTGCATTGAGGCTCTGAACCTGAGTGGAAGGCTGCTGGGGGTACACAGGCCTCTGGTGTGCCTGCAGGGTGCCACCTCATGCAAGAGCATCTGTGCATCTGCTGGGGACCCATGAAACACAACTTCTGAGAGTCAAAGGACATTATCAATAAAATGAAAATAAAATGTACAGAATGGAAGAAAATATTTGGAATGTATTTTTGTTAAGAGTATGATATACAGAACATTTAAGGCATTACTAAATCTCAACAAAAAGCCAAACATCCCAACTTAAAAACTGTAAGAAATTACATTAATTATATTTTTCACATGCATCACTCTATTCTTAGCATCATGTAATAGTGACATTATTTGTGGTAGTTCATAGAAGAGCATTCTTATATTTGTATTATTAACCACTATTCTCATTAACCTCTGGGTTCACTATGTTATTCAGGCCCTAGATTACTCTTTAGCTTTGTTTCAATCAACATTTCCATGACTAGACACCCCTTTCAGTCACAGTAACTTATGGACTATAGTTAAAAGCAATTTTATGATACTCTTGGATCAATGTCAAAGAAGGTACTATATCAATGCTAAGGATCAAAATATGGTATTTTTTTCTTTGGGACTAAAGAAAATGTTAGCTTTATTGAGGGAATGACTGTACAATTCTGTGATGAAAGTGAGAGTCACTGAGTGTACACTTTGGATAGAATGTGTTGTACATGGAACTGTATAACACAGTGAACCATGTGGTTAACAGTACAAATAGGAGAGTGTTCTCTCATGTACCGGAACAAATGCACAATACTAATACATAGCATTAATAGAGACTGCATGGAAAAATATACCAAGTGTACACTATGGACTATAGTTAGTTGTCATAGTCTGATCGTGTCCTTTCATAATCTGTAACAAATATAAGGTGCCAGTTGAGAGGTGACATATGGGAATTCTGTACATTATGCATATTGTTTTATAAGCTCACAAGCTCTCTAATAAAACAAACAAAAAAGTAATGTACCTTGGATGGAATTCTGAGATAGGAAAAGTTTATTAAGATGAAGGGAATGCAAATAAAGTATGGAATTTGGTTCAAAATAGCATGGCAATATTTGTTCACGATAGTACTGTTTAAATGTAAGATGTTAAATATCTATTAAAGTAGGGGAATTCTATGGATTATCCTTACAACTTTCTGTAATTTTAAAACTGTTCTAAAACAAAATACTTAATGAAAACAAAAAAATAATGTGTGGTGGTAGCAGGAAAGGGAAGAGATGAGCTCAAGAAGAAGACTGAAACTTTGTGTAGTTGGAGATACAAGAGGAGAACCAGAATCAAGAACAAAATAATATTTCCATCTACATTAAGCCCCACATTTAATCACAAACTAAATGTTTGAATTTATATCAATTTAAAAAGTCATATAAGGATTAATAGAATTTTAGCTAGTATGTACTTTCCATTTTCTGCTTTCCAGTAAGATCTTTCCTTTCATTTTAATCTAAAGAAAAAATATATAGCAAAACAGGACTCCTTCTCTGCCTCTATTCTGTCTCCAACACAGCCTCCTCTTTCTCTGCTCTCTATCTTAGGGAGGACAAGAAACTGAAGTCATCCATGACTCTGCCTAATTCCTCACTTCCTGCCCAGGCATCGGGACCTGGAGACTCCACCTCGATTTACATTTACATTTATAGATTTATTTACATTTCCCTCCCTCTCCCATTTCCACTATTCAGGCATCATCACTTCTGAGTTAATCTCTCACCATAAAACCTCCTAAGAGAAAACAGGGCACCAAGAGTGTAGGGATTCTGTTTGGGGAGGATTACTAATGGAATTGAGTAAGGATATTGAAATATTGTGAATGTGATTAATCCCATTGAATTGCATGCTTGGGAGTGGTTGGGATGGAAAGTTTATGATATATTCTCACAGTTAAAAGAATAAAAAGTACAAATAAAGAGACAATGACAATTAAATATAATACATGATCTTGGATGTTGGATGGGGTATCTAGCAAGGGAGGAAAAAGAATCAAAGGAACATTATTGGTACATAAGAAAAAATAGAACATAAACTGTGAACTTTATATCAGTGCTAAATTTATGAACTTAGCTATTATTTAAGGTGGTTGCATAAGTGAATATCCTTCTTCCTAGGAAATGTACATTGAAGTATTGAGTGCTCAAGGAGCATGGTATATATACCCTTCAGTTAAGTGACCATAAAATGGATGGATGGATATAATGGGTAAATAGAAGATTGGTAGGTAGGTAGTTAGGTAGGTAGATAGATGATAGATAGATAGATAGATAGATAGATAGATAGATAGATAGATAGATAGATGATACATAATGATGTGGAAAATGTGGCAAAGTTGGATAGGGCTATGTAGGATTCTCTGTATGGGTTTTGTACTATTTTTGTAAATATCCTCTAACTTTTTTGTTAGTGATATATGGCTTATTTATTAATTTAATAAAGCTTATGTCTGAAAACATTTCAGAAATGTTATCACAAGCATATTATTAAGGTTGAAAACTGTTACAGGAAGTGACCCAAGATTTCTCCTACAAGGCTAAACAAACTCTAAACTCCCTCCAACAAGGATATTAATAGTCCCATAATTTTTAATGCTGTGTGAAATATTTGAAAGATTTGCTAAAACTGGTGTGAGCAGATGTATTAGAGATTTTGTTATCACAATGACATCACAATGACAAAATCATACAACAGAAAGTTATCTACCATACAAAATTGCTGGAAATATCATGACAGTTTATTTTAGGACAACAGCATTAATTACTCATTAAAATACAAAATGTTCATTTATCTTAAAACATCTTGTGTTTTATGTGATTTTTTCCATTTAATGTTGCAGATAACACCATTTAGAACATTGGTGGGGTCTGTTGTAGAGACCAAATATTTGACTGACAAACTCATATTCTTAATATGCAATAAAATGGGCATATATAGACATCCATTTTGTTTTTTGTACTCTCTACCGTAACTGTGTCATGTATTCCATAATCATTTCCATAAATGTGCTTATACAGTGAGAAGCTAATCTTGTCCAGGAATGTTTTTAGCATCACTGTTAGCACAAGCCAAAGGTGGAAGCAACTCAAATGCCCATAACCTGATGAATAAACAAAATGGCATATAGATATAATAGAAAAATATGCAGGTGTAAAAAAAGTAGTTACAATGAGAACTGAAACATGAGTGAATCATGAAACTTTATGCTAATTGTATTAAGAATTAAATATATTTTGTAAAGTCATGTAGTTAATAATTATAATATAAGTCACCATAAAAAAGACTGAGGTTAGAGAATGGAAAGCTGAGGTTTAACCTGTGCATAATTGGTAAACAGTTTTTTGTAAATCTTTGGTAATGAATAGAGATGGGGAAAGGATATCATGGTGTTTGAAACTAGTAGTGCTATTGTATGGTTAGGACAGTGGTGGAAAGGGAATGTCTAAGGTCATGGATATCACTAAAAGGAAAGCTAGAAACTGTAACATGGGACTGCACATGATAGTAAAACTTCATGTCAAACATAAATATGAGTGACATTGCCTATATAAGACAGTTTTTACAAAATATAAATACAAATATACTGTATTATTATACACCTGTATAACTGATTTTTAAAATGATATGGATAGAGAAAAATGTTACAGAATAATTCTTCATTTGCATTAAAAAACCATTATGTTAAGTGAAATAATCAAGATTCAAAAATATTAGAGAATTGCTCTTATATGAGATGTGTAGAATAATGAAGTTCACTAAGGAAAAAGTAGATTACAAGTTACCAGGGGCTTGGGGGTGGATGATGGGAAGTAAGGAGTTTCTATTTTGTGTGATGAAAAAGCTTGGTAATTGAGGGAGGTGATAACAGCACTGCGGTCACCCCTCCGGCTGAAGTGTGGTTTGCTGGCTGGCAGGGGAGCGGCCGCGGTAGGCCTAATTCCGCTGCCCCCATAATAGGGTGGTTGGTCGGGCCCACCGCCACCCCTGAAGGAAGCTCGGCATGGGTGCAGAGTGCCCTCGGGTCTCCCCTTCTCGGCAGCCATGCTTCCGCGGCCGCCCCTCCTCCCAGATGGCACCACCCGATGCCTTGTGGGGCGGCACCCTTCTTCTTCCTTCTCCCTGCGCAGTCGCAGGGCAGAAAATTCCAGTCTGCCCTTTTCCCCTCCCCCGACAGCAGCAACAGCCAGGTGTGGGCGGAAAAATCCAGCCCGCCCTTTTCCCCTCCCCCAACAGCGGCAACAGCCAGGTGTGGGCGGAAAACTCAAGTCTGCCCTCCACCCCAGCAACAGCAGCCACCAGTCCCGAAACCCTGCCCCTTCCCCCAGCAACAGCGACAGCCAATCCCTAACCACCACCCCTCCCCCGCCCACTGACCTTTCGCCGGCAACCAATCAGAACAGGGCGTGGCTTCGACCAATCAGCCTTCCCCAGCCCCTATAAAACTGTTGCCTCTCCCTCAGTAAAGTGGACTTGCGTGTTTACCTTGTCTCCGCGGTAGTTCTTCTGCCGTGCGCCCTCCAGTCCTGAGAGCCCCCGACAAGGGCCTGGCCTCCCTTGTCCCCAGTTCATCGCCTGCTTCTCCGGGCGACCCCTTCATCGCCGGCTTCGCCGGGCGACCCCGTCAGCCGAACCGCGCAACCCCTTGTGAGACCGATCCCTCGTCTGCTGCCGGACCGACCCCTCGTCCCAAGTGGGACCGACCCCTCGTCCCAAGCGGGACCGACCCCTCGTCCAGAGCTGGACCGACCCCTCGTCCGCAGCCAGACCCCACCTCTACCGACCGAGCAAGCCGCCGCAGCTGGCGCCCAACGTGGGGCAGAGCACCCCCACCGCCACCGACTGAGCAAGCCGCCGCAGCTGGCGCCCAACGTGGGGCAAGGCAACCCCACCACAGCCTCACTCCATAACCTGGCGGCCCCCCCCTCCTCTCTTCTCACCGTGGGACTTCTCTCGTGCAACATTGCTGCTACCTGAGCCTTGGCTACCTCATACGATCCACGGCGGTCTGGGAGAATCGCTGGATGGCTTTCTCCTTCCATGTCGGGGGCTTATACCGACCCGCTATGATTAAGAGGAGCCTTGGATTTCTCGGCAGCGTGCGCTTGCACGTCTGAAGTAATCCTACCACAGCTCTACCCCCTCCTCTCTTCTCACCTTGGGACTTCTCTCGTGTAACATTGCTGCTACCTGAGCCTTGGCTACCTCATATGATCCACGGCGGTCTGGGAGAATCGCTGGATGGCTTTCTCCTTCCATGTCAGGGGCTTATACCGACCCGCTATGATTAAGAGGAGCCTTGGATTTCTCGGGAGTGCGTGCTTGCACGTCTGAAGTAATCCTACCATAGCCCTATGCTCTCCTCTCTTCTCACCCCTATCTTTTCGCTCTGCATTGCTGCTCCTGAACCTTGGTGACCTCATATGATCCACGGCGGTCTGGGAGAATCGCTGGATGGCTTTCTCCTTCCATGTCGGGGGCTTATACCGACCCGCTATGATTAAGAGGCGCCAGTAAAACTCTCAGGAGCACGTGCCTGAGCACCTCCACCCCTGCCTTCACCTCTGCCTCCTCCCCTCTGCGCTTGCTCCCCTTTGCCTTGCTCCACTGCTCGTCGTCCCGCCCTCCCCTCGTCGGGGCCTTCTCTTGGCCCGCGACCACCGTCGGAGCCCCACCGGCTCCGACCCCTCATCTCACCACGCACCTCGGCTCCCATCACCGCGCTCTCAAGGTAAGGGCCCCTTTTCTTATTGGCTCCAAAAGGCCATTAGCAATGGGTAACATCCTATCTGCTAAGCAAGCCCCACAAGTTCGGGCCCTCGCCGGTCTCCTAGACACTCACCGGTGTAAGATCTCTTTCAAACAGCTTCAAGTATATTGGGACCTTCTTCTCCCCTTTAATCCGTGGCTTACCACGTGTCAGCTTTGGGACCCGGACACCTATACTCGCCTTATAGATAGGGTCACTTTTGCTGTGGAGCAGGAAGGTAAAAGATTCCCTCCTGGCTTATTACAGGCAACATAAAGTCCAGAAAAAATCTTGAAGGGTATAATCTATGATATGCTATATAAAAAAAGATTTAAAAGCAGCTATACCAAGAAAGTAAGAATTATGAGTCAACTGTAAATAAATTATATATTTCTGTTAATGTGTTGTAATTGTTCTGTGTTTTTCTGTCTGTTCGTTCAATGTCAACGTATATTGTGATACCTCCGGATGGTAAATATAAATTACTAGAAATCTTTAAAAGAGCTCTATTCAAATGGCCAAAAATTAAATAAGCGCTTATATTAATACTTAAGTTTATTATATTAATACATAAGTTTAAATGTTAATAAGATATCTACAATTTAAAAAAAAAATTGTAAGTCTTAATTAACAAAATTAACTGTACGTCTTCATAAAAAGTTGTTCTTGCCTAGATTAAAATGAATAACTTATTTTTCTTCACAGGATAATATAAAGAATGTAAAACTTATATGAATATTAAAAAGGTTAAAAGTTTGTAAAAATGCTAACGGAAATGTAATAAGTTTTGCAAAAAGACGTATTTTGTCCTAAAGTAAGATGGCTAATTTTTCATAAACTCTTGAAATTTAATTTGCATGCGGCAAGTGTAAAAGGTATTGTGATAACTTTATGTAAGGGAATGTGTTCTGTAAAGATAAAATTTATCTTCAATAGTTTACATTAAGGTATTAAATGGCTAATTCCAAAAGGTCATTCTTAAATGTATATATATAAAACTAAATTGATGATAATAATAATAAAAGGTAATTTTGTAACAGGAAAGATTAACAGCAACCAAGCTCCCCTGCCAACTTGCTTTTAGGAAACGGTTTCTAATATTGCATGCTACTAAGTATTTAAAGAAAAGTTATTCTTAAGGAAACAGAGGATGATTTTGTCTTTGCAGCCATTGTCTACTTAGCAACACCCCTCGCTATCGGCCTAGCCACTGTTGCGCCGGACGATTGAAACCTTAAACAAAGACTCCTCCTCACTGTCATCTTCCTATCTATCGTTACTATATTTACTGCCCTCATTCTCCTTCGTTTATAAAGCAGTCTCCTACAAAACCACAAAGCTTCTGTCTTAAACATACCATTCTCAACCCTATCCTCTAAATGATCTTCTCACTTCCCCCACAGCCTTTAATACTCTATTTCTTTCTCATAACCTTTGCTTTCTTGATAATATTTTCCGCCATCTGTCTAGCCGCTACCACCCCAGAAGATTGTAACCACGGCCCCCATGCTGCCATCACTCTCAAGCAGCTCCAGCCCTGCTAAACGGCCCGCAACCCGCTTTCCCCGGCCCGCGGCCTGCTTTCTAGCATCCAATAATGCTTCTGCTCTTGCCTCCCCATACTTCTGCGGAGCTTCCTCCTGTCTCGACCTCACTCCTCTTCTCAGCCATCCAAAGCATCCTTTCTCGTCCCCCGCCCCCCTCCTTTTTTCGCTTGAACCCCTACTGCGTTGCAGATTGGGCCGCCCCATGTCGGCCTGCCCCATTAACATCGGCCTCTCTCGCGCCCGTGAAGACTTTGGCCTTCTTATTGTCCTCGCCTACGTCTCCACCACTCCCGACGCTGCCGCCACCACCGTCGCTGGTGCCCTGACGCGACTTGTCCTCACCGCTGCGATCCTCCAGACCATCACACAGTCTGCCTCTACCGCTCTTCGCCGCCAAGAAGAGATCAACTACCTGTAACGCGCTGTCATCCTGGACTTTTAACAAGTAGATGGACCTTATAGCCACCGAGATCAACAAGAATTGGACATTGGCCACCCTTGCTTGCAACGGCAAGATACTGCCCCCCAAATTGTACATTTGTATCCCCGTCATACTCACCTCCCTCTTCAGCCCCGCTTCCCTCATTGCTTACTGCCTCTTGGGCCTCGGCTACTTGTTGCTGCTGCCATCCTGGCCCTTATTTGAAAAGAAGGGGGAAATACGGTCACCCCTCCGGCTGAAGTGTGGTTTGCTGGCCTGGCAGGGGAGCGGCCGCGGTAGGCCTAATTCCGCTGCCCCCATAATAGGGTGGTTGGTCGGGCCCACCGCCACCCCTGAAGGAAGCTCGGCATGGGCGCAGAGTGCCCTCGGGTCTCCCCTTCTCGGCAGCCATGCTTCCGCGGCCGCCCCTCCTCCCAGATGGCACCACCCGATGCCTTGTGGGGCGGCACCCTTCTTCTTCCTTCTCCCTGCGCAGGTGCAGGGCAGAAAATTCCAGTCTGCCCTTTTCCCCTCCCCCGACAGCAGCAACAGCCAGGTGTGGGCGGAAAAATCCAGCCCGCCCTTTTCCCCTCCCCCAACAGCAGCAACAGCCAGGTGTGGGCGGAAAACTCAAGTCTGCCCTCCACCCCAGCAACAGCAGCCACCAGTCCCGAAACCCTGCCCCTTCCCCCAGCAACAGCGACAGCCAATCCCTAACCACCACCCCTCCCCCGCCCACTGACCTTTCACCGGCAACCAATCAGAACAGGGCGTGGCTTCAACCAATCAGCCTTCCCCAGCCCCTATAAAACTGTTGCCTCTCCCTCAGTAAAGTGGACTTGCGTGTTTACCTTGTCTCCGCGGTAGTTCTTCTGCCGTGCGCCCTCCAGTCCTGAGAGCCCCCGACAAGGGCCTGGCCTCCCTTGTCCCCAGTTCGTCGCCTGCTTCTCCGGGCGACCCCTTCATCGCCGGCTTTGCCGGGCGACCCTGTCAGCCGAACCGTGCAACCCCTTGTGAGACCGATCCCTCGTCTGCTGCCGGACCGACCCCTCGTCCCAAGCGGGACCGACCCCTCGTCCAGAGCTGGACCGACCCCTCGTCCGCAGCCAGACCCCACCTCTACCGACCGAGCAAGCCGCCGCAGCTGGCGCCCAACATGGGGCAGAGCACCCCCACCGCCACCGACTGAGCAAGCCGCCGCACAGCACAACAAGGAGTTATACACTTACAAATGATTAAAACAGAAGAGAAAAAAGACAAGGCAAAGGATTGTAACTTATTTCCCTTGGCTCCTGTGGAGCCCAGACTGTTCAGCTGTGGTTTTAAAGCAAGGATTCAGGGTCTCATTGCTGAGTTGGAAGTGATGGAAAATCACCCTCTATGCATACTCTGCATAGATTTACTTAAATACAGGTAAGAATATTTTCAAAGTTATGGATAAAAAGCTAACTTGGTATAACTTGAAGTGGAATCTCTTTACCTGGGTTATGGTGGTAAAAATGTGTGTGGAGCAGGAAAAGGCTTATGTAGAAAAATTCGTGTAGCTAGTGGAAATATAAGCCCTTTAATACCCACAGCTTTTTAAAAATGTATTATTCATCAGCTGGTATTTGATGGAAATATTTGAAACTCACATGTGTTAAAAGAATGATAGTGCCACATGAACTTTTATTGCTCTCATGCACACAATCAGTATTCACAGATATAGATTAGCAATCAATTGTGAAGATAGGGAACACTCACCCATAAGCTCAGTGAAGCAAAATGGTGTTATTCATTCTTCTCCTTATGAAAACTTTGTCACAAAACTTTGCACTCATTATTATTATGCTTTGAGTTTTGTAAATAAAAACTGGTGTTTCTTCATTTGAATTTTATGCAGTACATATGTTAACAGAATAAAATTTAAATTTTTAAAAAATTGACAAAGGACTAACGAAAACATTCAAAGGTTTAGTTGACAAGGACTGCACAACTCTGTGAAGAAAGTGAGAGCCACTGAGTATACACTTTGAATAGAATGTAAAAAGCATGGGACTCTATAACACAGTGAGCCATGTGGTGGAAGATGGACTGTGGCTAACAGTGCAAATAGAAGAGTGTTCTCTCATGAAGTATCACAGATGTACAATACTCATACTTAGTATTACTAATAGGGGGGCATATGGAAAAAATACACCAAATATATGCAATGGACCATGGTGGTAATACTATATTTTTTCATAATCTGTAACAAATATTCCACAACAATGTAAGATTTTGGTTGAGGGGTGATATATGGGAATTCTGCACGTTACGCATGATTGTTTTGTAAGCTCAAAACTTCCATAATAAAAAATGGGGGGAAAATGAGGAAAATTGAATACTCTGCACTATGCACTATCTGCACAAGTGATATGATAACCTAATACAAGCTGAGGCTTGGAGCCAGTTAGACACATCTGGATTCTGAGTATATTTGTAGGTATGGAAATGGGTGTCAGAAAGAGCAGAGGAGCTGACTCTGGGATGTTGGAGTATGCATGGGGAGGCGGGAATTGCCAGTGTAACAAGAGCAGCTGTGTTGGTCCTCATCAGCCCATTCCCTCAGCCAGGAAGGAAGGACAACACGGCGGTGGCTTCCTGACAGAAGCTGCAGCCCCACAGCCTGCCTGCCTAGAATTCCCATCGTTACTGAAAACTGCCCCCAAGCACATAAACCTCTTCCTCTCTCCCTCAGACAGGCCTTGCCTGAGGGACCTGATGCTGAAGCCAGCCCCGAGGAGGGGAAGTCAGGGAGCAGCCTGGTGCTAAGGACAAGAGGAGACAGGGAGGGTGCCCTCTGTGAAGTAAGAGACCTGGTGACCCACCTTGGGCTGATGTCCATCACGGAAGGTACTGCAGCAGGAGCGGCAGCAGTTCTGTCCCTCCTCAGCCTCTTTCCAGTCAGGGCAGAAAGGCAGCATGTCTGTCACTTCCCTTCTCATCATTTGTGGCAGTCCCAGGACCCAGCAGCCCCTGCAGCCACTGGGCTCTAAAGCTCACTCCGTGCCCCCCTCACATTGGCTCAGCAGGCACCCAGCCTTCAATCCACCAATAGACACTGTGGTTACAAGCTCCCAGCCAGTCATAACCTGCAGGATGACCCAAGCTCCTCACTGGTCTGCACCTCCGCCTCAAGCCCCAGGCCCTCCAGCGGGCTGTGACCCCGCCCATACATGCTCTGCCTATCTTCTGCCAACTGCCCTTGCCCTGAGTCCCAGCCATACTAGAGCTGAAAGGAAAGTAGTGAGAAGAGGTTGAAGAAGGGGCACCACGTCCAAGGTGGTGGAAGGAGGTGTAGGACCACCTGCTCTGGATTTATCCCTCCAGGTGTGTGTGGGTGTGGAGGGAACCATTCCCAGCCTGGACAGTGGCAGGATTTGTAGCCAACGCGTGGCCGCTCCAACCCTCCTCCTCAGCCCGTTCCTCAGACAGGGCGGAAGAGCAACATGGCGGTGGCTCCCCGGCAGGACCTGTGGCCCCGCCTTCCAGCAGTCATCATGGCCTCAGCACGCCGTTGCCTGCCTCCCTTCAAACTCCCTTTTTCCCCTGCAGCTGCCACACCTGTGCATACATGTATGTACGCCCTCCCTCTCCCTCCCTCCCTCTCCCCTGTGGAGCTCAGTCAGAAGCGCTGCCCTGAGGAGGTAGGACAGGTATTGCAAGGAAGTCATGGCAGCTCCACTCGGGTAGAAGAGCAGCATGGTGGCATTTTGTTGTCACTCCCTGTAGGCCCTTGTAGCCGGTAGCCCCCATGGCTACTGAGCGCTAATGCTCACCCCTCCTGAACTCACAATCCCCTAAGACAATTGCAGCTCTTTGCACATTTTTTTTTTCTCAGAAAGGTCACTAACACAACTAGATTCTAGCGGTCACAGCTACTGATCAGGAGACACACCAGCAAAAGCCTCCTGCCTGCTAAGTGCTTATGCCATTTCCCTAAGGAAAACTGGATACCCCATTGGAGGGGTAACCAATAACAGCTGGAACCCTCCCCTTACCATTAACAAGGGAAAGAATAATTAATAGATTAAAGGGTGACCACAAAAGCCAAAGCCCTCTCTGTCTGCCTAGAGGAGCCTGTAATAAATCACAGTGTATATTTCCATCCTTCTCTTCCATTTCTCAGCAAGTTCTCTTCCTTTCCCACATTTTCCAATAAATTCTTTTTACTACATAAACTAAACTGCAAGTTATTAAATTCATAGCCAAGAACATAGAGTAATCCAACACTTTCCTGGCTTCAAATCTCTCAGGGTTTGGTGCCAGGAAAGACCTCCATGGGCCTCTCTCCTAAGCTATATCTTGTCCAGGTCAATGGAGTGGGACTTTAAAACATTTCTGGAGGCTCATCCACCAGTAAACCCTGGGATTCCCATTGAGTGACACTGTGTAAGAGACAGGGATCAGTTTAGTTTTCACATAAAGATACTGAAAAGCAGGGAGGAAGAAAATATTAATTAATGTAACCCAGCAGACTACTGCCTCAGTCTCCCAGTCCAAAGTTAAGCAGGAACAAAGGAAACCACCTTAAGCCAGTCCTATAGCTGGTAAAAAGGATGCACACATGATTAATTGACTGCAATGGACTTTCTCTTACAAGCAATGGGACCACCATTTTTTCAGCTGGTGCTCAGCCAAAAGCTTATATGTTTTAGTTTATTTTTTATCTCTCCCCTCCCCCCCCCACTCTGGTTGTCTGTTCTCTGTGTCTGTTTGCTGCATCTTCTTTGTCCAGCAGCACAGGAATCTGTGTTTCTTTTTGTTGTGTCATCTTGTTGTGTCAGCTCTTCATGTGTGCGGCACCATTCCTGGGCAAGCTGCACTTTCTTTTGCACTGGGTGGCTCTCCTTATGGGGTTCACTCCTTGCATGTGGGGCTCTCCTATGTGGGGACACCCCTGCATGGCAAGGCATTCCTTGTGCACACCAGCACTGCGCATGGGCCAGCTCCATGCAGGTCAAGGAGGCCCAGGGTTTGAACCGTGGACCTCCCATGTGGTAGACAGACGCCCTAACCACTGGGCCAAGTCCACTGCCCTATATGTTTTAGTTCTGAAATCCTGACAATATGCATGCTAATTGCCTGCTATGGCATGGCTATTCACTACAATCAATATGAACAAACTGGTTTACAATTAGTGCTCTGAAAGAGCAACATGTGCTTTAGTTTTGTACTTTTGAAGATACATAGATCACAAAAAATGTTAAATTAAAAAATGGAAGAGGCTCCCATATACCCCACACTCCATGCCCTCTCCTGCCACATCAACAACCTCTTTCATCATTGTGGCACATTCATTGCAATTGATGACACTTTTTGGAGCACTGCTGTACCACATGGATAATAGTTTACATTGTAGTTTGCATTCCCCCACAGTACATTCAGTGGGTTATGGCAGGATATGATATGTCCAACATCTGTCCCTGCAAGATCATTTAGGAAACTCCAAGTCCTGAAAATTTCCCATGTCACATCACTTCTTCCCTCTACTTACCTTCAGCAACTACCATAGCCACTTTCTCCATGTCAATGCTACAATTTCTTCAATTACTAAACACAATACTTCTATAGTAGAATACCAATATGTCCATTCTATCCATATTTTATTCTTCCATGCTGTGGACCCTGGGACAATGATGTCCAATCCAACTCTATATTGAAAGGGGGCTTAGATCCCACATGGTGTTTTGATGTGATTCTCCTGCTTGCAGTTGTACACACTCTTGGGTCCCTAGTGTGGTGTTGACCATCTTCCCCTCCCTGTTAGCTGACCTGGGTAAGTCCAGTGAACTGGAGAGTAGGACTTGCACCTCTGCTGAGGCTCAGGGCCCAGTTGGTCTAGAGATTCAGTCTAGAGATTCATGTCTCCTGAGTATATAGTAAACCCAGAACCAACCACAGGTTCAGTAAAAGTGACAGAAGACACATGTGTAGAGAGGTCACACCTGAGTCTGACTCCATTACACTCAGGGACACAAATTCCAAAGTAGGACCCACTGACAGAAACTGAACTCCAGAACCATCAGCCATGACCATAGAACCTGTGTGTCTCCATAGCCCTTGGGAGAACAAGTTAATTGTCTCTTATTTTAAAGATATATAGATCACAAAAAGTGATACACTAAAAAATACAAGAATGCCTTATACACCACACTCCATGAGCCCACTCATCCCACATCAACAACCTCTTTCAACATTGTGGCACATTCAGTGCATTCGGTGGACATATTTTGGAGATCTGCTACACCACACAGATTATAGTCTACATTGTAGTTTACACTCACCCCCAGTGCATTCATGGGTTATGGCAGAATATATAAGGTCCTGCATCTGTCTCTGTAATATCATTCAGGACAACCCCAAGTCCCAAAAATGTCCCCACATCACACCTCTTTTTCCCTCTCTTGCCCTCAGCAAATCCTGTGACTGCTGTCTCCACATCAATGATACAATTTCTTGGTTGCTAGAGTCACAATAATACTATAGTAGAATAACAGTAAGTCCACACTAATATATATTTTATTCTTCCATCCTGAAGACACAGGGATTGTGATGTCCACTCCACCTCTAACTCAAGAGAGGGCTTAGATCCCAAATGTTTAATGGGTGTGATTCATCTACCCATTGTTGTAGAAGTTGTAGACATTCCCGTCTCCCTGGTGTTGTGTCTTAACCTCTCTGTTAGCAGCACTCAGTAAGTCCAATGAACCAGATTTTAGTATTGCAAATTTGCTGAGTCTAAGGGCCCAGATGGCACATAGCCAGTCCAAAGAATAAAGTCTCCTTGGTATACAGCAATTCCAGCACCAACCACAGGTTAGTAAAAGTGACAGAAGAGGAATGTGCAGAAAGGTCACATCTAAGTCCAACTTCATCACACTCAGGAGACCAATTCCAGAGTAGGGCCCACTGGCAAGTCCCTGAACTCCAGAGTCATCTGCCATGACTATAGAACCTGTGTGTCTCTGTAGCCCTCAGGAGCACCAGTACCTGGAGTTGTATCTCCTCACCTGGTGATTGGAAAGAATCTAAAGTGTTTAGTTTTGAAATCTTAACAATATACATGTTGAATTGCCCGCTATGGGGTAGCTTTTTACTATAGCCAATAGGAATTAAATGATTCCAGTTAGTCCTATGACTGAGCAACATGTGTTTAGTTTAGTTTTGTTTCTTTTAGTCATTCAAATTTATTACTCATGACAATGCAGGACAACAAAATACAACCAGTTTAGAAGATAATGGCAGTTTCATGTCTTGTAAATCCCATGCTTAACAAATGGTCCTGTAACCCCACTTGTACATATTTACTCAAGTGAACAGAAATTATTCCCACAAATAATCTTGCCCCAAATGTTTAAGCAGCTTTGGGTTTTGACACCAAAAACTGGAAAAAAAATAAAAAAGGACATTAACAGTTGAAAAAAATGAGTGGAAAGAGAAAAGGCTGATGCATTAAAACAAATAATATGGGGTCTGAGTGGCCTATGTCATCACAGAATAAAAAGACAGAGAAAGGGAGGTAATTGATTATTAAAATGAAAGTCTTTGAGCCCCTAATCTACTTAAACAAAAAAGTAGGGAGAGAGGCCTCTCCAGAGCTGACAGGTAGCCAAGGCACATGCCATCAGGCAAAGAATTCATAAGGCTAGGTTTTACTTAGGAAGATGAAGATGATGCAATGGACATGAGCAATGCCAAAGAAGAGATCTGGAATGCATCTCCAGCCCTAGGTCCCTTTGACACAGTCCTGGAATTTTTTTACTCAGAAAGCCCTCTTAATTCCCTGGCACCCTGGCTCAACTAAGACTCTTACTACCAGCAATGCTTTGTTCAGGTTACCTATCAGCAGGAGAGAGGATCTCACAACAGCCACAAGTAAGGCCCAGGCAGTCACCCTACAGGAGCCCTACAAAGCCACATACCTGAAAGGTCCCTGCCCCAACACCAACATCAAAAGGCCATTCCCTGCTCCTCCAGGAATTTGAGTATGGAAGAATTCTTATCCAACAGCATCACCTAGCGGTGACTTTTTGTTCTCATTTTCAGAGCTGTAGTTTATTTTTATTTTTTTATTTTTGCTTTTTTATTTAAAAATTTTATTGTATTTTTTGAAGATACATAGATCACAAAATATGTTACATTAAAAATACAAGAGGTTCACATATACCCCACCCCCTATTCTTCCCACTCAACAACCTCTTTCATAATTGTGGCACATTCATTGGATTGGTGAATACATTTTTGAGCACAGTTAAACTTCATGGATAATGATTTACATTGTACTTTACACTCTCCCACAATACTTTCAATGGCTTATGGCAAGATATATAAAGTCCAACATCTGTCCCTGCAATAGCATTTAGGACAACTCTAAGTCATGAAAATTCCTCCACATCACATCATTTTTTTCCCTCTACATGCCCTCAGCCACTACAGTGGTCACTTTCTCCACCTCAATGCTACAATATCTTACATTGCTAGACACAATTGTTCTATAGTAGAATACCAGTGAGTCCATTCTAATACATATTTTATTCCTCCATTCTGTGGACCCTGGGATGTTGATGTCCCCATCACCTCTAAATTGAGAGTAGGCTTATATCCCACATGGTGTTTGGATGCAATTCTCCTACTTGCAACTGTAAGCATTCCTGACTGCAGGGTATGGTGTTTGACAATCTTCACTTCCCTGTTAACTGACCTGGGTAAGTCCAACAAACCAGAGATTAGGAGTTGAAACTCTGCTGAGGCTCAGAACCCAGGAACCATTTGGCCAGTGTAGAGATTCATGTCTCCTGAGTATACAGCAATCCAGCACCAACCTCAGATTCAGTAAAAGTGACAGAAGAGGCATGTGTAGAAAGGTCATATCTGAGTCCAACTCCATCACACACAGGAACAGAAATTCCAAAGGGCCCATTGGAAGGGCCTGAATCCAGAACCATATGACATGACCATAGAATCTGTGTGTCTCCAGGAGCCATCAGTAGTGAAATTCATTGTCTTTACTTTTAAAGATATGTAGATCACAAAAAAATGTTACATTAAATAGTATGAGCCTCCTCTATAACCCCAAACCCGACATCCCAAATCCTCCAACATCAACAACATCTTTCATCATTGTGGCATATTCAATGCATTGGGTGAATATATTTTGGAACTCTGCTACACAACACAGATGGTTATGGCAGGATATATAATGTCCTGCATCTGTCTCTGCAATATCATTCAGGACACCTCCTAGTCCCCAAAATGACCCCACATCACAGCTTTTTTTCCCTCTCCTGCACAGAGCAAATCCTGTGACTGTTGTCTCCACATCACTGATACAATTTCTTGATTGCTAGAGTCACAATAGTACTGCAGTAGAATAATAGTAAGTCCATGCTAATATATATTTTATTCCTCCATCCTGATGACACAGGGATTGTGATGTCCATGCCACCTCTAAATCAAGAGGTAACTTAGATCCCATAAGGCTGATGGATGTGATTCATCTACCGGAAGATGCAGACACTCTCGACTCTGATGTGGTGGTGGATAAATTTTGCCACCCTATTAGCAGACCTTGGTAAGTTCAATGAACCAGAGATTAGGAGTTGCAAATCTGTTGAGACTAAGGGTCTAGATGGCATGTGGCCAGTCCAGAGATTAAAGTCTCCTAGATATACACCAACCCCAGTGGAAACAGCAGGTTCAGTAAAGTGACAGAAGAGACTAGTGCAGAAAGGTCTCATCTAGGTCTCCATATCCCCTAGGAGCACAAATTCCAGAGTAGGAGCCATTGGGAGGGCCCTGAACTGCAGAACCATCTGCCATGACTGTAGAACTTGTGTGTCTCTGTAGCCCTCAGTAATACCAGTACCTGAGGTTGTGCCTACTCAGTTGGTGACTGGAAAGAATCTAAAGTGTTTAGCTTTGAAATCTTGACAATATACATGCTGAATTGCCTGCTATGGGGTAGATTTTCACTACAATCAATAAGAATAATTGATTACAATTAGTCCTATGACTGAGCAACGTGTGTTTAGTTTTTGTTTTTTTTTTTTTAGTAATTCAAATTTATTACCCAGGACAATGCAAAATGAAGCAATACAACTAGTTTGAAGATAATGGAAGCCTCATACCCTGTAAATCATACACTTAACAAATGGTCCTGTAACCCCACTTGTACATATTTATTCAAGTGAACATAAATTATTTCCACAAAAAGTCCTGTCCCCAAATATTTCAGCAGCTTTGGTTTTGGTCACCAAGAACTGGAAATTATACAGAAGGTCATTAATCCGTGAAAATAATGGATGGGCACAGGAGAAAAGCCAGACACTTTAGTACAAATAATAATGGGTCTGGGGAAGCAGACTTGGCCCAGTGGATAGGGCATTCATCTACCACATGGGAGGTCTGTGGTTCAAAGCCTGGGCCTCCTTTACCCATGTGGAGCTGGCCCATGCGCAGTGCTGATGCACACAAGGAGTGCCGTGTCGTGCAGGGGTGCCCCCCACGTGGGGGAGCCTCACGCACAAGGAGTGGGCCATGTAATGAGAGCTGCCCAGAGTGAAAGAAAGTGCAGCCTGCCCAAGAATGGTGCCACACACATGGAGAGCTGATGCAGCAAGGTGATGCAACAAAAAGAAACACAGATCCCATGCCGCTGACAACAGAAGCAGACAAAAAGAAGAACACGCATCAAATGAACACAGAGAACAGACAACTGGGGTCAGGGGGAAGGGAAGATAAATAAATAAAATAAATTAAAAAAAAATAATAATGAATCTGAATGTCCCATCACATCACAGAAAAAAAAAAAAAGGCAGAGAATGGGAGGTACTTGTTATTTAACAATGAACTCTCTGAGCCCCTCTTGTATTTACACACAAAAGTAAGGAGAGATGCCTCTCCAGAACTGACAGGTAGCCAAGACAGATGCCATCAGGCAAACAATTCACCAGGCCAGGTTTTACTTAAAAAGAGGGACATGATGCAGTTCCCTGGCAGCCTGGACCACCAGCAATGGTGTGTCCACGTAACCTATCTGCACAAGAGAGGGTCTCACAACATTCACAAATAAGGCTCAGGACAGCCACCCTACAGAGCCCCACACAGCCCCTTTCTTGAAGAGTCCCAGTCCCTCTTCCTACATTAAAAAGCCAATTCCATGTTCCTCCAGGAAATTTCAGAATGGAAGAATTCCTATCCAACACCACCACCTAGCGGTGGCTTTTTGCTCTTGCTTTCAGAGTTGTAGCTATTTTTATTTTTCATTTTTATTTGAGTTTTTAAATTTAAATATTTAATTGTACTTTTTGAAGATACACAGATCACGGAAATGTTAAATTAAAAAAAAGAAGAGGTTCCCATATACCCCATACCCCACACCCCCTCCCACATCAGCGACATTTTTCATCATTGTGGCACATTCATTTCATTTGGTGAATTCATTTTGAAGCACTCATATATAAGAGTTTACATTGTAGTTTACACTCTCCCACAATATCTTCAGTGGGATATGGCAGGATATATAATGTCCAACATCTGTCCCTGCAATATCATTTAGGACAACTCCAAGTCCCAAAAATGACCCCACATCACATCTCTTCTTCTCTCTCTCTACCCTCAGCAGCTACCATGACCTCTTTCTCCTTATCAATGCTACAATTTCTTCCATTACTAATCACAGTATTTCCATAGTAGAATATCAGTAATGCACTCTAATCCATACTCTATGCCTCCATCCTGTGGACAGTGAGATGGTTAGGTGCACTCCACCTTTATATAGAAAGGGACTTAGATTCCACATGGATGATGGGTGCAATTCTCCTGCTTGCAATTGTAGGCATTTTGGCTCCCTGGTGCCATGGTTAACCTTCTTTGCCTCCCTGTTAGCTGGCTGGGGTAAGTCTAATAAACCAGAGGGTAGGAGTTGCAAGTCTTTTGAAGCTCAGGGTCAGGTTGTCACACGGACAGTTCAGAGATTCAGGTTTCCTGAGTATACACCAACCCCAATGCCAACCACATGTCTGGTAAAGTAACAGAAGAGGCATGTGTAGAAAGGTCACATTTGAGTCAAACTCCATCACATTTAGGAACACAAACTCCAAAGTAGGGCCAACTGACATGGCACTGAACTCCAGAGCCATCTGTCATGACCATAGAACCTGTGGGTCTCTGTAGTCCTCAGGAGAACGAGTACCTGGGGTTGTATCTACTTTGTCTGTCTCAGGGATCCTGCTGAGGTGTGCATAAGCATGACCCCTCTGATGACCTCCCAACTCTTTTTTGGAGACTCATAACCATGTAAACTCATTTGTCCTTTCCATTTCTCCCTTTTATTCAAGGTCAAGAAGCAGTTTTTAACACCTGATATTACATGTAGGCTGAGATATTCTGCTGGTCTGAGTTGATCCTTTTATTCAAGGTCTTTTTCTAGTTGCATCATCAGCTGATACTTGGTAGTAGTTCCTCAATGCCAGGGAGGCTCATTCTCAGGAGTCATGTCCCATGCTGGGAGGAAGGTAATACATTTACATGTCGAGTTTGACTTAGTGGCCAAATTGAAGCAACATGGAGGCTCTTGGGAGGTAACTCTTAGGCACCCTGCAGCTCTAGGCCATGTTCATATTTCAGGTGCACAGGCTCATAAGCATAGCCATCAGTATCAAGGGCTCATTGTTAGACCATCATTCTTTATTGGTCTTTGCCATTGCACTTGGGGGATTGTTCCTGTTCAATTGGGGAATGTGATACAGCTCCCCTGACTAGGAACTCAGCACTCCCTCAGTTTACATTTTTAACTCTAACCACTATGAAAATATCCAAACACTTATGTACCCTGTATACATGCCCTGAAGAACTCACTCCCAACCATGTGCCCTCTATCAATAACACTCCACACCAGTGTTCCTCCCCTGCCATAGATGAAACTCTCTGTGGTCCAAAACTTCCTAAAAATGAAGCCTAATATATTTCCAGTTTCCGTTAATAGTAAAATGGAATATAGTGATGGGTTTAAAGGTTAGATATAGAATACATACTAATTTAGGAAAATAAATAAAGTAAAAATAAATTGGGGTATCAAAAAATGAAAAAGGTTTGTTTTGACATTTTGCCTTTCATGCTGTGTATGTACAGTGACAAAGCAATTTCTTCCATTTCTTCCTCAGTGTCTACATCCTTTCTTTCTCTTTTTATTTCTAATTATTAAGTTAGGACAGAATAGCATGTGCATTAGTTTTTCGAACTAAGCAAGGTACACAATTGACTAACCGCTAAGTGCTTTCTATCACTTACACTAAAACCTAAACAGAACACTATTCTTCACTTAGAGGGAAACCTGAGCAGATCTCTAACCCTAAGCCTAACCTAATCCCTGTGTTCAATATTCGCTAAGTCTTTAAGCTTAGTTCTATGACAAAGGTACATATGCTTTACTATTCTGAACTAAGCAGCATATACACTTTGTTGCCTGCTATATGCTTTCTTTCACTTACAGTGAAAGCTAAGCCTATCCCTAACACTAACCCTGACACTCACCTTAAGCCTATCTTTATCCCTAACCCTGTCCCAAATCCTAAGCACTAACCAAAAGTCTATATTAGTTCACTCTTTAAACTTAGTTCTGTGCTTGAATAACATGTGTACTATGCAGTACACACACTTCTTTGCCATCTATGTGCTTTTATTCACTTACACAACATGTGTATATATGCCTGAGCTACTACAATGACATGTAAAAAGTTAACTTATTCCATATGGTTGCAGTAAACATATCTCACTGACAGCAATGGATTATCTCTTAGAATCAATGAGACACAATGCTTGCATCTCATCCACATTCAAAAGTAATGTGTTTTCACATTGTCCATTTTACAATACACAGTTTTTTTGTCTGCTATGTGTAGGCTCTTAACTACACTTATAATGAACTCACTCTTTAAATTTAGTGCTGGAACAGAATAGCATGTGGATTCATTTTGTGAACTAAGAAGGGTACACGTTTGATTAACTGTTCAGTGCTATCACTTACACCAACACCTAAACAGAACCCTATTCTTCACTTACAGTGAAAACTAAATAGAACTCTAACCCTAAGCCTAACCCAATACCTGTGGTCAATATTAGCTCATTCTTTAAATTTAATTCTATTACAAAGGTACATAGGCTTTACTATGTGAATCAAGCAGCATATATACTTCATTGCCTGCTGTGTGCATTTTTTCACTTAGTGAAAGTTAATCCTATCCCTAACACTAACCCTCTCACCCTAATGCTATTCTTATCCCTAACACTATCCCTCACCCTGTCTAACTCTAACATAACACTAACCCAAAAGTGTATATTAGTTCACTCTTTAAACAGAGTTCTATGCTTTACTACTGTGAACTAAACAGCATATACATTTATTTCACTGCTATGTGCTTCCTTTCATTTACAGTGAAATCTAAGCTGATCCCTAACACTAACCCTAACCCTAAACCTAACATTAACCCTATCCCTATCCCTAAACCTGTCCCTAGCCCTAAGTTTAACCATAACAAAACACTAACCCAAAAGTCTATATTAGCTCACTCTTTAAACATGGTTCTATGACAGAGGTACATATGCTTTACTATTGTGAACTAAGCAGCATATACACTTCGTTGTCTGCTTTGTGTTTTCTCACTTAGTGAAAGCTAAGCCTATACCTAACACTAAACCTCACTCTCACCCTAACTCTATCCCTATACTGACCCTATCCCTAACCCTAAGTCTAACCTTAACATAACATTAATTGAAAGGACAATATTAGCTCACTCATTAAACTTAGTTCTATGACAAAGATACATATGCTTTACTATTGTGAACTAAGTAGCATATACACTTCATGGCTGGCTTTGTGCATTTTTTTCAATTACTGAAAGCTAAGCCTATCCTTAAAATTAACCCTAACTCTAACCTAAACCCTATCCCATCCTTAATACTGTCCCTAACCTGAAGTCTAACCCTAACATAACACTAACCCAAAAGTCAATATTAGCTCACTCTTTAAACTTAGTTCTATGCTCGAGTAACTTGGGCTTTACTTTTGAGAAGTATGCAGGATGCACACTTCTTTGCTATCTATGTGCTTTTCCTCACTTACACAACTTGTGTATATATGACTGGACTACCACAGTGAGACATAAGTAATCAATTTACTTTCCATAGGAATGCAGGAAACATACCTTATTTACAGCAGAGTGTCTTCTCTTAGAATCAATGAAGTACCATGCTTGCATCTTGTCCATGATTCAAAAGTAATGTGTTTTAATGTTATCCTTTTCATAATACATGGGTTTTATTTGCCTGCTATGTTTAGACTCTTACCTACACTCATAATGAACTCACTCTTTCAAATTAGTGCTAGGACAGAATAGCATGTGCACGAGTTTTATGAACTAAGCAATGTAGAAATTTGATAAAATGCTAAGGGCTTTCTATCACTTAGAGGAAAACCTAAACAGAAGCCTATGCTTCACATAGAGAGAAAATGAACCAGACCTCAAGCCTGAGCCTAACCCAATCCATGTGGTCAATATAATGTCACTCTTTAAGCTTAGTTCTATGACAATGGTACATATGCTTTACTACTGTTAGCAAGGAGGTATATACAGTTATTTGCATGCTACGTGCTTTCCTTCACATACAGTGAAAGCTAAGCCTATCCCCAAAACTAACGCTAGCTCTCACCCTAACCCTATACCAATCCCTAACCCTCCCTAACCCTATTTCTAACCCTAACATAACATTAACCCAACTGTCTATATTAGCTTAGTTTAAACTTAGTTCTATGACAGAGTTACATAGGTTTTACTATTGTGAACTAAGCAACATATACACTTTGTTGCCCTCTATGTGCTTTCTTTGACTCATAGTGAAAGGTAAGCATATCCTTACTACTAACCCTAACTCTAACCCAAACCCTAGCCCTATCCTTAACCCTGTCCCTAACCTTAAGTCTAACCCTAACATAACACTAACCCAAAAGTCAATATTAGCTCACTATTTAAACTTAGTTCTATGCTCGAGTCAATTATGCATTACTTTTGAGAACTATACACTTCTTTGCCATCTATGTGCTTTTTCTCACTTACACAACTTGTGTATATATGTCTGAGCTACCACAATGATGTACAAAATTTCCTTACTTCAATATGGATGTAGGAAACATGTCTCATTGACAGCAATGGGTTATCTCTTAGGCAATGAGGCACAATGCTTGCATCTCATCCACATTCAAAAGTAATGTGTTTTAACATTGTCCTTTTCATTATACACAGGTTTTATTGCCTGCTATGTGTAGGCTCTTAACTATACTCATAATGAGCTCACTCTTTAAACTTAGACCTAGGACAAAGTAGCATGGGCATTAGTTTTGCAAACGAAGCAATGTACACATTGCATTAACTGCTAAGGGCTTTCTGTCATTTTCACTAAAATCTAAACTGAGGCCTATTCTTCACTTAGAGAGAAACCTAACTGGATTTCTAACCCTAAGCCTAACCCAATCCTTGTAGTCAATATTAGAACTCTCTTTGTACTTAGTTCTAAGACAAAGGTACATGTGATTTACTACTGTGGAGTAAGCAACATATACACTTATTTACCTTGTATGTGCTTTCTTTCACTTACAGTGAAAGCCAAGGCTATCCTTAAAACTAAACCTAGCTCTAACCCTATCCCTAATGCTGTCCCTAAGCCTAAGTCTAAACCTAACATAACATTAACCCAATAGTCTTATTCGCTCACTCTTATACTTAGTTCTATACACAGGTACACATACTTTACTATTGTGAATTAAGCAGCATAGACACTTCATTGCCTGCTATGTGCTTTCTTTTACTTATACTGAATGGTAAACATACCCTAACACTAACCCTAACTATAACCCTAACACTATCCTTATCCCTAACCTAAAATCTAACCCTAATAAAGCACTAACCAAAACATCAATATAAGCTCACTCTATAAATTTAGTTCTATACTAGAGTCACTTGTACTTTTGTTTTGATAACTATGTACTACACACAATTCTATACCTTCTATGTACTTTTTCTCACACAACTTGTGCATATAAGACTGAGTTACCACAATGAGATGTAAGAAATTAACTTACTTTCAATAGGAATGCAAGAAACATGTTTAATTGACATAAATAGGTTTTCCAATAGAAGGAATGAAGCATGAAGCTTGCATCACATCCACATTAAAAAGTAATGAGTTATAAAATTGTCCTGTTTGTAATACAAGGGTTTTACTGCCAGCTATGTGTAGGCTTATTAACTACACTCATAAAAAGCTCACACTTTAAATTTAGTGCTAGGACAAACTAGCATGTGCATTAGTTTTGTGAACTAAGATACGTACACATTTCATTAACAGATAAGGGCTTTCTATCACTTACACTAAAACTTAAACAGAAGCCTATTCTTCACATAGAGAGAACACTGACCAGAACAAAAACCCTAAGCCTAACACAATCCTTGTGGTCAATATTATCTCACACTTTAAGCTTAGTTCTATGACAATGTACAAATGCTTTACTTCTGTGAACCGAACAGGAGAAGCACAGATTTGCCTGCTATGTGCTTTCTTTCACTTACAGTGCCAGCTAACCCTCACCATAAAACTATCCCTAAGCATATACATATCCATATCCCTATCTGTGTTAAGCACAGATATGTGCTGTGTTAAGCACAGCATAACACGAGCTCAAAAGTCAATGATAAAAGGCAAAGATAGCTCACTCATTAAGCTTAGTTCTATGCTCAAGTTACTTACGACTTACTTTTGAGAACCATGCAGTACTCACACTTCTTTGCCATCTATGTGCATTTACTCACTTACAAAACTTGTGTATATATGACTGAGATACCAGAATGAGTTGTAAGTAATTAATTTATTTTCAATAGGAATGCAGGAAACATGTCTCATTGACAGCAATGCATTTTCTCTTTGAAGTAATCTGGAATGACACTTGAACATCATCCACATTGAATGTAATGTGTTTTCACATTGTCTTTTTGTAATACACAGGGTTTTTTGCCTGTTAGGTGTAGGATCTTAACTAAAATTCTATTGAACTCAGTCTTAAAACTTAGTTCTAGGACTGAATCACAAGGGCATTACTTTTGGGAACTGAGCATGGTACACATTTGGTTAACTCCTAAGGATTTTCTCTCACACTGACACCTAAAACGAAGTCCATTCTTCATCTAGAGAGAAACCTAACCAAATCTGGACCCTAAGCCTAAACCAAATCCTGGGGCAATATTAGCTGGCTCTTTAATCTTAGTTATTTGAGAATAGTACATATGCTTTACTGCTGTAAAGCAGCATGTGGAGAGATTTCCCAGCTATGTGCTTTCTTTCACTTATACTGCCAGTTAAGCCTATCTCTAAAACTAACCCTATCTCTATCCCTAAACATATCCATATCCATATCACTGCCCCTAACCCATACAAAAGCCTAGCATAACACAAACTCAAAAGCCAATCGTAGCAATCTCTTTAAACTTAGTTCTATGCTCAAGTAACTTGTGCTTTACTTTTGACAACTATGCAGTACACACACTACTTTGCTGTCTATGGGTTTTTCCTCAATTACACAACTTGTGTATATATGACTGAAATACCAGAATGAGTTATAATTAACTTACTTTCAATAGGAATGGAGGAAACATGTCTCATCGACAGCAATGTGTTTTCTCTTTGAAGCAATCTGGCAGAATACTTGAAATTCATCTACATTGAAATGTAATGTGTTTTCACATTGTCCTTTTCATAATACATGGGTTTATTTTTTGTCTGCTATGTATAGGCTCTTGACTGTAATCCTATTGAATTCACTCTTCAAACTTAGTGCTAGGACTGAATGACTAGGGCATTAGTTTCAGGGACTAATCAAGGTACACCTTTGGTTAACTGCCAAGGGTTTTCTATCACTTACACTGACACCTAAATAGAAACCTATACTTCACCTGCAGAGAAATCTAATCAGAGAGAATCCTAACAGGATCAGGCCCCTAATCCTAACACAAGTCCTGTGGCAATATTAGCTGGCTCTTTAATCTTAGTTATATGACAACAGTACATATGCTTACTTCTGTGAACTAAGCAGCATATGCAGAGATTTCCCTGCTATGTGCTTTCTTAAACTTATAGTGCCAGCTAAGCCTATCTCTAAAACTAACCCTATCTCTATCCCTAAACATATCCATATCCATATCACTGCCTCTAACCCATACCAAAGCCTAGCATACCACGAACTCAAAAGTCAATCTCACCTCACTCATTTATCTTAGTTCTAAGCTTGAGTAACTTGTGCTTTACTTTTGAGAACTATGCAGCACACAGATTTCTTTGCTGTCTAAGGGCTTTTCCTCACTTATGCAACTTGTGTATATATGATTGAGATACCAGAATGAGTTGTAAGCAATGAACTTACTTTCAATAGGAATGCACTAAACATGTCTCATTGACAGCAATGCGTTTACACTTTGAAGCAATCTGGCATGGTACTTGAACCTGGTCCACATTGAAATGTAATGTGTTTTCACAATGTCCTTTCCACAATACATGGGTTTTTTTTGCCTGCTATGTGTAGGCTCTTAACTGCAACCCTACTGAATGCACTCTTCAAATTTCATGCTAGGGCTGAATCACAAAGGCATTAGTTTCGGGAACCAAGCACGGTACACATTTGGTTAACTGCTAAGGTTTTTTTTTTTTAATTTATTTCTCTCCCCTTCCCCCACAACCCCAGTTGTCTGTTCTCTGTGTCCATTTGCTGCATGTTCTTCTTTTGTCCACTTCTGTTGTTGTCAGCAGCATGGGAATCTTTTTTTTTTTTTTTAATTTTTTTATTTTTTATTGACTTTGTACTAATATTACATTAAAAATATATATGTGAGGTCCCATTCAACCCCACCCCCCCACCCCCCCTCTCCCCCCCCCCCAACAACACTCGTTCCCATCATCATGACACATCCATTGGATTTGGTAAGTACATCTTTGGGCACCTCTGCACCTCATATACATTGGTTCACATCATGGCCCATACTCTCCTCTATTCCATAGCATGGGAATCTTGTGTCTCTTTTTTTGTTGTTGTTGCATCATCTTGCTGCATCAGCTCTCAGTGTGTGCAGTGCCATTCCTGGGCAGGCTGAACTTTCATGCTGGGCAGCTCTCCTTATGGGGTTCACTACTTGTGCATGGGGCTCCCCTATGTGGGGGCACCCTTGCATGGCATGACACTTTTTGCACACATCAACACTGCATGTGGGCCAGCTCCACATGGGTCAAGGAGGTCCAGGGTTTGAACTGTGGACCTCCCGTGTAGTAGACAGATGCCCTATCCACTGGGCCAAGTCCACTTCCCTGTTAAGGGTTTTCTATCACTTCCACTAACACCTAAACAGAAGACTATTTTTCACCTAGAGAGAAACCCAACAGGATCTGGAAGCTAAGCCCAACCCAAGTCCTGGGACAATATTAGCTGGATCTTTTATCTTAGTTGTATGACAGTGGTACATATGCTTTCCTTCTTTGAACAAAGGAGAGTATGCAGAAATTTCCCTGCTATGTGCTTTCTTTCAATTATAGTGCCAGCTAAACCTATCCCTAAAATTGACCCTATCACTATCCCTAAGCATATCCACATCCATATCCCTGCCACTAACCCATAACTAAGCCTATCATAACATGAACTCAATAGTCAATCTTAGCTCACTCTTTAAACTTGGTTCAATCCTTGAGTAACTTGTGCTTTACTTTTGTGAAAAATTCAGCACACAGACTTCTTTGCCTTGTGTGGGCTTTTCCACACTTACACAGCTTGTGTATATATATATATGCATGACTGAGGTACCAGAATGAGTTGTAAGTGACTAACTTACCTTCAATAATAATGCAAGAAACATGTCTCATTGACAGCAATGCATTTTCTCTTTGAAGCAATCTGGCACAATACTTGAACATCATCCCCATTGAAATATAATGTGTTTTCACATGGTACTTTTCATAATACATGGGTTTTTTGCCTGCTCTGTGTGGGTTCTTAATGACAATCCTATTGAACTCACTCTCCCAACTTAGTGCTAGGAGCAAATCACTGGGCATTAGGTTCAGGAACTAAGTTAGGTACACATTTGGTTAACTACTAAGGGTTTTCTATTACTTACACTGACACTTAAACAGAAGCTTAATCTGCACCTAGAAAGAAACCAAACAGGATCTAGACACTAAGCCTAACCCATGTCCAGGGGCAATATTAGCTCACTCTTTAATCTTAGTTCTATGATGATGGTACATATGCCTTACTTCTGCGAACTAAGTAGCATATGCAGAGAATTCCCTGCTATGTGCTTTCTTTCAATTATAGTGCCAGCTAAGCCTATCCCTACCACTAATTCAATCTATACCCCTAAGCATATCCATATCCATATCCCTGACCTTAGCATAACAGGATCTCAAAAATCAGTCTTACTTCATTCTTTAATCTTAGTTCTATGCTCGAGTAATTTGTGCTTTACTTTTCATAACTATGCAGTACACACACTTCTTTGCCACCTATGGGCTTTTTCTCACTTACACAACTTGTGTATATATGACTGAGATACCAGAATGAGATGTAATTAACAGACTTTCAATAGGAATGCAGTAAACATGTCTCATTGACAGCAATATGCCTTCTCTCTAAAGTAACCAGGCATGATACTGGAACCTCATCCACATTCAAAAGTAATGTGTGTCAACAACAACAACAACAAAAAAGAATTAAAAGGCAACCTGTTTTTTAAAAATGGGCAAGAGATTTGAATAGACAGTTTTCCAAAGAGGAGATACATACAAATGGCTAAAAAGCACATGAAAAGATGCTCTACATCATTAGCTATTAGGGAAATGCTAATCAAGAGTACAGTGAGATACCATCTTATACCTATTAGTGTTGTACTATCAAAAAACAGAAAACCAAAACAAAGTACAATGATTTAAAAAACAGAAAATAAATCAGAAAACTATGTGTACTGGAGAGGATGTGATGGAAAGGTAACCATCATACCTGCTGGTGGGATTGTAGAAATGGAGCAGCCTCTGTGGAGGATGGTGTTGCAGTTCCTAAGGAAGATAACTGTACAGTTGCCATAGGATCAGCATTCTCACTTCTGGCATATGCCCAGAAGAAGAAAAGTAGGGACAGGAACACATTTATGCACACCAGTGTTCATAGCGGTATTATTCATTATTGCCAAAACTTGGACTCAACCCAAGTGGCCATCAACATGTGAATGGATATGTGAAATGTGGTATTCCCATACAATGGTTTTACTCAACCTTAAGAGGGAATGAAATGTTGACATGTGACAACATGGTCAAGTCCTGAAAACTTTATTTTTTTTTAACTTTATTTTGTACATTTAATAATTGAAAATATAAAGAATAATTAAGAATTTAAAAATACACTTGAATAAAACCTAAAAACTTGAGAAAAAAAAATTACCCTTTTTGAAGTACATGGGTTTTTTGTTTTTGTTTTTGTTTTTTGCCTGCTGTGTGTAGGCTCTTTACTGTGCTGGAGTTGTAGTTGGTGTTGGGGTTTAAGATATATTTAGGGGATCTGAATCTCTGGACTGACAATGTGATAGCCAGGCCCTGAGCCTCAACAGACTCCAGCACCTACAATCTGATTTATTGGACTCATCTCACTCAGCTAAGATGGAGTTGAAGAAGGACAACCACCACACCATGGACCCTAGAGTGCCTACAACTGAAAGCGGGAGGATTGCATCCAGTATCCATGTGGAATCTGAGCCTCCTCTTGACATAGAGGTGCAATGGACACAACCAATCCAATGTCCACAGAGAAAAGGTGGCATTGGAGTGGGAAAAGTGGACATGGTGGCTAGTGGGTATGGGGAAAGGCAGGAAGAGACGAGATGTAGAGGCGTCTTTGGGACTTGGAGCTGCCCTGGATGGTGCTTCAGGGGCGATCACCAGACATTGTAAATCCTCACAGGGCCCACTGGATGGAATGGGGGAGAGTATGGGCCATGATGTGGACCATTGACCATGAGGTGCAGAGGTGCCCAGAGATGTACTTACCAAATGCAATGGATGTGTCATGATGATGGGAATGAGTGTTGCTGGGGGGAGAGTGGTGGGGTGGGGGTGGTGGGGTTGAATGGGTCCTCATATATTTTTTTAATGTAATATTTTTACAGAATCAATAATAAAAAATTTAAAAAAACTACAATCATACTGAAGTCACTCTTCAAACTTACGCAAGGACTGAATTGCAAGGGCCATAGTTTTGGGAACTAAGCAGGGTACACATTGGGTTAACTGCTAAGGGTTTCCTCTCACTGACACTGACACGTAAAGAGAAGTCTATTCTTGAACTAAAGAGAAAACAAGATCTGGACTGTAGGCTTCATCCAAGAATTGGGTCTATAGACCTCACTCTTTAATCTTAGTTCAATGACAATGGCACATGTGCTTTATTTCTGTGAGCTAAGCAGCATATGCAGAGATGTCCCTGCTATGTGCTTTCATTCACTTATAGTACCAGCTAAGCCTATTCCTAACTAACTATCTCTAGCCCTAAGCATATCCATATGCATATCCCTGCCCCTAACCCATAACTAAGCCTACCATAACAGGAACTCTAAAGTCAAGCTTAGCACACTCTTTAAACTTAGTTCTATGCTCAAGTACCCTGTGCTTTACTTTTGAGAACTATGCAGTATTCACTTTGCCATCCATGGGCTTTTCCTCACTTAACAACTTGCATTTATATAACTGAGATATCACAATGAGTTGCATGTAATTAATTTATTTTCAATAGGAATGCAGGAAACATGTCTGATTGACAGCAGTGTGTTTTCTCTTTGCAGGAAACTGACAATATACTGGAAACTCTACCACATTGAAATGTATTTTCACATTGCCTTTTCATAGTACATGAGATTTTTTGCCTGCTACATGTAGGCTCTTAGCTACAATCAAACTGAACTCACACTTCAAACTTAGTGCTAGGACCAGATTGCTAGGGTATTAGGTTTGGGAATGAAGGGATGTACACATTTGGTTAACTGCTAAAGGTTTTCTATCACTTACACTGGCACTTAAACAGAAGCTAAATCTGCACCTAGAAAGAAACCTAGCTAGATTTAGACCTAAGCCTAACACACATCCTGGGACAATATTAGCTCACTCTTTTATCTTAGTTCTATGACAGTGGTACATATACTTTATTTCTGTGAGTTAAGAAGCATATGCAGAGATTTCCCTTCTATGTGCTTTCTTTCAATTATACTGCCAGCTAAGCCTAGCCCTATGACTAAGCCAATCTATACTCCTAAGCATATTCATATCCATATTCCTGACACTAACATGACATGAACTCAAAATCACACTTACCATACTCTTTAAACTTAGTTCAATGATCGAGTAACTTGTGTTTCCATTTCAGAAATATGCAGTACTCAATTCTTTGCAATCAATGGGATTTTCCTCACTTACACAATTTGTGTATATATGACTGAGATACCAGAATGAGAAGTAAATAATTGACTGGCTTTCAATAAGAATGCAGTAAACAGGTCTCATTAACAGCAATGCGATTTTTCTATAAAGGAACCAGGCACAATACTGAAACCTCATCCACATTGAAATGTAATGTGTGCTAACATTGCCCTTTAGGTAGTACATGGGACTTTTGCCTGCTATGTGTAAGCTCTTACCTACAATCATATTGAACTCACACTTCTAAAATAATGATATAGGGAAACGGACTTTGGCCCAGTGGTTAGGGTGTCCGTCTACCATATGGGAGGTCCGCGGTTCAAACCCCGGGCCTCCTTGACCCGTGTGGAGCTGGCCATGCGCAGTGCTGATGCGCGCAAGGAGTGCCCTGCCACGCAGGGTGTCCCCCGCATGGGGGAGCCCCACGCGCAAGGAGTGCGCCCGTGAGGAAAGCCGCCCAGCGTGAAAAGAAAGTGCAGCCTGCCCAGGAATGGTGCCGCCCACACTTCCCGTGCTGCTGATGACAACAGAAGCGGACAAAGAAACAAGATGCAGCAAATAGACACCAAGAACAGACAACCAGGGGAGGGGGGGGGGAATTAAATAAAATAAATAAATCTTAAAAAAAATAAAAAATAAAAAAAAAGTAAAATAATGATATAACCAAAATGCAAGGGTCAAAGCAAGGTACACATTTGGTAAACTGATAAGGGTTTTCCAACATTTACACAGAGACCTAAGCAGAAGCCAAGCCTTAACCCAGAGAGGAAACTGTATATAGAACCTGAGCCTCACCGAAGACCTGCAGGAATATTAGCTTGCTAATTAATCTTCATTGTATGACCGTGGAACATATACTTTACATCTGTGAACTAAGCAACATTGGAAGAGATTTCCCTGTTATATTCTTTCATTCACTTTTATTGCCAGCTATGCCTGTCTCTAAAACTAACCCTGTCTTTATCCTCAATTATATCTATAACATATCTTTTCACTGTACCATGTCTAAACTTAGCATAACCCGAACCACGAAGTCAATCTTAGCCCACTCTTTAAACTGAGTTCTATGATCGAGTTCCTTGTGTTTTACTTTTAATAACTATTAAGGAAATGCAACTCTTTGCTGTCTATGGGCTTTCCATCTCTGTCACAATGTCTGTATATATGGCTGAGATACCAGAATGAGGTGTAAGAATTTAACTTTCCATAGGCATGCAGTACTCCTTGACAGCAAGGTGTTTTCTATACAAAGCAATCAGTCACTCTCCTGGATCCTCATTCCCATTGAAATGTAATGTGTTTTAACGCTGTCCTTTCATACCACATGGGATTTTTTGCCTGCACCCTGTGGGCTCTTAACTACAGTCACATCCATCTCACTATTCCCTCTGAGTGCTTGGACCGAATCGCTAGTGCATTAGTTTTGGGAACTAAACAAGGTACACATGTGGTAAACTGCAAAGGGTTTCCACGACTTACCCTGATACCAAAACAGAAGCCTGTTTTCACCAAGAGATAAAACCGTTTCTAGAGGATATGCCTCACCCAAGTCCTGGGACAATGTTAGCTTGCTCTTTAATCCTGGTTGTACAATCATGGAACATGAGACTTACTTCTGCAAATTAAGCAAGGTGTGAAGAGATTTCTGTGCTATCTACTTTCATTCACATTTAGTGCCAGCTTTGCCTATTCCTAAAACTACCCCTATCTCTATCCCCAAGTATAGCCTTATCCATATCTCTTCCACACTACTTTATCTAAACCTAGCATAAAATGAACCCCAAAGTCAGTATTCCTCACCCAGGGAGACAATACAAAGTGCACCCTAACTGCACCCAAGACCTGGGGCAGAATCAGCTGTTTCTTTAAACCTACTTGAATGAGCATGGCACGTGTGCTTTACTTCTGTGAACTAAGCAGGGTGTGCAGAGATTTTGCTGCTATCTGGCTTCCTTCAGTTTTTGTGCTACCTTGGCCTATCTCTAAAATTCGCCTTTATTCTTATGCAAGCATGACCTGGGGCTGTCGCAGCTTACTCTTTAAACCTACTTGAATTAGCATGGCACATATGCTTTACTTCTGTGTACTAAGCAGTGTGTGCAGAGATTTTGCTGCTATCTGCTTTGCTTCAGTTTTTGTGCCAGCTTTCCTATCACTAAAACTAACCCATTCTCTATATTGCAGAATGACCTGGAGCTGTAGCAGCTTACTCTTTAAACCTACTTGAATGACCATGGCACATGTGCTTTACTTCTGGGAAATAAGCAAGATGTGCAGAGATTTTCTTGCTATCTGCTTTCATTCATTTTTAGTGCCTGCTTGGCCTATCCCTGGAACTAACCCATTCTCTATATGCAAGAATGACCTGGGCCTGTAGCAGCTTACTCTTTAAACCTACTTGAATGAGCATGGCACATGTGCTTTACTTCTGTTAACTAAGCAGGGTGTGCAGAGATTTTCCTGCTATCTGCTTTCCTTCAGTTTTTGTGCTACTTTTGCCTATCTCTAAAACTCGCCTTTATTCTATATGCAAGCATGACATGGGCCTGTAGCAGCTTACTCTTCAAACATACTTGAATGAGCATGGCAAATGTGCTTTACTTCTGTGAACTAAGCAGGGTGCGTAGATTTTTCCTGCTATCTGCTTTCCTTCAGTTTTTGTGCCAGTTTTGCCTATCCCTAAAACTAACCCTTTTTCTATATTGCAGAATGACCTGGGGATGAAGCAGCTTATACTTTAAACCTACTTGAATGACCAAGGCGCATGGGCTTTACTTCTGTGAACTAAGCAGGGTGTGCAGAGATTTTCCTGCTATCTGTTTTCCTTCAGTTTTTGTGCCAGGATTGTCTTTAACCACTTGCATACCCCTTTCCAAATCCTTACTGCTCTACCCTATATAAACCTATCATAACATGAACCTGCAATTCAATCTTAGCCCACTGTTTAAACTTAGTTCTAGGCTCGAGTTCCTTGTGTGTTACCTTGAAGGACTACGAAGGAAACACACCTCTTTGCTCTCTATGAGCTTTTTAAAAAATTATTTATTTATTAATTTATTTTAATTACATTATGAAAAATATGAGGTCCCATTCAACCCCACCGCCCCCCTCTCCCCCCACAGCAACACTCTCTCCCATCATCATGACACATCCATTGCACCTGGTAAGTTCATCTCTGAGCATCACTCTATGAGCTTTTTTCCTCAGGCACAATGTCTGCATATATGGCTGAGATACCAGAATGAGATGCAAGAATTGAACATTCCCTTCATAGGAAATGCAGTACTCCTTGACAGCAAAACGTTTTCTTCACCAAGCAATCAGGCCTTCCGCTGGATCCTCCTTCCCAGTGAAATGTAATGTGTTTAACCATTCTCATCCTATACCACAGGGGATTTTAGACCTGCTCCTTCTGGGCTCTTATCTACACTCACAATTTTCTCACTCTTCCCACTTAGTGCTGGGGCCAAAACACTAGTGCATTAGGTACACATTTGGTAAACAGCTAAGGCTTTTACCAACTTACACTGCTACTTAAACAGAATGCTGTTTTCACAAAGAGAGAAAACTGTTTCCAGAGACAAAGGCTCTCTCAAGTCCTGAGTCAATATCAGCTTGCTCTTAATTCCTAGGTGTATGACGGTGGCACATCTGCTTTACTTCTGCAAAGAAAGCAAGGTGTGCAGAGATATTCTTGCTATCTGCTTTCATTCAGTTTCAGTGACAGCTTGGTCTATCCCAGAAAGTAAGGCTATCTCTATTCCCAAGTATGACTTGGACAGTAGCAACTAACCCTTTAAACCTAGTTGAAAGACCATGGCACATCTGCTTTATTTCTGTGAACTAAGCAAGATGTGCAAAGATTTTCTTGCTATCTGCTTTCACTCAATTTTAGTGCCTGGTAGGCCTATCCCTGAAACTAACCCATTCTCTATAAGCAAGAATTACCTGGGCCTGTAGCAGCTTTCTCTTTAAAGGTACGTGGAAGAGCATGGCACTTGTGCTCTACTTATGTGAACTAAGCAGGGTGTGCAGAGATGTTGCTGCTATCTGCTTTCCTTCAGTTTTTGTGTTTTTGGTCTATCTCTAAAACCAGCCTTTATTCTATATGCAAGCATAACCTGGGGCTGTAGCACCTTACACTTTAAACCTACTTGAATGAGCATGGCACATGTACTTTACTTCTGTGAACTAAGCAAGGTGTGCAGAGACTTTGCTGCTATCTGCTTTCCATCAGTTTTTGTGCTAACTTGCCTATGTCTAAATATAGCCTTTATTCTATAGGCAAGCATAACCTGGGGCTGTAGCAGCTTAATCTTTGAAGCTACTTAAATAAGCATGGCACATTTGCTTTACTTCTGATAACTAAGTCAGGGTGTGCAGAGATTTTGCGGCAATCTGCTTTCCTTCAGTTTTTGTTCTAACTTGCCTATCTCTAAATCTAGCCTTTATTCTATATGCAAGCATAACCTGGGGCTGTAGCAGCTAACTCTTTATTATTACTAGAATGAGCATCGCACTTACGCTTTACTTCTGTGAACGAAGCAGGGTGTGCAGAGATTATGCTACTATCTCCTTTCCTTCAGCTTTTGTGTTTTTGGCATATCTCTAGAACTAGCCTTTATTCTATAGACAAGCATAACCTAGGGCCTCTTTAAAGATATTTGAATGAGCATGGCACATATGCTTTTCTTCCATGAACTAAACAGAGTGTGCAGAGATTTTGCTGCGATCTGCTTTCCTTCAGTTTTTGTGCTAACTTGACTATTTCTAAAACTAGCCTTTATTCTATATGCAAGCATAATCTGGGGCTTTAGCAGCTTACTCTTCAAACCTATTGAATGAGCATGGCAAATGTGCTATACTTCTGTGAACTAAGCAGAAATTTTTAAGACAATGTTAAATAGGAGTGGAGACAGTGGGCATCCTTGTCTTGTTCCTGAGTTTAGAGGGAAGGAGTCTAGAATTTCTCCATTGTACACAATATTGGCTTTAGGTTTTTCATATATACTCTTTATCATGTTCAATAAATTTCCTTGTATTCCAATCTTTTGGAGTGTTTTTATCAAGAAAGGGTGCTGTATTTTGTCAAATGCTTTTTCTGCATCAATAGATATAATCGTGATTTTTTTCCTTCAATCTGTTTATATGGTGTATTACATTGATTGATTTTCTTATGTTGAACCATCCTTGCATACCTGGGATGAATCCCACTTGGTCGTGGTGTATAATTCGTTTAATGTGTTGTTGAATACGATTAGCAAGTATTTTGTTAAGTATTTTTGCATCTAGGTTCATTAGAGAAATTGGTCTGTAATTTTCCTTTCTTGTGGAAATTTTGCTGCTATCCCTTTCCTTCAGTTTTTGGGTTTTTGGCCTATCTCTAAAACTAGCCTTTATTCTATATGCAAGCATATATGGCTGAGATACCACAATGAGATGCAAGAATTGAACTTACTTTCTGTAGGAAATGCAGTACTCCTTGACAGCAATGCGTTTTCCCCTCCAAGCAATCAGGCCCTCTACTGGATCCTCCTTCCCAGTGAAATGGAATGAGTTTTACCATTCTCATTTCATACCACATGGGTTTTGGCCTGCTCTCTCTGGGCTCTTATCTACACTCACAATTTTCTCACTCTTCCCACTTAGTGCTAGGGCTGAAACACTAGTCCACTAGGTCCACATTTGGTAAACAGCTATGTCTTTTCCCACACTTACACTGCTACTTGAACAAAATGCTGTTTTCACACAGAGAGAAAACTGTTTCCAGAGACAAAGGTTCTCTCAAGTCCTAAGTCAATATCAGATTGCTCTAAATTCCTAGGTGTATGACGGTGGCACATCTGCTTTACTTCTGCAAAGAAAGCAAGGTGTGCAGAGATTTCCCTGCTATCTGCTTTCATTCACTTTCAGTGCCAGTATGGTCTATCCCTGAAAGGAAGGCTATCTCTATTCTCAAGTATGACCTGGACAGTAGCAACTAACTCTTTAAATCTAGTTGAAAGACCACGGCATGTCTGCTTTATTTCTGTGAACTAAGCAAGATGTGCAGAGATTTTCTTGCTATCTGCTTTCACTCAATTTTAGTGCCTGGTAGGCCTATCCCTGAAACTAACCCATTCTCTATAAGCAAGAATTACCTGGGCCTGTAGCAGCTTTCTCTTTAAAGGTACATGAAAGAGCATGGCACTTGTGCTCTACTTATGTGAACTAAGCATTGTGTGCAGAGATTTTGCAGCTGTCTCCTTTCCTTCAGTTTTTGTGCTAACATTCCTATCTCTAAAACTAGCATTTTCTATAGAGGAAAGCATAACTGAGGGTATAGCAGCTAACAGTTTAAGCCTAAAAGAAACAACATGGTACAAATGATTTACTTCTGAGAACTAAGCATTGTGTGCAGAGATTTTGCAGCTTTATCTTCTTTCCTTCAGTTTTTGTGCTAACATTCCTATCTCTAAAATTAGCATTTACACTATAGGAAAGCATAACCAGGGGTATAGCAGCTAACTCTTTAAACCTAAATGAAACAACATGGCACATATGCTATACTTCTGAGACCTAAGCATTGTGTGCAGAGTATTTGTAGCTATCTCCTTTCCTTCAGTTTTTGTGCTAACTTTCCTATCCCTAAAACTAGCATTTCCTAAATAGGAAAGCTTAACTGAGGGTACAGCAGCTAACTATTTAAACCTAAATGAAACAACATGACACATATAATTTACTTCTGAGAACTAAGCATTGTGTGCAGAGATTTTACAGCTATCTCCTTTCCTTCAGTTTTTCTGCTAACATTACTATATCTAAAACTAGCATTTCCTATATAGGAAAGCCTAACCGAGGGTATAGCAGCTAAGCTCTTTAAACCTACTTGAAAGAGGATGTCACATGTGCTTACCTTAGGGAACTAAGCATTGAGTGCAGAGATTTTGTGGCTATCTCCTTTCCTTCAGTTTCTGTGCTAACATTCCTATCTGTAAAACTATCATTTACACTATAGGAAAGCATAACTGGGGGTATAGCAGCTAACTCTGTAACCAAAATGAAACAACATGTCACATATGATTTACTTCTGAAACTAAGCATTCTGTGCAGAGATTTTGCAGCTATCTCCTTTTCTTCAGTTTTTGTGCTAACATTCCTATCTGTAAAGCTAGCATTTACACCTTAGGAAAGCATAACCGGCGGAATAGCAGTTAACTCTTTAAACCTAAATGAAACAACATGGCACATATGATTTACTTGTGAGAACTAAGCATAGTGTGCTGAGATTTTGCAGCTATGTCCTTTCTTTCAGTTTATGTGGTAACATTCCTATCTGTAAAACTAGCATTTACACTATAGGAAAGCATAACCGGCAGAATAGCAGCTAACTCTTTAAACCTAAATGAAACAACATGGCACATATGATTTACATCTGAGAACTAAGCATTTTCTGCACAGATTTCGCAGCTATCTCCTTTACTTCAGTTTTTGTGCTAACATTCATATCTTTATACTAGCATTTACTATATACGAAAGCATAACTGAGGGTATAGCAGCTAACTCTTGAAACCTAAATGAAACAATATGGCACCTATGATTTACTTCAGAGAACTAAGCATTGTGTGCAGAGATTTTGCAGCTATCTCCTTTTCTTCAGTTTTTGTGCTAACATTCCTATCTGTAAAACTAGCATTTACAACATAGGAAAGCATAACCGGTGGTATAGCAGCTAACTCTTTAAACCTAAATGAAACAACATGGTACATATGATTTACTTCTGAGAACTAAGCATTGTGTGCAGAGATTTTGCAGCTATCTCCTTTCTTTCAATTTTGTGCTAACATTCCTATCTGTAAAACTAGCATTTACACTATAGGAAAGCATAACCGGCGGTATAGCAGCTAACTCTTTAAACCTAAATGACACAACATGGCACATATGATTTACTTCTGAGAACTAAGCATTGTGTGCAGAGATTTTGCAGCTATCTCCTTTCTTTCAGTTTTTGTGCTAACATTCCTATCTGTAAAACTAGCATTTAAAATATAGGAAAGCATAACCAGCGGTATAGCAGCTAACTCTTTAAACCTAAAAGAAACAACATGGCACATATGATTTACTTCTGAGAAATAAGCATTGTGTGCAGAGATTTTGCAGCTATCTCCTTTCCCTCAGTATTTGTGCTAACATTCCTATCTCTAAAACAAGCATTTACACTATAGGAAACCATAACCGGGGATAGAGCAGCTAACTCTTGAAACCTATCTGCAAAAGCATGGCACATATGATTTACTTCTTGGAACTAATCATTGCTTGCACAGATTAGACAGTTATTTCCTCTCATTCATTTTTTGTGCTAACATTCCTATCTCTAAAACTAGCATTTGCACTATAGGATAGCATAACCGGGATATACCAGCTAACTCTTTAAACCTACCTTAAAAAGCATTGCCCATATGATTTACTTCTGAGAACTCAGAATTGTGTACTGAGATTTTGCAGGTATCACCTTTCCTTCAGTTTTTGTGCTCACATTCCTTTGTAAAACTAGTATTTCCTATATAGGAAAACATAATCGGGGGTATAGCAGCTAACTCTTTAAAACTAAAAGAAACAATATGGCACATATGATATACTTCTGAGAACTAAGCATTGTGTGCAGAGATTTTGCAGCTATCTCCTTTCTTCAGTTTTTGTGCTAACATTCCTATCTCTAAAACCAGCATTTACTGTATAGGAAAGCATAACCGAGGGTATAGCAGCTAACTCTTCAAACCTAAATGAAACAACATGGCATATATGATTTACTTCTGAGAACTAAGTATTGTGTGCAGAGATTTTGCAGGTATCTCCTTTCTTTCAGTATTTGTGCTAACATTCCTATCTCTAAAACTAGCATTTACACTATAGGAAAGAATAACCGGGGGTATAGCAGCTAACTATTTAAACCTACCAGAAAAAACATTGTACATATGATTTACTTCTTAGAACTCAGCATTGTTTGCTGAGTTTTTGCAGCTATCTCCTTTCCTTCAGTTTTTGTGCTCACATTCCTATCTCTAAAACTAGATTTTCCTATATAGGAAAGCATAACCGGGGGTATAGCAGCTAACTCTTTAAACCTAAATGAAAAAACATGGAACATATGATTTCCTTCTGAGAACAAAGCATTGTGTGCAGAGATTTTGCAGCCTTCTTCTTTCCTTCAGTTTTTGTGCTAACATTCCTAACTCTAAAACTAGCATTTACTATATAGGAAAGCATAACCGAAGGTATAGCAGCTAACTCTTGAAACCTAAATGAAAAAACATGCCACATATGATTTACTTCTAAAACTAAGCATTGTGTGCAGAGATTTTGCATCTATCTCCTTTCCTTCAGTTTTTGTGCTAACATTCATATCTTTATACTAGCATTTACTATATACGAAAGCATAACCGAGGGTATAGCAGCTAACTCTGAAAATCTAAATGAAACAACATGGCACATATGATTTCCTTCTGAGAACTAAGTATGGTGTGCAGAGATTTTGCAGCTATCTCCTTTCCTTCAGTTTTTGTGCTAACATTGCTAATCTAAAACTAGCTTTTAATGTATAGGAAAGCATAACCGAGGGTATAGCAGGTAACTCAAAATCTTTAAGCCTAAATGAAGCAACATGGCACATATGACTTACTTCTGAGAAATAAGCATTGTGTGCAGAGTTTTTGCAGCTATCTCCGTTCCCTCAGTATTTGTGCTAACATTCCTATCTCTAAAACAATCATTTACACTATAGGAAAGCATAACCGGGGATAGAGCAGCTAACTTTTGAAACCTATCTGTGATAGCATGGTACATATGATTTATTTCTGAGAACTAATCATTGCTTGCACAGATTTGGCAGCTATCTCCTTTCATTCATTTTTTGTGCTAACATCCTTATCTCTAAAACTAGCTTTTTCTATATAAGAAGCATAACCGAGGGTATAGTACCTAACTCTTTAAACCTGATGAAACAACATGGCATATATGATTTACTCCTGAGAACTCAGCACTGTGTGCTGAGATTTTGCAGCTATCTCCTTTCCTTCAGTTTTTGTGCTCACATTCCTATTTCTAAATCTAGTATTTCCTATATAAGAAAGCATAACTGAGGGTATAGCAGCTAACTTTTTAAACCTAAATGAAACAACATGGCACATGTGATTTACTTCTGAGAAATAAGCATTGTGTGCAGAGATTTTACAGCTATCTCCTTTCCTTCAGCTTTGTGCTAACATTCCTATCTCTAATACAAGCATTTCTATATAGGAAAGCATAACCGAGGGAGGGTACAGCAGGTAACTTTGAAACCTAAATGAAACAATATGGCACATATGATTTACTTCTGAGAACTAAGCATTTTGTGCAGAGATTTTGCAGCTATCTCCTTCTTTCAGTTTTTCTGCTAACATTCATATATTTATACCAGCATTTACTATATAAGTAAGCATAACCGAGGGTATAGCAGCTAACTCTTGAAACCTAAATGAAACAACATGGCACATATGATTTCCCACTGAGAACTAAGCATTGTGTGCAGATATTTTGCAGCTACCTCCTTTCCTTCAGTTTTTGTGCTAACATTCATATCTTTATACTAGCATTAACTTTATGCGAAAGCATAAGCGAGGTTATAGCAGCTAAATCTTTAAACCTAAATGAAACAACATGGCACATATGATTTACTTCTGAGAACTAGAGCATTGTGTGCAGTGATTTTGAAGCTATCTCCCTTCCTTCAGGTTTTGTGCTCACATTTCTATCCGTAAAACTTGTATTTCCTATATAGGAAAGCTAAGCGAGGGTATAGCAGCTAACTCTTTAAACCTAAATGAAACAACATGGCACATGTGATTTAGTTCTGAGTACTAAACATTGTTTACAGAGATTTTGCAGCTATCTCCTTTCGTTAACATTTGGGCTAACATTCCTATCTCTAAAGCTAGCATTTAATATATAGGAAAGAATAAATGGGGGTACAGCAGCTAACTCTTAAAACATAAATGAAACAACATCGCACATATGATTTACTTCTGAGAACTAAGCATTGTGTGCAGAGATTTTCCAGCTATCTCCTTTCCTTCAGTTTTTGTGCTAACATTCATATCTTTATACAAGCATTTACTATATATGAAAGCATAACCGATGGTATAGCAGCTAACTCTTTAAACCTAAATGAAACAACATGGCACATATTATTTACTTCTGAGAACTAAGCATTGTGTGCAGACATTGTGCACCTATCTCCTTTCCTTCAGTTTTTGTGCTAACATTCCTATCTCTAAAACTAGCCATTACGATATAGGAAAGCATAACCGAGGGTATAGCAGCTTACACTTGAAAACTAAGTGAAACAACATGGCGCATATGACTTACTTTCTAGAACTAAGCATTGTTTGCAGAGATTTTGCAGCTATCTCCTTTTCTTCAGTTTTCGTGCTCACATTCCTATCTGTAAAACTAGCATTTACACTATAGGAAAGCATAACCGGCGGTATAGCAGCTACCTCTTTAAACCTAAATGAAACAACATGGCACGTATGATTTACTTCTGAGAACTAAACATTGTGTGCAGAGATTTTGCAGCTATATCATTTACTTTAGTTTTTGTGCTAACATTCATATCTTTATACTAGCATTTACTATATATGAAAGCAAAACTGAGGGTATAGGAGCTAACTCTTGAAACCTAAATGAATCAACATGGCACATATGATTTACTTCGGAGAACTAATCATTGGTTGCAGAGATTTTGCAGCTATCTCCCTTGCTTCAGTTTTTGTGCTAACATTCCTATCTTAAAACAAGCATTTACACTATAGGAAAGCACAACCGGCGGTATAGCAGCAAACTCTTTAAAGCTAAATGAAACAACATGGCACATTTGATTTACTTCTGAGAACTAAGCATTCTGTGCAGAGATTTTGCAGATATCTCCTTTCTTTCAGTTTTTGTGCTAGCATTCCTATCTGTAAAAGTAGCATTTAAATTATAGGAAAGCATAACCGGTGGTATAGCAGCTAACTGTTTAAACCTAAATGAAAAAACATGGCACATATGATTTACTTCTGAGAACTAAGCATTGTGTGCACAGATTTTGCAGCTCTCTCCTTTTCTTCAGTTTTTTTCTAACATTCCAATCTGTAAAACTAACATTTACACTATAGGAAAGTATAACCGGCCCTATAGCAGCTAACTCTTTAAACCTAAATGAAACAACATGGCACATATGATTTACTTTTGAGAACTAAGCATTGTGTGCAGAGATTTTGTGGCTATCTCCTTTCTTTCAGTTTTTGTGCTAACATTCCTCTCTGTAAAACTAGCATTTACACTATAGAAAAGCATAAACGGTGGTATAGCAGCCAACTCTTTAAACCTAAATGAAACAACATGGCACATACGATTTACTTCTGAGAACTAAGCATTGTGTACAGAGATTTTGCAGCTATCTCCGTTACTTCAGTTTTTGTGCTAACATTCATATCTTTATGCTAGCATTTACTCTATACGAAAGCATAACTGATGGTAGAGCGGCTAACTCTTGAAACCTAAGTGAAACAACATGGCACATATAATTTACTTGGGAGAACTAAGCATTGTGTGCAGAGATTTTGCGGCTATCTCCTTTCTTTCAGTTTTTGTGCTAACATTCCTATTTGTAAAACTACCATTTACATTATAGGAAAGCATAACCAGCCGTAAAGCAGCTATCTCTTTAAACCTAAATGAAACAACATGGCACATATGATTTACTTCTGAGAACTAAGCATTGTGTGCAGAGATTTTGTAGCTATCTCCTTTCCTTCAGTTTTTGTGCTAACATTCATATCTTTATACTAAAATTTGCACTATAGGAAAGCATAAACGGCGGTATAGCAGCTAACTCTTTAAACCTAAATGAAACAACATGGCACCTATCATTTACTTCTGAGAACTAAGCATTGTGTGCAGAGATTTTGCGGCTATCTCCTTTCTTTCAGTTTTTGTGCTAACATTCCTATCTGTAAAACTAGCTTTTACACTATAGGAAAGCCTAACCGGCGGTATAGCAGCTACCTCTTTAAACCTAAATGAAACAACATGGCACATATGCTTTACTTCTGAGAACTAAGCATTGTGTGCAGAGATTTTTCAGTTACCTCCTTTACTTCAGTTTTGGTGCTAACATTCCTATGTGTAAAACTAGCATTTACACTGTAGGAAAGCATAACCGGCGGTATAGCAGCTAACTCTTTAAACCTAAATGAAACAACATGGCACATATGGTTTACTTCTGAGAACTAAGCATTGAGTGCAGAGATTTTGTGGCTATCTCCTTTCTTTCAGTTTTTGTGCTAACATTCTTATCTGTAAAACTAGCATTTACACTATAGGAAATCATAACCGGCGGTATAGCAGCTAACTCTTTAAACCTAAATGAAACAACATGGCACATATGATTTACTTCTGAGAACTAAGCATTGTGTGCAGAGACTTTGCGGCTATCTCCTTTCTTTCAGTTTTTGTGGTAACTTTCCTATCTGTAAAACTAGCATTTACACTATAGGAAAGCCTAACAGGAGTATAGCAGCTAACTCTTTAAACCTAAATGAAACAACATCGCACATATGATTTAGTTCTGAGAACTAAGCATTGTGTGCAGAGATTTTTCAGCTATCTCCTTTACTTCAGATTTTGTGCTAACATTCATATTTTTATACTTGCATTTACTATATAGGAAAGCATAACTGAGGGTATAGCAGCTAACTCTTTAAACCTAAATGAAACAACATTGCACATATGATTTACTTCTGAGAACTAAGCATTGTGTGCAGACATTTTTCAGTTATCTCCTTTACTTCAATTTTGGGGCTAACATTCCTATGTGTAAAACTAGCATTTACACTATAGGAAAGCATAAGCGGCGCTATAGCAGCTAACTCTTTAAACCTAAATGAAACAACATGGCACATATGATTTACTTCTGAGAACTAAGCATTGTGTGCAGAGATTTTTCAGCTATCTCCTTTACTTCAGATTTTGTGCTAACCTTCATATTTTTATACTCACATTTACTATATAGGAAAGCATAACTGAGGGTATAGCAGCCAACTCTTTAAACCTAAATGAAAAAACATGGCACATATGGTTTACTTCTGAAAACTAAGCATTGAGTGCAGAGATTTTGCGGCTATCTCCTTTCTTTCAGGTTTTGTGCTAACATTCCTATCTGTAACACTAGCATTTACACTATAGGAAAGCATAACCGGCGGTATAGCAGCTAACTCTTTAAACCTAAATGAAACAACATGGCACATATGATGTACTTCTGAGAACTAAGCATTGTGTGCAGAGATTTTGCGGCTATCTCCTTTCTTTCAGTTTTTGTGCTAACATTACTATCTGTAAAACTAGCATTTACACTATAGGAAAGCCTAACGGGCAGTATAGCAGCTAACTCTTTAAACCTAAGTGAAACAACATGGCACTTATGATTTACTTCTGAGAACTAAGCATTGTGTGCAGAGATTATTCAGCTATCTCCTTTACTTCAGATTTTGTGCTAACATTCATACCTTTATACTCGCACTTACTATATACGAAAGCATAACTTAGGGTATAGCAGCTAATTCTTGAAACCTGAATGAAGCAACATGGCACATATGATTTACTTCTGAGAACTAAGCATTGTGTGCAGAGATTTTGCGGCTATCTCCTTTCTTTCAGTTTTTGTGCTAACATTCCTATCTGTAAAACTAGCATTTACACTATAGGAAAGCATAACCGGCGGTATAGCAGCTAACTGTATAAACGTAAATGAAACAACATGGCACATATGATTTACTTGTGAGAACTAAGCATTGTGTGCAGAGACTTTGCGGCTATCTCCTTTCTTTCATTTTTTGTGCTACCATTCCTATCTGTAAAACTGCGGCGGCTTGCTCGGTCGGTAGAGGTGGGGTCTGGCTGCGGATGAGGGGTCGGTCCAGCTCTGGACGAGGGGTCGGTCCCGCTTGGGATGAGGGGTCGGTCCCACTTGGGATGAGGGGTCGGTCCGGCAGCAGACGAGGGATCGGTCTCACAAGGGGTTGCGCGGTTCGGCTGACGGTGTCGCCCGGCGAAGCCGGCGATGAAGGGGTCGCCCAGCGAAGCCGACGACGAAGGGGTCGCCCGGCGAAGCCGGCGACGAAGGGGTCGCCCGGAGAAGCAGGCGACGAACTGGGGACAAGGGAGGCCAGGCCCTTGTCGGGGGCTCTCAGGACTGGAGGGCGCACGGCAGAAGAACTACCGCGGAGACAAGGTAAACACGCAAGTCCACTTTATTGAGGGAGAGGCAACAGTTTTATAGGGGCTGGGGAAGGCTGATTGGTCGAAGCCACGCCCTGTTCTGATTGGTTGCTGTGAAAGGTCAGTGGGCGGTACTGGACGGGGGAGGGGTGGTGGTTAGGGATTGGCTGTCACTGTTGCTGGGGGAAGGGGCAGGGTTTAGGGATTGGTGGCTGCTGTTGCTGGGGTGGAGGGCAGACTTGAGTTTCCCGCCCACGCCTGGCTATTGCTGCTGTCGGGGGAAGGGAAAAGGGCGGGCTGGATTTTTCCGCCCACACCTGGCTGTTGCTGCTGTCGGGGGAGGGTAAAGGGCGGGCTGGATTTCTCCGCCCACGCCTGGCTGTTGCTGCTGTCGGGGGAGGGGAAAAGGGCAGACTGGAATTTTCTGCCCTGCGCCTGCGCAGGGAGAAGGAAGAAGAAGGGTGCCGCCCCACAAGGCATCGGGTGGCGCCATCTGGGAGGAGGGGTGGCCGCGGAAGCATGGCTGCCGAGAAGGGGAGACCCGAGGGCACTCTGCGCCCATGCCGAGCTTCCTTCATTGGTGGCGGTGGGCCCGACCAACCACCCTATTATGGGGGCAGCGGAATTAGGCCTACCGCGGCCGCTCCCCTGCCAGGCCAGCAAACCACACTTCAGCCCGAGGGGTGACCGCATTTCCCCCTTCTTTTCAAATAAGGGCCAGGATGGCAGCAGCAACAAGTAGCCGAGGCCCAAGAGGCAGTAAGCAATGAGGGAAGCGAGGCTGAAGAGGGAGGTGAGTATGATGGGGATACAAATGTACAATTTGGGGGGCAGTATCTTGCCGTTGCAAGCAAGGGTGGCCAATGTCCAATTCTTGTTGATCTCGGTGGCTATAAGGTCCATCTGCTTGTTAAAAGTCCAGGATGACAGCGCGTTACAGGTAGTTGGTCTCTTCTTGGCGGCGAAGAGCGGTAGAGGCAGACTGTGTGATGGTCTGGAGGATTGCAGCGGTGAGGACAAGTTGCGTCAGGGCACCAGCGACGGTGGTGGCGGCAGCGTCGGGAGTGGTGGAGACGTAGGCGAGGACAATAAGAAGGCCAAAGTCTTCACGGGCGCGAGAGAGGCCGATGTTAATGGGGCGGGCCAACATGGGGCGGCCCAATCTTGAGAGCGCGGCGATGGGAGCCGAGGTGCGCGGTGAGACGAGGGGTCGGAGCCGGTGGGGCTCCGAAGGTGGTCGCGGGCCAAGAGAAGGCCCCGACGAGGGGAGGGCGGGACGACGAGCAGTGGAGCAAGGCAAAGGGGAGCAAGCGTGGAGGGGAGGAGGCAGAGGTGAAGGCAGGGGTAGAGGTGCTCAGGCACGCGCTCCTGAGAGTTTTATTGGCGCCTCTTAATCATAGCGGGTCGGTATAAGCCCCCGACATGGAAGGAGAAAGCCACCCAGCGATTCTCCCAGACCGCCGTGGATCATATGAGGTCACCAAGGTTCAGGAGCAGCAATGCAGAGTGAAAAGATAGGGGTGAGAAGAGAGGAGGGCATAGGGCTGTGGTAGGGTTACTTCAGACGTGCAAGCGCGTGCTCCCGAGAAATCCAAGGCTCCTCTTAATCATAGCGGGTCGGTATAAGCCCCCGACATGGAAGGAGAAAGCCATCCAGCGATTCTCCCAGACCGCCGTGGATCATATGAGGTAGCCAAGGCTCAGGTAGCAGCAATCTTGCACGAGAGAAGTCCCACGGTGAGAAGAGAGGGGGGGGGGCCGCCAGGTTATGGAGTGAGGCTGTGGTGGAGTTGCCTTGCCCCACGTTGGGCGCCAACTGCGGCGGCTTGCTCGGTCGGTAGAGGTGGGGTCTGGCTGCGGACGAGGGGTCGGTCCAGCTCTGGACGAGGGGTCGGTCCCGCTTGGGACGAGGGGTCGGTCCCACTTGGGATGAGGGGTCGGTCCGGCAGCAGACGAGGGATCGGTCTCACAAGGGGTTGCGCGGTTCGGCTGACGGGGTCGCCCGGCGAAGCCGGCGACGAAGGGGTCGCCCGGCGAAGCCGGCGACGAAGGGGTCGCCCGGAGAAGCAGGCGACGAACTGGGGACAAGGGAGGCCAGGCCCTTGTCGGGGGCTCTCAGGACTGGAGGGCGCACGGCAGAAGAACTACCGCGGAGACAAGGTAAACACACAAGTCCACTTTATTGAGGGAGAGGCAACAGTTTTATAGGGGCTGGGGAAGGCTGATTGGTCGAAGCCACGCCCTGTTCTGATTGGTTGCTGGTGAAAGGTCAGTGGGCGGTACTGGACGGGGGAGGGGTGGTGGTTAGGGATTGGCTGTCGCTGTTGCTGGGGGAAGGGGCAGGGTTTAGGGATTGGTGGCTGCTGTTGCTGGGGTGGAGGGCAGACTTGAGTTTCCCGCCCACGCCTGGCTATTGCTGCTGTCGGGGGAAGGGAAAAGGGCGGGCTGGATTTTTCCGCCCACACCTGGCTGTTGCTGCTGTCGGGGGAGGGTAAAGGGCGGGCTGGATTTCTCCGCCCACGCCTGGCTGTTGCTGCTGTCGGGGGAGGGGAAAAGGGCAGACTGGAATTTTCTGCCCTGCGCCTGCGCAGGGAGAAGGAAGAAGAAGGGTGCCGCCCCACAAGGCATCGGGTGGCGCCATCTGGGAGGAGGGGTGGCCGCGGAAGCATGGCTGCCGAGAAGGGGAGACCCGAGGGCACTCTGCGCCCATGCCGAGCTTCCTTCATTGGTGGCGGTGGGCCCGACCAACCACCCTATTATGGGGGCAGCGGAATTAGGCCTACCGCGGCCGCTCCCCTGCCAGGCCAGCAAACCACACTTCAGCCCGAGGGGTGACCGCATTTCCCCCTTCTTTTCAAATAAGGGCCAGGATGGCAGCAGCAACAAGTAGCCGAGGCCCAAGAGGCAGTAAGCAATGAGGGAAGCGAGGCTGAAGAGGGAGGTGAGTATGATGGGGATACAAATGTACAATTTGGGGGGCAGTATCTTGCCGTTGCAAGCAAGGGTGGCCAATGTCCAATTCTTGTTGATCTCGGTGGCTATAAGGTCCATCTGCTTGTTAAAAGTCCAGGATGACAGCGCGTTACAGGTAGTTGGTCTCTTCTTGGCAGCGAAGAGCGGTAGAGGCAGACTGTGTGATGGTCTGGAGGATTGCAGCGGTGAGGACAAGTTGCGTCAGGGCACCAGCGACGGTGGTGGCGGCAGCGTCGGGAGTGGTGGAGACGTAGGCGAGGACAATAAGAAGGCCAAAGTCTTCACGGGCGCGAGAGAGGCCGATGTTAATGGGGCGGGCCAACATGGGGCGGCCCAATCTTGAGAGCGCGGCGATGGGAGCCGAGGTGCGCGGTGAGACGAGGGGTCGGAGCCGGTGGGGCTCCGACGGTGGTCGCGGGCCAAGAGAAGGCCCCGACGAGGGGAGGGCGGGACGACGAGCAGTGGAGCAAGGCAAAGGGGAGCAAGCGCAGAGGGGAGGAGGCAGAGGTGAAGGCAGGGGTAGAGGTGCTCAGGCACGCGCTCCTGAGAGTTTTATTGGCGCCTCTTAATCATAGCGGGTCGGTATAAGCCCCCGACATGGAAGGAGAAAGCCACCCAGCGATTCTCCCAGACCGCCGTGGATCATATGAGGTCACCAAGGTTCAGGAGCAGCAATGCAGAGCGAAAAGATAGGGGTGAGAAGAGAGGAGGGCGTAGGGCTGTGGTAGGGTTACTTCAGACGTGCAAGCGCGTGCTCCCGAGAAATCCAAGGCTCCTCTTAATCATAGCGGGTCGGTATAAGCCCCCGACATGGAAGGAGAAAGCCATCCAGCGATTCTCCCAGACCGCCGTGGATCATATGAGGTAGCCAAGGCTCAGGTAGCAGCAATCTTGCACGAGAGAAGTCCCACGGTGAGAAGAGAGGGGGGGGGCCGCCAGGTTATGGAGTGAGGCTGTGGTGGAGTTCCCTTGCCCCACGTTGGGCGCCAACTGCGGCGGCTTGCTCGGTCGGTAGAGGTGGGGTCTGGCTGCGGACGAGGGGTCGGTCCAGCTCTGGACGAGGGGTCGGTCCCGCTTGGGACGAGGGGTTGGTCCCACTTGGGATGAGGGGTCGGTCCGGCAGCAGACGAGGGATCGGTCTCACAAGGGGTTGCGCGGTTCGGCTGACGGGGTCGCCCGGCGAAGCCGGCGACGAAGGGGTCGCCCGGCGAAGCCGGCGACGAAGGGGTCGCCCGGAGAAGCCGGCGACGAAGGGGTCACCCGGAGAAGCAGGCGACGAACTGGGGACAAGGGAGGCCAGGCCCTTGTCGGGGGCTCTCAGGACTGGAGGGCGCACGGCAGAAGAACTACCGCGGAGACAAGGTAAACACGCAAGTCCACTTTATTGAGGGAGAGGCAACAGTTTTATAGGGGCTGGGGAAGGCTGATTGGTCGAAGCCACGCCCTGTTCTGATTGGTTGCTGGTGAAAGGTCAGTGGGCGGTACTGGATGGGGGAGGGGTGGTGGTTAGGGATTGGCTGTCGCTGTTGCTGGGGGAAGGGGCAGGGTTTAGGGATTGGTGGCTGCTGTTGCTGGGGTGGAGGGCAGACTTGAGTTTCCCGCCCACGCCTGGCTATTGCTGCTGTCGGGGGAAGGGAAAAGGGCGGGCTGGATTTTTCCGCCCACACCTGGCTGTTGCTGCTGTCGGGGGAGGGGAAAAGGGTGGGCTGGATTTCTCCGCCCATGCCTGGCTGTAGCTGCTGTCGGGGGAGGGGAAAAGGGCAGACTGGAATTTTCTGCCCTGCGCCTGCGCAGGGAGAAGGAAGAAGAAGGGTGCCGCCCCACAAGGCATCGGGTGGCGCCATCTGGGAGGAGGGGTGGCCGCGGAAGCATGGCTGCCGAGAAGGGGAGACCCGAGGGCACTCTGCGACCATGCCGAGCTTCCTTCAGGGGTGGCGGTGGGCCCGACCAACCACCCTATTATGGGGGCAGCGGAATTAGGCCTACCGCGGCCGCTCCCCTGCCAGGCCAGCAAACCACACTTCAGCCCGAGGGGTGACCGCATAAAACTAGCATTTACACTATAGGAAAGCCTAACCGGCGGTATAGCAGCTAACTCTTTAAACCTAAATGAAACAGCATGGCACATATGATTTACTTCTGAGAACTAAGCATTGTGTGCAGAGATTTTTCAGCTATCTCCTTTACTTCAGATTTTGTGCTAACATTCATATTTTTATACTCGCATATACTATATAGGAAAGCATAACTGAGGGTATAGCAGCTAACTCTTTAAACCTAAATGAAACAACATGGCACCTATCATTTACTTCTGAGAACTAAGCATTGTATGCAGAGATTTTGCGGCTATCTCCTTTCTTTCAGTTTTGGTGCTAACATTCCTATCTGTAAAACTAGCTTTTACACTATAGGAAAGCATAACCGGCGGTATAGCAGCTAACTCTTTAATTGTAAATGAAACAACATGGCACATATGGTTTACTTCTGAGAACTAAGCATTGTGTGCAGAGATTTTGCGGCTATCTCCTTTCTTTAAGTTTTTGTGCTAACATTCCTATCTGTAAAACTAGCATTTACACTATAGGAAAGCATAACCGGCGGTATAGCAGCTAACTCTTGAAACCTAAATGAAACAACATGGCACATATGATTTACTTCTGAGAACTAAGCATTGTGTGCAGAGATTTTTCAGCTATCTCCTTTACTTCAGATTTTGTGCTAACATTCATATTTTTATACTCGCATATACTATATAGGAAAGCATAACTGAGGGTATAGCAGCTATCTCTCTAAACCTAAGTGAAACAACATGGCACATATGGTTTACTTCTGAAAACTAAGCATTGTGTGCAGAGATTTTGCGGCTATCTCCTTTCTTTCAGTTTTTGTGCTAACATTCCTATCTGTAAAACTAGCATTTACACTATAGGAAAGCATAATCGGCGGTATAGCAGCTAACTCTTTAAACCTAAATGAAACAACATGGCACATATGATGTACTTCTGAGAACTAAGCATTGTGTGCAGAGATTTTGCGGCTATCTCCTTTCTTTCAGTTTTTGTGCTAACATTCCTATCTGTAAAACTAGCATTTACACTATAGGAAAGCATAACCGGCGGTATAGCAGCTAACTCTTTAAACCTAAATGAAACAACATGGCACATATGATGTACTTCTGAGAACTAAGCATTGTATGCAGAGATTTTGCAGCTATCTCCTTTCTTTCAGTTTTTGTGCTAACATTCCTATCTGTAAAACTAGCCTTTACACTATAGGAAATCCTAAACGGCGATATAGCAGCTAACTCTTGAAACCTAAATGAAACAAGATGGCACATATGATTTACTTCTGAGAACTAAGCATTGTGTGCAGAGATTTTTCAGCTATCTCCTTTACTTCAGATTTTGTGCTAACATTCATATTTTTGTACTCGCATATACTATATAGGAAAGCATAACTATGGGTATAGCAGCTAACTCTTTAAACCTAAATGAAACAACATGGCACCTATCATTTACTTCTGAGAACTAAGCATTGTATGCAGAGATTTTGCGGCTATCTCCTTTCTTTCAGTTTTGGTGCTAACATGCCTATCTGTAAAACTAGCTTTTACACTATCGGAAAGCATAACCGGCGGTATAGCAGCTAACTCTTTAATTGTAAATGAAACAACATGGCACATATGGTTTACTTCTGAGAACTAAGCATTGTGTGCAGAGATTTTGCGGCTATCTCCTTTCTTTAAGTTTTTGTGCTAACATTCCTATCTGTAAAACTAGCATTTACACTATAGGAAAGCATAACCGGCGGTATAGCAGCTAACTCTTGAAACCTAAATGAAACAACATGGCACATATGATTTACTTCTGAGAACTAAGCATTGTGTGCAGAGATTTTTCAGCGATCTCCTTTACTTCAGATTTTGTGCTAACATTCATATTTTTATACTCGCATATACTATATAGGAAAGCATAACTGAGGGTATAGCAGATATCTCTCTAAACCTAAATGAAACAACATGGCACATATGGTTTACTTCTGAAAACTAAGCATTGTGTGCAGAGATTTTGCGGCTATCTCCTTTCTTTCAGTTTTTGTGCTAACATTCCTATCTGTAAAACTAGCATTTACACTATAGGAAAGCATAACCGGCGGTATAGCAGCTAACTCTTTAAACCTAAATGAAACAACATGGCACATATGATGTACTTCTGAGAACTAAGCATTGTGTGCAGAGATTTTGCGGCTATCTCCTTTCTTTCAGTTTTTGTGCTAACATTCCTATCTGTAAAACTAGCATTTACACTATAGGAAAGCATAACCGGCGGTATAGCAGCTAACTCTTTAAACCTAAATGAAACAACATGGCACATATGATGTACTTCTGAGAACTAAGCATTGTGTGCAGAGATTTTGCGGCTATCTCCTTTCTTTCAGTTTTTGTGCTAACATTCCTATCTGTAAAACTAGCCTTTACACTATAGGAAATCCTAAACGGCGATATAGCAGCTAACTCTTTAAACCTAAATGAAACAACATGGCACATATGATTTACTTCTGAGAACTAAGCATTGTGTGTAGAGATTTTTCAGTTATCTCCTTTACCTCAGTTTGGGTGCTAACATTCCTATCATTGACCGAGGATTTACACTATAGGAAAGCATAACCGGCGGTATAGCAGCTAACTCTTTAAATGTAAATGAAACAACATGGCACATATGATTTACTTCTGAGAACTAAGCATTGTGTGCAGAGGTTTTGTGGCTATCTCCTTTCTTTCAGTTTTTGTGCTAACATTCCTATCTGTGAAACTAGCATTTACACTATAGGAGAGCCTAACGGGCAGTATAGCAGCTAACTCTTTAAACCTGAATGAAACAACATGGTACATATGATTTACTTCTGAGAATTAAGCATTGTGTGCAGAGATTATTCAGTTATCTCCTTTACTTCAGATTTTGTGCTAACATTCATATCTGTAAAACTAGCATTTACACTATAGGAAAGCATAACCGGCGGTATAGCAGCTAACTCTTTAAACCTAAATGAAACAACATGGCACCTATCATTTACTTCTGAGAACTAAGCATTGTATGCAGAGATTTTGCGGCTATCTCCTTTCTTTCAGTTTTTGTGCTAACATTCCTATCTGTAAAACTAGCATTTACACTATAGGAAATCATAACCGGCGGTATAGCAGCTAACTCTTTAAACCTAAATGAAACAACATGGCACATATGATGTAGTTCTGAGAACTAAGCATTGTGTGCAGAGATTTTGTGGCTATCTCCTTACTTTCAGTTTTTGTGGTAACATTCCTATCTGTAAAACTAGCCTTTACACTATAGGAAATCCTAAACGGCGGTATAGCAGCTAACTCTTTAAACCTAAATGAAACAACATGGCACATATGATTTACTTCTGAGAATTAAGCATTGCGTGCAGAGATTTTTCAGTTATGTCCTTTACTTGAGTTTTGGTGCTAACATTCCTATCTGTAAAACTAGCTTTTACAATATAGGAAAGCATAACCGGCTGTATAGCAGCTAACTCTTTAAATGTAAATGAAACAACATGGCACATATGGTTTACTTCTGAGAACTAAGCATTGTGTGCAGAGATTTTGCGGCTATCTCCTTTCTTTCAGTTTTTGTGCTAACATTCCTATCTGTAAAACTAGCATTTACACTATAGGAAAGCATAACCGGCGGTATAGCAGCTAACTCTTGAAACCTAAATGAAACAACATGGCACATATGATTTACTTCTGAGAACTAAGCATTGTGTGCAGAGATTTTTCAGCTATCTCCTTTACTTCAGATTTTGTGCTAACATTCATATTTTTATACTCGCATTTAATATATAGGAAAGAATAACTGAGGGTATAGCAGCTAACTCTTTAAACCTAAATGAAACAACATGGCACATATGGTTTACTTCTGAAAACTAAGCACTGTGTGCAGAGATTTTGCGGCTATCTCCTTTCTTTCAGTTTTTGTGCTAACATTCCTATCTGTAAAACTAGCATTTACACTATAGGAAAGCATAACCGGCGGTATAGCAGCTAACTCTTGAAACCTAAATGAAACAACATGGCACATATGATTTACTTCTGAGAACTAAGCATTGTGTGCAGAGATTTTTCAGGTATCTCCTTTACTTCAGATTTTGTGCTAACATTCATATTTTTATACTCGCATTTACTATATAGGAAAGCATAACTGGGGGTATAGCAGCTAACTCTTTAAACCTAAATGAAACAACATGGCACATATGGTTTACTTTTTAAAACTAAGCATTGTGTGCAGAGATTTTGCGGCTATCTCCTTTCTTTCAGTTTTTGTGCTAACATTCCTATCTGTAAAACTAGCATTTACACTATAGGAAAGCATAACCGGCGGTATAGCAGCTAACTCTTTAAACCTAAATGAAACAACATGGCACATATGATGTACTTCTGAGAACTAAGCATTGTGTGCAGAGATTTTGCGGCTATCTCCTTTCTTTCAGTTTTTGTGCTAACATTCCTATCTGTAAAACTAGCATTTACACTATAGGAAAGCATAACCGGCGGTATAGCAGCTAACTCTTTAAACCTAAATGAAACAACATGGCACATATGATGTACTTCTGAGAACTAAGCATTGTGTGCAGAGATTTTGCAGCTATCTCCTTTCTTTCAGTTTTTGTGCTAACATTCCTATCTGTAAAACTAGCCTTTACACTATAGGAAATCCTAAACGGCGATATAGCGGCTAACTCTTTAAACCTAAATGAAACAACATGGCACATATGATTTACTTCTGAGAACTAAGCATTGTGTGCAGAGATTTTTCAGTTATCTCCTTTACCTCAGTTTTGGTGCTAACATTCCTATCGTTGAACGAGGATTTACACTATAGGAAAGCATAACCGGCGGTATAGCAGCTAACTCTTTAAATGTAAATGAAACAACATGGCACATATGATTTACTTCTGAGAACTAAGCATTGTGTGCAGAGGTTTTGTGGCTATCTCCTTTCTTTCAGTTTTTGTGCTAACATTCCTATCTGTGAAACTAGCATTTACACTATAGGAGAGCCTAACGGGCAGTATAGCAGCTAACTCTTTAAACCTGAATGAAACAACATGGTACATATGATTTACTTCTGAGAACTAAGCATTGTGTGCAGAGATTATTCAGCTATCTCCTTTACTTCAGATTTTGTGCTAACATTCATATCTGTAAAACTAGCATTTACACTATAGGAAAGCATAACCGGCGGTATAGCAGCTAACTCTTTAAACCTAAATGAAACAACATGGCACCTATCATTTACTTCTGAGAACTAAGCATTGTATGCAGAGATTTTGCGGCTATCTCCTTTCTTTCAGTTTTTGTGCTAACATTCCTATCTGTAAAACTAGCATTTACACTATAGGAAATCATAACCGGCGGTATAGCAGCTAACTCTTTAAACCTAAATGAAACAACATGGCACATATGATGTAGTTCTGAGAACTAAGCATTGTGTGCAGAGATTTTGTGGCTATCTCCTTACTTTCAGTTTTTGTGGTAACATTCCTATCTGTAAAACTAGCCTTTACACTATAGGAAATCCTAAACGGCGGTATAGCAGCTAACTCTTTAAACCTAAATGAAACAACATGGCACATATGATTTACTTCTGAGAATTAAGCATTGCGTGCAGAGATTTTTCAGTTATGTCCTTTACTTGAGTTTTGGTGCTAACATTCCTATCTGTAAAACTAGCTTTTACAATATAGGAAAGCATAACCGGCTGTATAGCAGCTAACTCTTTAAATGTAAATGAAACAACATGGCACATATGGTTTACTTCTGAGAACTAAGCATTGTGTGCAGAGATTTTGCGGCTATCTCCTTTCTTTCAGTTTTTGTGCTAACATTCCTATCTGTAAAACTAGCATTTACACTATAGGAAAGCATAACCGGCGGTATAGCAGCTAACTCTTGAAACCTAAATGAAACAACATGGCACATATGATTTACTTCTGAGAACTAAGCATTGTGTGCAGAGATTTTTCAGCTATCTCCTTTACTTCAGATTTTGTGCTAACATTCATATTTTTATACTCGCATTTAATATATAGGAAAGAATAACTGAGGGTATAGCAGCTAACTCTTTAAACCTAAATGAAACAACATGGCACATATGGTTTACTTCTGAAAACTAAGCACTGTGTGCAGAGATTTTGCGGCTATCTCCTTTCTTTCAGTTTTTGTGCTAACATTCCTATCTGTAAAACTAGCATTTACACTATAGGAAAGCATAACCGGCGGTATAGCAGCTAACTCTTGAAACCTAAATGAAACAACATGGCACATATGATTTACTTCTGAGAACTAAGCATTGTGTGCAGAGATTTTTCAGGTATCTCCTTTACTTCAGATTTTGTGCTAACATTCATATTTTTATACTCGCATTTACTATATAGGAAAGCATAACTGGGGGTATAGCAGCTAACTCTTTAAACCTAAATGAAACAACATGGCACATATGGTTTACTTTTTAAAACTAAGCATTGTGTGCAGAGATTTTGCGGCTATCTCCTTTCTTTCAGTTTTTGTGCTAACATTCCTATCTGTAAAACTAGCATTTACACTATAGGAAAGCATAACCGGCGGTATAGCAGCTAACTCTTTAAACCTAAATGAAACAACATGGCACATATGATGTACTTCTGAGAACTAAGCATTGTGTGCAGAGATTTTGCGGCTATCTCCTTTCTTTCAGTTTTTGTGCTAACATTCCTATCTGTAAAACTAGCATTTACACTATAGGAAAGCATAACCGGCGGTATAGCAGCTAACTCTTTAAACCTAAATGAAACAACATGGCACATATGATGTACTTCTGAGAACTAAGCATTGTGTGCAGAGATTTTGCAGCTATCTCCTTTCTTTCAGTTTTTGTGCTAACATTCCTATCTGTAAAACTAGCCTTTACACTATAGGAAATCCTAAACGGCGATATAGCGGCTAACTCTTTAAACCTAAATGAAACAACATGGCACATATGATTTACTTCTGAGAACTAAGCATTGTGTGCAGAGATTTTTCAGTTATCTCCTTTACCTCAGTTTTGGTGCTAACATTCCTATCGTTGAACGAGGATTTACACTATAGGAAAGCATAACCGGCGGTATAGCAGCTAACTCTTTAAATGTAAATGAAACAACATGGCACATATGATTTACTTCTGAGAACTAAGCATTGTGTGCAGAGGTTTTGTGGCTATCTCCTTTCTTTCAGTTTTTGTGCTAACATTCCTATCTGTGAAACTAGCATTTACACTATAGGAGAGCCTAACGGGCAGTATAGCAGCTAACTCTTTAAACCTGAATGAAACAACATGGTACATATGATTTACTTCTGAGAACTAAGCATTGTGTGCAGAGATTATTCAGCTATCTCCTTTACTTCAGATTTTGTGCTAACATTCATATCTGTAAAACTAGCATTTACACTATAGGAAAGCATAACCGGCGGTATAGCAGCTAACTCTTTAAACCTAAATGAAACAACATGGCACCTATCATTTACTTCTGAGAACTAAGCATTGTATGCAGAGATTTTGCGGCTATCTCCTTTCTTTCAGTTTTTGTGCTAACATTCCTATCTGTAAAACTAGCATTTACACTATAGGAAATCATAACCGGAGGTATAGCAGCTAACTCTTTAAACCTAAATGAAACAACATGGCACATATGATGTAGTTCTGAGAACTAAGCATTGTGTGCAGAGATTTTGTGGCTATCTCCTTACTTTCAGTTTTTGTGGTAACATTCCTATCTGTAAAACTAGCCTTTACACTATAGGAAATCCTAAACGGCGGTATAGCAGCTAACTCTTTAAACCTAAATGAAACAACATGGCACATATGATTTACTTCTGAGAATTAAGCATTGCGTGCAGAGATTTTTCAGTTATGTCCTTTACTTCAGTTTTGGTGCTAACATTCCTATCTGTAAAACTAGCTTTTACAATATAGGAAAGCATAACCGGCTGTATAGCAGGTAACTCTTTAAATGTAAATGAAACAACATGGCACATATGGTTTACTTCTGAGAACTAAGCATTGTGTGCAGAGATTTTGCGGCTATCTCCTTTCTTTCAGTTTTTGTGCTAACATTCCTATCTGTAAAACTAGCATTTACACTATAGGAAAGCATAACCGGCGGTATAGCAGCTAACTCTTGAAACCTAAATGAAACAACATGGCACATATGATTTACTTCTGAGAACTAAGCATTGTGTGCAGAGATTTTTCAGCTATCTCCTTTACTTCAGATTTTGTGCTAACATTCATATTTTTATACTCGCATTTAATATATAGGAAAGAATAACTGAGGGTATAGCAGCTAACTCTTTAAACCTAAATGAAAGAACATGGCACATATGGTTTACTTCTGAAAACTAAGCATTGTGTGCAGAGATTTTGCGGCTATCTCCTTTCTTTAAGTTTTTGTGCTAACATTCCTATCTGTAAAACTAGCATTTACACTATAGGAAAGCATAACCGGCGGTATAGCAGCTAACTCTTGAAACCTAAATGAAACAACATGGCACATATGATGTACTTCTGAGAACTAAGCATTGTGTGCAGAGATTTTGCGGCTATCTCCTTTCTTTCAGTTTTTGTGCTAACATTCCTATCTGTAAAACTAACATTTACACTACAGGAAAGCATAACCGGCGGTATAGCAGCTAACTCTTTAAATGTAAATGAAACAACATGGCACATATGATTTACTTCTGAGAACTAAGCATTATGTGCAGAGGTTTTGCGGCTATCTCCTTTCTTTCAGTTTTTGTGCTAACATTCCTATCTGTAAAACTAGCATTTACACTATAGGAAAGCCTAACGGGCAGTATAGCAGCTAACTCTTTAAACCTAAATGAAACAACATGGCTCTTATGATTTACTTCTGAGAACTAAGCATTGTGTGCAGAGATTTTTCAGCTATCTCCTTTACTTCAGATTTTGTGCTAACATTCATATTTTTATACTCGCATATACTATATAGGAAAGCATAACTGAGGGTACAGCAGCTATCTCTCTAAACCTAAATGAAACAACATGGCACATATGGTTTACTTCTGAAAACTAAGCATTGTGTGCAGAGATTTTGCGGCTATCTCCTTTCTTTCAGTTTTTGTGCTAACATTCCTATCTGTAAAACTAGCATTTACACTATAGGAAAGCATAACCGGCGGTATAGCAGCTAACTCTTTAAACCTAAATGAAACAACATGGCACATATGATGTACTTCTGAGAACTAAGCATTGTGTGCAGAGATTTTGCGGCTATCTCCTTTCTTTCAGTTTTTGTGCTAACATTCCTATCTGTAAAACTAGCCTTTACACTACAGGAAATCCTAAACGGCGATATAGCAGCTAACTCTTTAAACCTAAATGAAACAACATGGCACATATGATTTACTTCTGAGAATTAAGCATTGTGTGCAGAGATTTTCCAGTTATCTCCTTTACCTCAGTTTTGGTGCTAACATTCCTATCGTTGAACGAGGATTTACACTATAGGAAAGCATAACCGGCGGAATAGCAGCTAACTCTTTAAATGTAAATGAAACAACATGGCACATATGATTTACTTCTGAGAACTAAGCATTGTGTGCAGAGGTTTTGTGGTTATCTCCTTTCTTTCAGTTTTTGTGCTAACATTCCTATCTGTGAAACTAGCATTTACACTATAGGAGAGCCTAACGGGCAGTATAGCAGCTAACTCTTTAAACCTGAATGAAACAACATGGTACATATGATTTACTTCTGAGAACTAAGCATTGTGTGCAGAGATTATTCAGCTATCTCCTTTACTTCAGATTTTGTGCTAACATTCATATCTGTAAAACTAGCATTTACACTATAGGAAAGCATAACCGGCGGTATAGCAGCTAACTCTTTAAACCTAAATGAAACAACATGGCACCTATCATTTACTTCTGAGAACTAAGCATTGTATGCAGAGATTTTGCGGCTATCTCCTTTCTTTCAGTTTTTGTGCTAACATTCCTATCTGTAAAACTAGCATTTACACTATAGGAAATCATAACCGGCGGTATAGCAGCTAACTCTTTAAACCTAAATGAAACAACATGGCACATATGATGTAGTTCTGAGAACTAAGCATTGTGTGCAGAGATTTTGTGGCTATCTCCTTACTTTCAGTTTTTGTGGTAACATTCGTATCTGTAAAACTAGCCTTTACACTATAGGAAATCCTAAACGGCGGTATAGCAGCTAACTCTTTAAACGTAAATGAAACAACATGGCACATATGATTTACTTCTGAGAATTAAGCATTGCGTGCAGAGATTTTTCAGTTATGTCCTTTACTTCAGTTTTGGTGCTAACATTCCTATCTGTAAAACTAGCTTTTACAATATAGGAAAGCATAACCGGCTGTATAGCAGCTAACTCTTTAAATGTAAATGAAACAACATGGCACATATGGTTTACTTCTGAGAACTAAGCATTGTGTGCAGAGATTTTGCGGCTATCTCCTTTCTTTCAGTTTTTGTGCTAACATTCCTATCTGTAAAACTAGCATTTACACTATAGGAAAGCATAACCGGCGGTATAGCAGCTAACTCTTGAAACCTAAATGAAACAACATGGCACATATGATTTACTTCTGAGAACTAAGCATTGTGTGCAGAGATTTTTCAGCTATCTCCTTTACTTCAGATTTTGTGCTAACATTCATATTTTTATACTCGCATTTAATATATAGGAAAGAATAACTGAGGGTATAGCAGCTAACTCTTTAAACCTAAATGAAACAACATGGCACATATGGTTTACTTCTGAAAACTAAGCATTGTGTGCAGAGATTTTGCGGCTATCTCCTTTCTTTCAGTTTTTGTGCTAACATTCCTATCTGTAAAACTAGCATTTACACTATAGGAAAGCATAACCGGCGGTATAGCAGCTAACTCTTTAAACCTAAATGAAACAATATGGCACATATGATGTAGTTCAGAGAACTAAGCATTGTGTGCAGAGATTTTGCGGCTATCTCCTTTCTTTCAGTTTTTGTGCTAACATTCCTATCTGTAAAACTAGCCTTTACACTATAGGAAATCCTAAACGGCGGTATAGCAGCTAACTCTTTAAACCTAAATGAAACAACATGGCACATATGATTTACTTCTGAGAATTAAGCATTGCGTGCAGAGATTTTTCAGTTATCTCCTTTACTTCAGTTTTGGTGCTAACATTCCTATGTGTAAAACTAGCATTTACGCTATAGGAAAGCATAACCGGCGGTATAGCAGCTAACTGTTTAATCCTAAATGAAACAACATGGTACTTATGATTTACTTCTGAGAACTAAGCATTGTGTGCAGAGATTTTTCAGCTATCTCCTTTACTTCAGATTTTGTGCTAACATTCATATCTGTAAAACTAGCATTTACACTGTAGGAAAGCATAACCGGCGGTATAGCAACTACCTCTTTAAACCTAAATGAAACAACATGACACATATGCTTTACTTAGGAGAACTAAGCATGGTGTGCAGAGATTTTTCAGTTATCTCCTTTACTTCAGTGTTGGTGCTAACATTCCTATCTGTAAAACTAGCATTTACACTATAGGAAAGCATAACCGGCGGTATAGCAGCTAACTGTTTAAACCTAAATGAAACAACATGGCACATATGATTTACTTCTGAGAACTAAGCATTGTGTGCAGAGATTTTCCAGCTATCTCCTTTACTTCAGATTTTGTGCTAACATTCATATTTTTATACTCGCATTTACTATATAGGAAAGAATAACTGAGGGTATAGCAGCTAACTCTTTAAACCTAAATGAAACAACATGGCACATATGATGTACTTCTGAGAACTAAGCATTGTGTGCAGAGATTTTGCGGCTATCTCCTTTCTTTCAGTTTTTGTGCTAACATTCCTATCTGTAAAACTAGCCTTTACACTATAGGAAATCCTAAACTGCGGTATAGCAGGTAACTCTTTAAAATTAAATGCAACAACATGGCACATATGATTTACTTCTGAGAAGTAAGCATTGCGTGCAGAGATTTTTCAGTTATCTCCTTTACTTCAGTTTTGGTGCTAACATTCCTATCTGTAAAACTAGCTTTTACACTATAGGAAAGCATAACCGGCGGTATAGCAGCTAACTCTTTAAATGTAAATGAAACAACATGGCACATATGGTTTACTTCTGAGATAAGCATTGTGTGCAGAGATTTTGAGGCTATCTCCTTTCGTTCAGTTTTTGTGCTAACATTCCTATCTGTAAAACTAGCATTTACACTATAGGAAAGCAAAACCGGCGGTATAGCAGCTAACTCTTGAAACCTAAATGAAACAACATGGCACATATGATTTACTTCTGAGAACTAAGCATTGTGTGCAGAGATTTTTCAGCTATCTCCTTTACTTCAGATTTTGTGCTAACATTCATATTTTATACTCGCATATACTATATAGGAAAGCATAACTGAGGGTATAGCAGCTAACCCTTTAAACCTAAATGAAACAACATGGCACATATGGTTTACTTCTGAAAACTAAGCATTCTGTGCAGAGATTTTGCGGCTATCTCCATTCTTTCAGTTTTTGTGCTAACATTCCTATCTGTAAAACTAGCATTTACACTATAGGAAACCATAACCGGCAGTATAGCAGCTAACTCTTTAAACCTAAATGAAACAACATGGCACATATGATGTACTTCTGAGAACTAAGCATTGTGTGCAGAGATTTTGCGGCTATCTCCTTTCTTTCAGTTTTTGTGCTAACATTCCTATCTGTAAAACTAGCCTTTACACTATAGGAAATCCTAAAGGGCGATATAGCAGCTAACTCTTTAAACCTAAATGAAACAACAAGGCACATATGATTTACTTCTGAGAATTAAGCATTGTGTGCAGAGATTTTTCAGTTATCTCCTTTACTTCAGTTTTGGTGCTAACATTCCTATCTGTAAAACTAGCATTTACACTATAGGAAAGCATAACCGGCGGTATAGCAGCTAACTCTTTAAATGTAAATGAAACAACATGGCACATATGATTTACTTCTGAGAACTAAGCATTGTGTGCAGAGGTTTTGCGGCTATCTCCTTTCTTTCAGTTTTTGTGCTAACATTCCTATCTGTAAAACTAGCATTTACACTATAGGAAAGCCTAACGGGCAGTATAGCAGCTAAGTCTTTAAACCTAAATGAAACAACATGGCACTTATGATTTACTTCTGAGAACTAAGCATTGTGTGCAGAGATTTTTCAGCTATCTCCTTTACTTCAGATTTTGTGCTAACATTCATATCTGTAAAACTCGCATTTACACTATAGGAAAGCATAACCGGCGGTATAACAGCTACCTCTTTAAACCTAAATGAAACAACATGGCACATATGCTTTACTTAGGAGAACTAAGCATGGTGTGCAGAGATTTTTCATTTATCTCCTTTACTTCAGTTTTGGTGCTAACATTCCTATGTGTAAAACTAGCATTTACACTATAGGAAAGCATAACCGGCGGTATAGCAGCTAACTGTTTAAACCTAAATGAAACAACATGGCACATATGATTTACTTCTGAGAACTAAGCATTGTGTGCAGAGATTTTCCAGCTCTCTCCTTTACTTCAGATTTTGTGCTAACATTCATATTTTTATACTCGCATATACTATATAGGAAAGCATAACTGAGGGTATAGCAGCTAACTCTTTAAACCTAAATGAAACAACATGGCACATATGGTTTACTTCTGAAAACTAAGCATTGTGTGCAGAGATTTTGCGGCTATCTCCTTTCTTTCAGTTTTTGTGCTAACATTCCTATCTGTAAAACTAGCATTTACACTATAGGAAAGCATAACCATCGGTATAGCAGCTAACTCTTTAAACCTAAATGAAACAACATGGCAAATATGATGTACTTCTGAGAACTAAGGATTGTGTGCAGAGATTTTGTGGCTATCTCCTTTCTTTCAGTTTTTGTGCTAACATTCCTATCTGTAAAACTAGCCTTTACACTATAGGAAATCCTAAACGGCGATATAGCAGCTAACTCTTTAAACCTAAATGAAACAACATGGCACATATGATTTACTTCTGAGAATTAAGCATTGTGTGCAGAGATTTCAGTTATCTCCTTTACTTCAGTTTTGGTGCTAACATTCCTATCTGTAAAACTAGCATTTACACTACAGGAAAGCATAACCGGTGGTATAGCAGCTAACTCTTTAAATGTAAATGAAACAACATGGCACATATGATTTACTTCTGAGAACTAAGCATTGTGTGCAGAGGTTTTGCGGCTATCTCCTTTCTTTCAGTTTTTGTGCTAACATTCCTATCTGTAAAACTAGCATTTACACTATAGGAAAGCATAACCGGCGGTATAGCAGCTAACTCTTGAAACCTAAATGAAACAACATGGGTCTTATGATTTACTTCTGAGAACTAAGCATTGTGTGCAGAGATTTTTCAGCTATCTCCTTTACTTCAGATTTTGTGCTAACATTCATATCTGTAAAACTAGCATTTACACTATAGGAAAGCATAACCGGCGTTATAGCAGCTACCTCTTTAAACCTAAATGAAACAACATGGCACATATGCTTTACTTAGGAGAACTAAGCATGGGGTGCAGAGATTTTTCAGTTATCTCCTTTACTTCAGTTTGGGTGCTAACATTCCTATCTGTAAAACTAGCTTTTACACTATAGGAAAGCATAACCGACGGTATAGCAGCTAACTCTTTAATTGTAAATGAAACAACATGGCACATATGGTTTACTTCTGAGAACTAAGCATTGTGTGCAGAAATTTTGCGGCTATCTCCTTTCTTTAAGTTTTTGTGCTAACATTCCTATCTGTAAAACTAGCATTTACACCATAGGAAAGCATAACCGGCGGTATAGCAGCTAACTCTTGAAACCTAAATGAAACAACATGGCACATATGATTTACTTCTGAGAACTAAGCATTGTGTGTAGAGATTTTTCAGCTATCTCCTTTACTTCAGATTTTGTGCTAACATTCATATTTTTCTACTCGCATTTAATATAGGAAAGAATAACTGAGGGTATAGCAGCTAACTCTTTAAACCTAAATGAAACAACATGGCACATATGGTTTACTTCTGAAAATAAAGCATTGTGTGCAGAGATTTTGCGGCTATCTCCTTTACTTCAGTTTTGGTGCTAACATTCCTATGTGTAAAACTAGCATTTACACTATAGGAAAGCATAACCGGCGGTATAGCAGCTAACTCTTTAAACCTAAATGAAACAACATGGCACATATGGTTTACTTCGGAAAACTAAGCATTGTGTGCAGAGATTTTGCGGCTATCTCCTTTCTTTCAGTTTTTGTGCTAACATTCCTATCTGTAAAACTAGCCTTTACACTATAGGAAATCCTAAACGGAGGTATAGCAGCTAACTCTTTAAACCTAAATGAAACAACATGGCACCTATCATTTACATTGAGAACTAAGCATTGTGTGCAGAGATTTTGCGGCTATCTCCTTTCTTTCAGTTTTTGTGCTAACATTCCTATCTGTAAAACTAGCCTTTACACTATAGGAAATCCTAAACGGCGGTATAGCAGCTAACTCTTTAAACCTAAATGAAACAACATGGCACATATGATGTACTTCTGAGAACTAAGCATTGTGTGCAGAGATTTTGCGGCTATCTACTTTCTTTCAGTTTTTGTGCTAACATTCCTATCTGTAAAACTAGCTTTTACACTATAGGAAAGCATAACCGGCGGTATAGCAGCTACCTCTTTAAACCTAAATGAAACAACATGGCTCATATGATTTACTTCTGAGAACTAAGCATTGTGTGCAGAGATTTTTCAGTTATCTCCTTTACTTCAGTTTTGGGGCTAACATTCCTATGTGTAAAACTAGCATTTACACTGTAGGAAAGCATAACCGGCGGTATAGCAGCTAACCCTTTAAACCTAAATGAAACAACATGGCATGTATGATTTACTTCTGAGAACTAAGCATTGCTTGCAGAGATTTTTCAGTTATCTCCTTTACTTCAGTTGGGGCTAACATTCCTATGTGTAAAACTAGCATTTACACTATAGGAAAGCATAACCGGCGGTATAGCAGCTAACTCTTTAAACCTAAATGAAACAACATGGCACATATGATTTACTTCTGAGAACTAAGCATTGTGTGCAGAGATTTTTCAGTTATCTCCTTTACTTCAGTTTTGGGGCAAACATTCCTATGTGTAAAACTGGCATTTACACTATAGGAAAGCATAACCGGCGGTATAGCAGCTAACCCTTTAAACCTAAATGAAACAACATGGCACATATGGTTTACTTCTGAGAAATAAGCATTGTGTGCAGAGATTTTGTGGCTATCTCCTTTCTTTCAGTTTTTGTGCTAACATTCCTATCAGTAAAACTAGCATTTACACTATAGGAAAGCATAACCGGCGGTATAGCAGCTAACTCTGTAAACCTAAATGAAACAACATGGCACATATGATTTACTTCTGAGAACTAAGCATTGTGTGCAGAGATTTTTCAGCTATCTCCTTTACTTCAGATTTCTTGCTAACATTCATATCTTTATACTCGCATTTACTATATACGAAAGCATAACTGAGTGTATGGCAGCTAATTCTTGAAACCTGAATGTAACAACATGGCACATATGGTTTACTTCTGAGAACTAAGCATTGTGTGCAGAGGTTTTGCGGCTATCTCCTTTCTTTCAGTTTTTGTGCTAACATTCCTACCTGTAAAACTAGCATTTACACAATAGGAAAGCCTAACGGGCAGTATAGCAGCTAACTCTTTAAACCTAAATGAAACAACATGGTACTTATGATTTACGTCTGAGAACTAAGCATTGTGTGCAGAGATTATTCAGCTATCTCCTTTACTTCAGTTTTGGTGCTAACATTCCTATCTGTAAAACTAGCATTTACACTATAGGAAAGCATAACCGGCGGTGTAGCAGATAACCCTTTAAACCTAAATGAAACAACATGGCACATATGATGTACTTCTGAGAACTAAGCATTGTGTGCAGAGATTTTGCGGCTATCTCCTTTCTTTCAGTTTTTGTGCTAACATTCCTATCTGTAAAACTAGCATTTATACTAAAGGAAATCATAACTGGCGGTATAGCAGCTAACTCTTTAAACCTAAATGAAACAACATGGCACATATGATTTACTTCTGAGAACTAAGCATTGTGTGCAGAGACTTTGCGGCTATCTCCTTTCTTTCAGTTTTTCTGGTAACGTTCCTATCTGTAAAACTAGCATTTACACTATAGGAAAGCCTAACGGGAGTATAGCAGCTAACTCTTTAAACCTAAATGAAACAACATCGCACATATGATTTTGTTCTGAGAACTAAGCATTGTGTGCAGAGATTTTTCAGCTAACTCCTTTACTTCAGATTTCTTGCTAACATTCATATCTTTATACTAGCATTTACTATATACGAAAGCATAGCTGAGTGTATAGCAGCTAATTCTTGAAACCTGAATGTAACAACATGGCACCTATCATTTACTTCTGAGAACTAAGCATTGTGTGCAGAGATTTTGCGGCTATCTCCTTTCTTTCAGTTTTTGTGCTAACATTCCTATCTGTAAAACTAGCTTTTACACTATAGGAAAGCCTAACCGGCGGTATAGCAGCTACCTCTTTAAACCTAAATGAAACAACATGGCACATATGATTTAATTCTGAGAACTAAGCATTTTGTGCAGAGATTTTTCAGTTATCTCCTTTACTTCAGTTTTGGTGCTAACATTCCTATCTGTAAAACTAGCATTTACACTATAGGAAAGCATAACCGGCGGTGTAGCAGCTAACTCTTTAAACCTAAATGAAACAACATGGCACCTATCATTTACATTGAGAACTAAGCATTGTGTGCAGAGATTTTGCGGCTATCTCCTTTCTTTCAGTTTTTGTGCTAACATTCCTATCTGTAAAACTAGCCTTTACACTATAGGAAATCCTAAACGGCGGTATAGCAGCTAACTCTTTAAACCTAAATGAAACAACATGGCACATATGATGTACTTCTGAGAACTAAGCATTGTGTGCAGAGATTTTGCGGCTATCTACTTTCTTTCAGTTTTTCTGCTAACATTCCTATCTGTAAAACTAGCCTTTACACTATAGGAAATCCTAAACGGCGGTATAGCAGCTAACTCTTTAAACCTAAATGAAACAAAATGGCACATATGATTTACTTCTGAGAACTAAGCAATGTGTGCAGAGGTTTTGCGGCTATCTCCTTTCTTTCCGTTTTTGTGCTAACATTCCTATCTGTAAAACTAGCATTTACACAATAGGAAAGTCTAACAGGCAGTATAGCAGCTAACTCTTTCAACCTAAATGAAACAACATGGCACTTACGATTTACTTCTGAGAACTAAGCATTGTGTGCAGAGATTATTCAGCTACCTCCTTTACTTCAGTTTTTGTGCTAACATTCCTATCTGTAAAACTAGCATTTACACTATAGGAAAGCATAACAGGCGGTATAGCAGATAACTCTTTAAACGTAAATGAAACAACATGGCACATATGATTTACTTCTGAGAACTAAGCATTGTGTGCAGAGATTTTTCAGTTATCTCCTTTACTTCAGTTTTGGGGCTAACATTCCTATGTGTAAAACTAGCATTACACTATAGGAAAGCATAACCGGCGGTATAGCAGCTAACTCTTTAAACCTAAATGAAACAACATGGCATATATGATGTACTTCTGAGAACTAAGCATTGTGTGCAGAGATTTTGCGGCTATCTCCTTTCTTTCAGTTTTTGTGCTAACATTCCTATCTGTAAAAATAGCCTTTACACTATAGGAAATCCTAAACGGAGGTATAGCAGCTAAGTCTTTAAACCTAAAAGAAACAACATGGCACATATGGTTTACTTCTGAAAACTAAGCATTGTGTGCAGAGATTTTGTGGCTATCTCCTTTCTTTCAGTTTTTGTGCTAACATTCCTATCTGTAAAACTAGCTTTTACACTATAGGAAAGCATAACCGGCGGTATAGCAGCTACCTCTTTAAACCTAAATGAAACAACATGGCATATATGATGTACTTCTGAGAACTAAGCATTGTGCGCAGAGATTTTGTGGCTATCTCCTTTCTTTCAGTTTTTGTGCTAACATTCCTATCTGTAAAAATAGCCTTTACACTATAGGAAATCCTAAACGGAGGTATAGCAGCTAAGTCTTTAAACCTAAATGAAACAACATGGCACCTATCATTTACTTCTGAGAACTAAGCATTGTGCAGAGATTTTGCGGCTATCTCCTTTCTTTCAGTTTTTGTGCTAACATTCCTATCTCTAAAACTAGATTTTACACTATAGGAAAGCATAACCGGCGGTATAGCAGCTACCTCTTTAAACCTAAATGAAACAACATGGCTCATATGATTTACTTCTGAGAACTAAGCATTGTGTGCAGAGATTTTTCAGTTATCTCCTTTACTTCAGTTTTGGGGCTAACATTCCTATGTGTAAAACTAGCATTTACACTGTAGGAAAGCATAACCGGCAGTATAGCAGCTAACCCTTTAAACCTAAATGAAACAACATGGCACGTATGATTTACTTCTGAGAACTAAGCATTGCATGCAGAGATTTTTCAGTTATCTCCTTTACTTCAGTTGGGGCAACATTCCTATGTGTAAAACTAGCATTTACACTATAGGAAAGCATAACCGGCGGTATAGCAGCTAACTCTTTAAACCTAAATGAAACAACATGGCACATATGATTTACTTCTGAGAACTAAGCATTGTGTGCAGAGATTTTACAGTTATCTCCTTTAGTTCAGTTTTGGGGCAAACATTCCTATGTGTAAAACTAGCATTTACACTATAGGAAAGCATAACCGGCGGTATAGCAGCTAACCCTTTAAACCTAATTGAAAAACATGGCACATATGGTTTACTTCTGAGAAATAAGCATTGTGTGCAGAAATTTTGCGGCTATCTCCTTTCTTTCAGTTTTTGTGCTAACATTCCTATCAGTAAAACTAGCATTTACACTATAGGAAAGCATAACCGGCGGTATAGCAGCTAACTCTTTAAACCTAAATGAAACAACATGGCACATATGATTTACTTCTGAGAACTAAGCATTTTGTGCAGAGATTTTTCAGTTATTTCCTTTACTTCAGTTTTTGGGCTAACATTCCTATGTGTAAAACTAGCATTTACACAGTAGGAAAGCATAACCGGCGGTATTGCAGCTAACTCTTTAAACCTAAATGAAACAACATGGCACATATGATTTACTTCTGAGAGCTAAGCATTTTGTGCAGAGATTTTTCAGCTATCTCCTTTACTTCAGATTTCTTGCTAACATTCATATCTTTATACTCGCATTTACTATATACGAAAGCATAGCTGAGTGTATAGCAGCTAATTCTTGAAACCTGAATGTAACAATATGGCACCTATCATTTACTTCTGAGAACTAAGCATTGTGTGCAGAGATTTTTCAGTTATCTCCTTTACTTCAGTTTTGGGGCTAACATTCCTATGTGTAAAACTAGCATTTACACTATAGGAAATCCTAAACGGCGGTATAGCAGCTAACTCTTTAAACCTAAATGAAACAACATGGCATATATGATTTACTTCTGAGAACTAAGCATTGTGGGCAGAGCTTTTTCAGTTATCTCCTTTACTTCAGTTTTGGTGCTAACATTCATATTTTTATACTCGCATTTACTATATAGGAAAGCATAACTGAGTGTATAGCAGCTAATTCTTGAAACCTGAATGTAACAACATGGCACATATGATTTACTTCTGAGAACTAAGCATTGTGTGCAGAGGTTTTGCGGCTATCTGCTTTCTTTCAGTTTTTGTGCTAACATTCCTATCTGTAAAACTAGCATTTACACTATAGGAAAGCATAACCGGCGGTATAGCAGCTAACTCTTTAAACCTAAATGAAATAACATGGCACCTATGATTTACTTCTGAGAACTAAGCATTCTGTGCAGAGATTTTTCAGTTGTCTCCTTTACTTCAGATTTTGTGCTAACATTCATATGTGTAAAACTAGCCTTTACTCTATCGGAAAGCATAACCGGCGGTATAGCAGCTAACTCTTTAAACCTAAATGAAACAACATGGCACATATGATTTACTTCTGAGAACTAAGCATTGTGTGCAGAGATTTTGCGGCTATCTCCTTTACTTCAGTTTTGGAGCTAACATTCCTATCTGTAAAACTAGCCTTTACACTATAGGAAATCCTAAAAAGCGGTATAGCAGCTAACTCTTTAAACCTAAATGAAACAAAATGGCACATATGATTTACTTCTGAGAACTAAGCATTGTGTGCAGAGCTTTTTCAGTTATCTCCTTTACTTCAGTTTTGGTGCTAACATTCATATTTTTATACTCTCATTTACTATATAGGAAAGCATAACTGAGGGTATAGCAGCTAACTCTTTAAACCTGAATGAAACAACATGGCATATATGATGTACTTCTGAGAACTAAGCATTGTGTGCAGAGGTTTTGTGGCTATCTGCTTTCTTTCAGTTTTTGTGCTAACATTCCTATCTGTAAAACTAGCATTTACACAATAGGAAAGCCTAATGGGCAGTATAGCAGCTAACTCTTTAAACCTAAATGAAACAACATGGCACTTATGATTTACTTCTGAGAACTAAGCATTGTGTGCAGAGATTATTCAGCTATCTCCTTTACTTCAGATTTTGTGCTAACATTCATATCTGTAAAACTAGCATTTACACTATAGGAAACCATAACCGGCGGTATAGCAGCTAACTCTTTAAACCTACATGAAACAACATGGCACCTATCATTTACTTCTGAGAACAAAGCATTGTGTGCAGAGATTTTGCAGCTATCTCCTTTCTTTCAGTTTTTGTGCTAACATTCCTATCTGTAAAACTAGCATTTACACTATAGGAAATCATAACCGGCGGTATAGCAGCTAACTCTTTAAACCTAAATGAAACAACATGGCACATATGATGTACTTCTGAGAACTAAGCATTGCGTGCAGAGATTTTTCAGTTATCTCCTTTACTTCAGTTTTGGTGCTAACATTCATATTATTATACTCGCATTTACTATATAGGAAAGCATAACTGAGGGTATAGCAGCTAACTCTTTAAACCTAAATGAAACAACATGGCACATATGATTTACTTCTGAGAACTAAGCATTGTGTGCAGAGATTTTTCAGTTATCTCCTTTACTTCAGTTTTGGGGCTAACATTCCTATGTGTAAAACTAGCATTTACACTATAGGAAAGCATAACCGGCGGTATAGCAGCTAACTCTTTAAACCTAAATGAAACAACATGGCACCTATCATTTACTTCTGAGAACTTAGCATTGTGTGCAGAGGTTTTGCGGCTATCTCCTTTCTTTCAGTTTTTGTGCTAACATTCCTATCTGTAAAACTGGCTTTTACACAATAGGAAAGCCTAAACGGCGGTATAGCAGCTACCTCTTTAAACCTAAATGAAACAACATGGCACGTATGATTTACTTCTGAGAACAAAGCATTGTGTGCAGAGATTTTTCAGTTATCTCCTTTACTTCAGTTTTGGGGCTAACATTCCTATGTGTAAAACTAGCCTTTACACTATAGGTAAGCATAACCGGCGGTATAGCAGCTAACTCTTTAAACCTAAATGAAACAATATGGCACATATGATTTACTTCTGAGAACTAAGCATTGTGTGCAGAGGTTTTGCGGCTATCTCCTTTCTTTCAGTTTTTGTGCTAACATTCCTATCTGTAAAACTAGCATTTACACTATAGGAAAGGCTAACGGGCAGTATAGCAGCTAACTCTTTAAACCTAAATGAAACAACATGGCATATATGATTTACTTCTGAGAACTAAGCATTGTGTGCAGAGATTTTTCAGTTATCTCCTTTACTTCAGTTTTGGGGCTAACATTCCTATGTGTAAAACTAGCATTTATACTATAGGAAAGCATAACCGGCGGTATAGCAGCTAACTCTTTAAACCTAAATGAAACAACATGGCACATATGATTTACTTCTGAGAACTAAGCATTGTGTGCAGAGATTTTTCAGTTATCTCCTTTACTTCAGTTTTGGGGCTAACATTGCTATGTGTAAAACTAGCCTTTACACTATAGGAAAGACTAACCGGCGGTATAGCAGCTAACTCTTTAAACCTAAAAGAAACAACATGGCACATATGGTTTACTTCTGAGAACTAAGCATTATGTGCAGAGATTTTGTGGCTATCTCCTTTCTTTCAGTTCTTGTGCTGACATTCCTATTTGTAAAACTAGCATTTACACTATAGGAAAGCATAACCGGCGGTATAGCAGCTAACTCTTTAAACATAAATGAAACAACATGGCACATATGATTTACTTCTGAGAACTAAGCATTGTGTGCAGAGATTTTCAGCTATCTCCTTTACTTCAGATTTTGTGCTAACATTCACATTTTTATACTCGCATTTACTATATAGGAAAGCATAACTGAGGGTATAGCAGCTAACTCTTTAAACCTAAATGAAACAACATGGCACATATGGTTACCTTCTGAAAACTAAGCATTGTGTGCAGAGATTTTGCGGCTATGTCCTTTCTTTCAGTTTTTGTGCTAACATTCCTATCTGTAAAACTAGCATTTACACTATAGGAAAGCATAACCGGCGGTATAGCAGCTAACTCTTTAAACCTAAATGAAACAACATGGCACATATGATTTACTTCTGAGAATTAAGCATTGTGTGCAGAGATTTTTCAGTTATCTCCTTTACTTCAGTTTTGGTGCTAACATTCCTATCTGTAAAACTAGCATTTACACTATAGGAAAGCATAACCGGCAGTATAGCAGCTAACTCTTTAAATGTAAATGAAACAACATGGCACATATGATTTACTTCTGAGAACTAAGCATTGTGTGCAGAGGTTTTGCGGCTATCTCCTTTCTTTCAGTTTTTGTGCTAACATTCCTATCTGTAAAACTAGCATTTACACAATAGGAAAGCCTAACGGGCAGTATAGCAGCTAACTCTTTAAACCTAAATGAAACAACATGGCACTTATGATTTACTTCTGAGAACTAAGCATTGTGTGCAGAGATTATTGAGCTATCTCCTTTACTTCAGATTTTGGGCTAACATTCATATCTGTAAAACTAGCATTTACACTATAGGAAAGCATAACCGGGGGTATAGCAGCTAACTCTTTAAACCTACATGAAACAACATGGTACATATGATTTACTTCTGAGAACTAAGCATTGTGTGCAGAGATTTTTCAGTTATCTCCTTTACTTCAGTTTTGGGGCTAACATTACTATGTGTAAAACTAGCATTTACACTATAGGAAACCATAACCGGCGGTATAGCAGCTAACTCTTTAAACCTAAATGAAACAACATGGCACCTATCATTTACTTCTGAGAACTTAGCATTGTGTGCAGAGATTTTGCGGCTATCTCCTTTCTTTCAGTTTTTGTGCTAACATTCCTATCTGTAAAACTAGCTTTTACACAATAGGAAAGCCTAAACGGCGGTATAGCAGCTACCTCTTTAAACCTAAATGAAACAACATGGCACATATGATTTACTTCTGAGAACTAAGCATTGTGTGCAGAGATTTTTCAGTTATCTCCTTTACTTCAGTTTTGGGGCTAACATTCCTATGTGTAAAACTAGCCTTTACACTATTGGAAAGCATAACCGGCCGTATAGCAGCTAACTCTTTAAACCTAAATGAAACAACATGGCACATATGATTTGCTTCTGAGAACTAAGCATTGTGTGCAGAGGTTTTGCGGCTATCTCCTTTCTTTCAGTTTTTGTGCTAACATTCCTATCTGTAAAACTAGCATTTACACTATAGGAAAGGCTAACGGGCAGTATAGCAGGTAACTCTTTAAACATAAATGTAACAACATGGCACATATGATTTACTTCTGAGAACTAAGCATTGTGTGCAGAGATTATTCAGCTATCTGCTTTACTTCAGATTTTGTGCTAACATTCATATCTGTAAAACTAGCATTTACACTATAGGAAAGCATAACCGGCGGTATAGCAGCTAACTCTTTAAACCTAAATGAAACAACATGGCACATATGGTTACCTTCTGAAAACTAAGCATTGTGTGCAGAGATTTTGCGGCTATCTCCTTTCTTTCAGGTTTTGTGCTAACATTCCTATCTGTAAAACTAGCATTTACACTATAGGAAATCATAACCGGCGGTATAGCAGCTAACTCTTTAAACCTAAATGAAACAACATGGCACATATGATTTACTTCTGAGAACTAAGCATTACTTGCAGAGATTTTTCAGTTATCTCCTTTACTTCAGTTTTGGTGCTAACATTCATATTATTATACTCGCATTTACTATATAGGAAAGCATAACTGAGGGTATAGCAGCTAACTCTTTAAACCTAAATGAAACAACATGGCATATATGATGTACTTCTGAGAACTAAGCATTGTGTGCAGAGATTTTGCGGCTATCTCCTTTCTTTCAGTTTTTGTGCTAACATTCCTATCTGTAAAACTAGCCTTTACTCTATAGGAAATCCTAAACGGCGGTATAGCAGCTAACTCTTTAAACCTAAGTGAAACAACATGGCACATATGATTTACTTCTGAGAACTAAGCATTGTGTGCAGAGATTTTTCAGTTATCTCCTTTACTTCAGTTTTGGGGCTAACATTCCTATGTGTAAAACTAGCATTTACACTGTAGGAAAGCATAACCGGCGGTATAGCAGCTAACCCTTTAAACCTAAATGAAACAACATGGCATGTATGATTTACTTCTGAGAACTAAGCATTGCTTGCAGAGATTTTTCAGTTATCTCCTTTACTTCAGTTGGGGCTAACATTCCTATGTGTAAAACTAGCATTTACACTATAGGAAAGCATAACCGGCGGTATAGCAGCTAACTCTTTAAACCTAAATGAAACAACATGGCACATATGATTTACTTCTGAGAACTAAGCATTGTGTGCAGAGATTTTTCAGTTATCTCCTTTACTTCAGTTTTGGGGCAAACATTCCTATGTGTAAAACTGGCATTTACACTATAGGAAAGCATAACCGGCGGTATAGCAGCTAACCCTTTAAACCTAAATGAAACAACATGGCACATATGGTTTACTTCTGAGAAATAAGCATTGTGTGCAGAGATTTTGTGGCTATCTCCTTTCTTTCAGTTTTTGTGCTAACATTCCTATCAGTAAAACTAGCATTTACACTATAGGAAAGCATAACCGGCGGTATAGCAGCTAACTCTTTAAACCTAAATGAAACAACATGGCACATATGATTTACTTCTGAGAACTAAGCATTGTGTGCAGAGATTTTTCAGCTATCTCCTTTACTTCAGATTTCTTGCTAACATTCATATCTTTATACTCGCATTTACTATATACGAAAGCATAACTGAGTGTATGGCAGCTAATTCTTGAAACCTGAATGTAACAACATGGCACATATGGTTTACTTCTGAGAACTAAGCATTGTGTGCAGAGGTTTTGCGGCTATCTCCTTTCTTTCAGTTTTTGTGCTAACATTCCTACCTGTAAAACTAGCATTTACACAATAGGAAAGCCTAACGGGCAGTATAGCAGCTAACTCTTTAAACCTAAATGAAACAACATGGTACTTATGATTTACGTCTGAGAACTAAGCATTGTGTGCAGAGATTATTCAGCTATCTCCTTTACTTCAGTTTTGGTGCTAACATTCCTATCTGTAAAACTAGCATTTACACTATAGGAAAGCATAACCGGCGGTGTAGCAGATAACCCTTTAAACCTAAATGAAACAACATGGCACATATGATGTACTTCTGAGAACTAAGCATTGTGTGCAGAGATTTTGCGGCTATCTCCTTTCTTTCAGTTTTTGTGCTAACATTCCTATCTCTAAAACTAGCATTTACACTATAGGAAATCATAACTGGCGGTATAGCAGCTAACTCTTTAAACCTAAATGAAACAACATGGCACATATGATTTACTTCTGAGAACTAAGCATTGTGTGCAGAGACTTTGCGGCTATCTCCTTTCTTTCAGTTTTTCTGGTAACGTTCCTATCTGTAAAACTAGCATTTACACTATAGGAAAGCCTAACGGGAGTATAGCAGCTAACTCTTTAAACCTAAATGAAACAACATCGCACATATGATTTTGTTCTGAGAACTAAGCATTGTGTGCAGAGATTTTTCAGCTAACTCCTTTACTTCAGATTTCTTGCTAACATTCATATCTTTATACTAGCATTTACTATATACGAAAGCATAGCTGAGTGTATAGCAGCTAATTCTTGAAACCTGAATGTAACAACATGGCACCTATCATTTACTTCTGAGAACTAAGCATTGTGTGCAGAGATTTTGCGGCTATCTCCTTTCTTTCAGTTTTTGTGCTAACATTCCTATCTGTAAAACTAGCTTTTACACTATAGGAAAGCCTAACCGGCGGTATAGCAGCTACCTCTTTAAACCTAAATGAAACAACATGGCACATATGATTTAATTCTGAGAACTAAGCATTTTGTGCAGAGATTTTTCAGTTATCTCCTTTACTTCAGTTTTGGTGCTAACATTCCTATCTGTAAAACTAGCATTTACACTATAGGAAAGCATAACCGGCGGTGTAGCAGCTAACTCTTTAAACCTAAATGAAACAACATGGCACCTATCATTTACATTGAGAACTAAGCATTGTGTGCAGAGATTTTGCGGCTATCTCCTTTCTTTCAGTTTTTGTGCTAACATTCCTATCTGTAAAACTAGCCTTTACACTATAGGAAATCCTAAACGGCGGTATAGCAGCTAAGTCTTTAAACCTAAATGAAACAACATGGCACACATGATGTACTTCTGAGAACTAAGCATTGTGTGCAGAGATTTTGCGGCTATATACTTTCTTTCAGTTTTTCTGCTAACATTCCTATCTGTAAAACTAGCCTTTACACTATAGGAAATCCTAAACGGCGGTATAGCAGCTAACTCTTTAAACCTAAATGAAACAAAATGGCACATATGATTTACTTCTGAGAACTAAGCAATGTGTGCAGAGGTTTTGCGGCTATCTCCTTTCTTTCCGTTTTTGTGCTAACATTCCTATCTGTAAAACTAGCATTTACACAATAGGAAAGTCTAACAGGCAGTATAGCAGCTAACTCTTTCAACCTAAATGAAACAACATGGCACTTACGATTTACTTCTGAGAACTAAGCATTGTGTGCAGAGATTATTCAGCTACCTCCTTTACTTCAGTTTTTGTGCTAACATTCCTATCTGTAAAACTAGCATTTACACTATAGGAAAGCATAACAGGCGGTATAGCAGATAACTCTTTAAACCTAAATGAAACAACATGGCACATATGATTTACTTCTGAGAACTAAGCATTGTGTGCAGAGATTTTTCAGTTATCTCCTTTACTTCAGTTTTGGGGCTAACATTCCTATGTGTAAAACTAGCATTACACTATAGGAAAGCATAACCGGCGGTATAGCAGCTAACTCTTTAAACCTAAATGAAACAACATGGCATATATGATGTACTTCTGAGAACTAAGCATTGTGTGCAGAGATTTTGCGGCTATCTCCTTTCTTTCAGTTTTTGTGCTAACATTCCTATCTGTAAAAATAGCCTTTACACTATAGGAAATCCTAAACGGAGGTATAGCAGCTAAGTCTTTAAACCTAAAAGAAACAACATGGCACATATGGTTTACTTCTGAAAACTAAGCATTGTGTGCAGAGATTTTGTGGCTATCTCCTTTCTTTCAGTTTTTGTGCTAACATTCCTATCTGTAAAACTAGCTTTTACACTATAGGAAAGCATAACCGGCGGTATAGCAGCTACCTCTTTAAACCTAAATGAAACAACATGGCATATATGATGTACTTCTGAGAACTAAGCATTGTGCGCAGAGATTTTGTGGCTATCTCCTTTCTTTCAGTTTTTGTGCTAACATTCCTATCTGTAAAAATAGCCTTTACACTATAGGAAATCCTAAACGGAGGTATAGCAGCTAAGTCTTTAAACCTAAATGAAACAACATGGCACCTATCATTTACTTCTGAGAACTAAGCATTGTGCAGAGATTTTGCGGCTATCTCCTTTCTTTCAGTTTTTGTGCTAACATTCCTATCTCTAAAACTAGATTTTACACTATAGGAAAGCATAACCGGCGGTATAGCAGCTACCTCTTTAAACCTAAATGAAACAACATGGCTCATATGATTTACTTCTGAGAACTAAGCATTGTGTGCAGAGATTTTTCAGTTATCTCCTTTACTTCAGTTTTGGGGCTAACATTCCTATGTGTAAAACTAGCATTTACACTGTAGGAAAGCATAACCGGCAGTATAGCAGCTAACCCTTTAAACCTAAATGAAACAACATGGCACGTATGATTTACTTCTGAGAACTAAGCATTGCATGCAGAGATTTTTCAGTTATCTCCTTTACTTCAGTTGGGGCAACAGTCCTATGTGTAAAACTAGCATTTACACTATAGGAAAGCATAACCGGCGGTATAGCAGCTAACTCTTTAAACCTAAATGAAACAACATGGCACATATGATTTACTTCTGAGAACTAAGCATTGTGTGCAGAGATTTTACAGTTATCTCCTTTAGTTCAGTTTTGGGGCAAACATTCCTATGTGTAAAACTAGCATTTACACTATAGGAAAGCATAACCGGCGGTATAGCAGCTAACCCTTTAAACCTAATTGAAACAACATGGCACATATGGTTTACTTCTGAGAAATAAGCATTGTGTGCAGAAATTTTGCGGCTATCTCCTTTCTTTCAGTTTTTGTGCTAACATTCCTATCAGTAAAACTAGCATTTACACTATAGGAAAGCATAACCGGCGGTATAGCAGCTAACTCTTTAAACCTAAATGAAACAACATGGCACATATGATTTACTTCTGAGAACTAAGCATTTTGTGCAGAGATTTTTCAGTTATTTCCTTTACTTCAGTTTTGGGGCTAACATTCCTATGTGTAAAACTAGCATTTACACAGTAGGAAAGCATAACCGGCGGTATTGCAGCTAACTCTTTAAACCTAAATGAAACAACATGGCACATATGATTTACTTCTGAGAGCTAAGCATTTTGTGCAGAGATTTTTCAGCTATCTCCTTTACTTCAGATTTCTTGCTAACATTCATATCTTTATACTCGCATTTACTATATACGAAAGCATAGCTGAGTGTATAGCAGCTAATTCTTGAAACCTGAATGTAACAACATGGCACCTATCATTTACTTCTGAGAACTAAGCATTGTGTGCAGAGATTTTTCAGTTATCTCCTTTACTTCAGTTTTGGGGCTAACATTCCTATGTGTAAAACTAGCATTTACACTATAGGAAATCCTAAACGGCGGTATAGCAGCTAACTCTTTAAACCTAAATGAAACAACATGGCATATATGATTTACTTCTGAGAACTAAGCATTGTGGGCAGAGCTTTTTCAGTTATCTCCTTTACTTCAGTTTTGGTGCTAACATTCATATTTTTATACTCGCATTTACTATATAGGAAAGCATAACTGAGTGTATAGCAGCTAATTCTTGAAACCTGAATGTAACAACATGGCACATATGATTTACTTCTGAGAACTAAGCATTGTGTGCAGAGGTTTTGCGGCTATCTGCTTTCTTTCAGTTTTTGTGCTAACATTCCTATCTGTAAAACTAGCATTTACACTATAGGAAAGCATAACCGGCGGTATAGCAGCTAACTCTTTAAACCTAAATGAAACAACATGGCACCTATGATTTACTTCTGAGAACTAAGCATTCTGTGCAGAGATTTTTCAGTTGTCTCCTTTACTTCAGATTTTGTGCTAACATTCATATGTGTAAAACTAGCCTTTACTCTATCGGAAAGCATAACCGGCGGTATAGCAGCTAACTCTTTAAACCTAAATGAAACAACATGGCACATATGATTTACTTCTGAGAACTAAGCATTGTGTGCAGAGATTTTGCGGCTATCTCCTTTACTTCAGTTTTGGAGCTAACATTCCTATCTGTAAAACTAGCCTTTACACTATAGGAAATCCTAAAAAGCGGTATAGCAGCTAACTCTTTAAACCTAAATGAAACAAAATGGCACATATGATTTACTTCTGAGAACTAAGCATTGTGTGCAGAGCTTTTTCAGTTATCTCCTTTACTTCAGTTTTGGTGCTAACATTCATATTTTTATACTCTCATTTACTATATAGGAAAGCATAACTGAGGGTATAGCAGCTAACTCTTTAAACCTGAATGAAACAACATGGCATATATGATGTACTTCTGAGAACTAAGCATTGTGTGCAGAGGTTTTGTGGCTATCTGCTTTCTTTCAGTTTTTGTGCTAACATTCCTATCTGTAAAACTAGCATTTACACAATAGGAAAGCCTAACGGGCAGTATAGCAGCTAACTCTTTAAACCTAAATGAAACAACATGGCACTTATGATTTACTTCTGAGAACTAAGCATTGTGTGCAGAGATTATTCAGCTATCTCCTTTACTTCAGATTTTGTGCTAACATTCATATCTGTAAAACTAGCATTTACACTATAGGAAACCATAACCGGCGGTATAGCAGCTAACTCTTTAAACCTACATGAAACAACATGGCACCTATCATTTACTTCTGAGAACAAAGCATTGTGTGCAGAGATTTTGCAGCTATCTCCTTTCTTTCAGTTTTTGTGCTAACATTCCTATCTGTAAAACTAGCATTTACACTATAGGAAATCATAACCGGCGGTATAGCAGCTAACTCTTTAAACCTAAATGAAACAACATGGCACATATGATGTACTTCTGAGAACTAAGCATTGCGTGCAGAGATTTTTCAGTTATCTCCTTTACTTCAGTTTTGGTGCTAACATTCATATTATTATACTCGCATTTACTATATAGGAAAGCATAACTGAGGGTATAGCAGCTAACTCTTTAAACCTAAATGAAACAACATGGCACATATGATTTACTTCTGAGAACTAAGCATTGTGTGCAGAGATTTTTCAGTTATCTCCTTTACTTCAGTTTTGGGGCTAACATTCCTATGTGTAAAACTAGCATTTACACTATAGGAAAGCATAACCGGCGGTATAGCAGCTAACTCTTTAAACATAAATGAAACAACATGGCACCTATCATTTACTTCTGAGAACTTAGCATTGTGTGCAGAGGTTTTGCGGCTATCTCCTTTCTTTCAGTTTTTGTGCTAACATTCCTATCTGTAAAACTGGCTTTTACACAATAGGAAAGCCTAAACGGCGGTATAGCAGCTACCTCTTTAAACCTAAATGAAACAACATGGCACGTATGATTTACTTCTGAGAACAAAGCATTGTGTGCAGAGATTTTTCAGTTATCTCCTTTACTTCAGTTTTGGGGCTAACATTCCTATGTGTAAAACTAGCCTTTACACTATAGGTAAGCATAACCGGAGGTATAGCAGCTAACTCTTTAAACCTAAATGAAACAATATGGCACATATGATTTACTTCTGAGAACTAAGCATTGTGTGCAGAGGTTTTGCGGCTATCTCCTTTCTTTCAGTTTTTGTGCTAACATTCCTATCTGTAAAACTAGCATTTACACTATAGGAAAGGCTAACGGGCAGTATAGCAGCTAACTCTTTAAACCTAAATGAAACAACATGGCATATATGATTTACTTCTGAGAACTAAGCATTGTGTGCAGAGATTTTTCAGTTATCTCCTTTACTTCAGTTTTGGGGCTAACATTCCTATGTGTAAAACTAGCATTTATACTATAGGAAAGCATAACCGGCGGTATAGCAGCTAACTCTTTAAACCTAAATGAAACAACATGGCACATATGATTTACTTCTGAGAACTAAGCATTGTGTGCAGAGATTTTTCAGTTATCTCCTTTACTTCAGTTTTGGGGCTAACATTGCTATGTGTAAAACTAGCCTTTACACTATAGGAAAGACTAACCGGCGGTATAGCAGCTAACTCTTTAAACCTAAAAGAAACAACATGGCACATATGGTTTACTTCTGAGAACTAAGCATTATGTGCAGAGATTTTGTGGCTATCTCCTTTCTTTCAGTTCTTGTGCTGACATTCCTATTTGTAAAACTAGCATTTACACTATAGGAAAGCATAACCGGCGGTATAGCAGCTAACTCTTTAAACATAAATGAAACAACATGGCACATATGATTTACTTCTGAGAACTAAGCATTGTGTGCAGAGATTTTCAGCTATCTCCTTTACTTCAGATTTTGTGCTAACATTCACATTTTTATACTCGCATTTACTATATAGGAAAGCATAACTGAGGGTATAGCAGCTAACTCTTTAAACCTAAATGAAACAACATGGCACATATGGTTACCTTCTGAAAACTAAGCATTGTGTGCAGAGATTTTGCGGCTATGTCCTTTCTTTCAGTTTTTGTGCTAACATTCCTATCTGTAAAACTAGCATTTACACTATAGGAAAGCATAACCGGCGGTATAGCAGCTAACTCTTTAAACCTAAATGAAACAACATGGCACATATGATTTACTTCTGAGAATTAAGCATTGTGTGCAGAGATTTTTCAGTTATCTCCTTTACTTCAGTTTTGGTGCTAACATTCCTATCTGTAAAACTAGCATTTACACTATAGGAAAGCATAACCGGCAGTATAGCAGCTAACTCTTTAAATGTAAATGAAACAACATGGCACGTATGATTTACTTCGGAGAACTAAGCATTGTGTGCAGAGGTTTTGCGGCTATCTCCTTTCTTTCAGTTTTTGTGCTAACATTCCTATCTGTAAAACTAGCATTTACACAATAGGAAAGCCTAACGGGCAGTATAGCAGCTAACTCTTTAAACCTAAATGAAACAACATGGCACTTATGATTTACTTCTGAGAACTAAGCATTGTGTGCAGAGATTATTGAGCTATCTCCTTTACTTCAGATTTTGGGCTAACATTCATATCTGTAAAACTAGCATTTACACTATAGGAAAGCATAACCGGGGGTATAGCAGCTAACTCTTTAAACCTACATGAAACAACATGGTACATATGATTTACTTCTGAGAACTAAGCATTGTGTGCAGAGATTTTTCAGTTATCTCCTTTACTTCAGTTTTGGGGCTAACATTACTATGTGTAAAACTAGCATTTACACTATAGGAAAGCATAACCGGCGGTATAGCAGCTAACTCTTTAAACCTAAATGAAACAACATGGCACCTATCATTTACTTCTGAGAACTTAGCATTGTGTGCAGAGATTTTGCGGCTATCTCCTTTCTTTCAGTTTTTGTGCTAACATTCCTATCTGTAAAACTAGCTTTTACACAATAGGAAAGCCTAAACGGCGGTATAGCAGCTACCTCTTTAAACCTAAATGAAACAACATGGCACATATGATTTACTTCTGAGAACTAAGCATTGTGTGCAGAGATTTTTCAGTTATCTCCTTTACTTCAGTTTTGGGGCTAACATTCCTATGTGTAAAACTAGCCTTTACACTATTGGAAAGCATAACCGGCCGTATAGCAGCTAACTCTTTAAACCTAAATGAAACAACATGGCACATATGATTTGCTTCTGAGAACTAAGCATTGTGTGCAGAGGTTTTGCGGCTATCTCCTTTCTTTCAGTTTTTGTGCTAACATTCCTATCTGTAAAACTAGCATTTACACTATAGGAAAGGCTAACGGGCAGTATAGCAGCTAACTCTTTAAACCTAAATGTAACAACATGGCACATATGATTTACTTCTGAGAACTAAGCATTGTGTGCAGAGATTATTCAGCTATCTGCTTTACTTCAGATTTTGTGCTAACATTCATATCTGTAAAACTAGCTTTTACACTATAGGAAAGCATAACCGGCGGTATAGCAGCTAACTCTTTAAACCTACATGAAACAACATGGCACCTATCATTTACTTCTGAGAACAAAGCATTGTGTGCAGAGATTTTGCAGCTATCTCCTTTCTTTCAGTTTTTGTGCTAACATTCCTATCTGTAAAACTAGCATTTACACTATAGGAAATCATAACCGGCGGTATAGCAGCTAACTCTTTAAACCTAAATGAAACAACATGGCACATATGATTTACTTCTGAGAACTAAGCATTACTTGCAGAGATTTTTCAGTTATCTCCTTTACTTCAGTTTTGGTGCTAACATTCATATTATTATACTCGCATTTACTATATAGGAAAGCATAACTGAGGGTATAGCAGCTAACTCTTTAAACCTAAATGAAACAACATGGCATATATGATGTACTTCTGAGAACTAAGCATTGTGTGCAGAGATTTTGCGGCTATCTCCTTTCTTTCAGTTTTTGTGCTAACATTCCTATTTGTAAAACTATCCTTTACTCTATAGGAAATCCTAAACGGCGGTATAGCAGCTAACTCTTTAAACCTAAGTGAAACAACATGGCACATATGATTTACTTCTGAGAACTAAGCATTGTGTGCAGAGATTTTTCAGTTATCTCCTTTACTTCAGTTTTGGGGCTAACATTCCTATGTGTAAAACTAGCATTTACACTGTAGGAAAGCATAACCGGCGGTATAGCAGCTAACCCTTTAAACCTAAATGAAACAACATGGCATGTATGATTTACTTCTGAGAACTAAGCATTGCTTGCAGAGATTTTTCAGTTATCTCCTTTACTTCAGTTGGGGCTAAAATTCCTATGTGTAAAACTAGCATTTACACTATAGGAAAGCATAACCGGCGGTATAGCAGCTAACTCTTTAAACCTAAATGAAACAACATGGCACATATGATTTACTTCTGAGAACTAAGCATTGTGTGCAGAGATTTTTCAGTTATCTCCTTTACTTCAGTTTTGGGGCAAACATTCCTATGTGTAAAACTGGCATTTACACTATAGGAAAGCATAACCGGCGGTATAGCAGCTAACCCTTTAAACCTAAATGAAACAACATGGCACATATGGTTTACTTCTGAGAAATAAGCATTGTGTGCAGAGATTTTGTGGCTATCTCCTTTCTTTCAGTTTTTGTGCTAACATTCCTATCAGTAAAACTAGCATTTACACTATAGGAAAGCATAACCGGCGGTATAGCAGCTAACTCTTTAAACCTAAATGAAACAACATGGCACATATGATTTACTTCTGAGAACTAAGCATTGTGTGCAGAGATTTTTCAGCTATCTCCTTTACTTCAGATTTCTTGCTAACATTCATATCTTTATACTCGCATTTACTATATACGAAAGCATAACTGAGTGTATGGCAGCTAATTCTTGAAACCTGAATGTAACAACATGGCACATATGGTTTACTTCTGAGAACTAAGCATTGTGTGCAGAGGTTTTGCGGCTATCTCCTTTCTTTCAGTTTTTGTGCTAACATTCCTACCTGTAAAACTAGCATTTACACAATAGGAAAGCCTAACGGGCAGTATAGCAGCTAACTCTTTAAACCTAAATGAAACAACATGGTACTTATGATTTACGTCTGAGAACTAAGCATTGTGTGCAGAGATTATTCAGCTATCTCCTTTACTTCAGTTTTGGTGCTAACATTCCTATCTGTAAAACTAGCATTTACACTATAGGAAAGCATAACCGGCGGTGTAGCAGATAACCCTTTAAACCTAAATGAAACAACATGGCACATATGATGTACTTCTGAGAACTAAGCATTGTGTGCAGAGATTTTGCGGCTATCTCCTTTCTTTCAGTTTTTGTGCTAACATTCCTATCTCTAAAACTAGCATTTACACTATAGGAAATCATAACTGGCGGTATAGCAGCTAACTCTTTAAACCTAAATGAAACAACATGGCACATATGATTTACTTCTGAGAACTAAGCATTGTGTGCAGAGACTTTGCGGCTATCTCCTTTCTTTCAGTTTTTCTGGTAACGTTCCTATATGTAAAACTAGCATTTACACTATAGGAAAGCCTAACGGGAGTATAGCAGCTAACTCTTTAAACCTAAATGAAACAACATCGCACATATGATTTTGTTCTGAGAACTAAGCATTGTGTGCAGAGATTTTTCAGCTAACTCCTTTACTTCAGATTTCTTGCTAACATTCATATCTTTATACTAGCATTTACTATATACGAAAGCATAGCTGAGTGTATAGCAGCTAATTCTTGAAACCTGAATGTAACAACATGGCACCTATCATTTACTTCTGAGAACTAAGCATTGTGTGCAGAGATTTTGCGGCTATCTCCTTTCTTTCAGTTTTTGTGCTAACATTCCTATCTGTAAAACTAGCTTTTACACTATAGGAAAGCCTAACCGGCGGTATAGCAGCTACCTCTTTAAACCTAAATGAAACAACATGGCACATATGATTTAATTCTGAGAACTAAGCATTTTGTGCAGAGATTTTTCAGTTATCTCCTTTACTTCAGTTTTGGTGCTAACATTCCTATCTGTAAAACTAGCATTTACACTATAGGAAAGCATAACCGGCGGTGTAGCAGCTAACTCTTTAAACCTAAATGAAACAACATGGCACCTATCATTTACATTGAGAACTAAGCATTGTGTGCAGAGATTTTGCGGCTATCTCCTTTCTTTCAGTTTTTGTGCTAACATTCCTATCTGTAAAACTAGCCTTTACACTATAGGAAATCCTAAACGGCGGTATAGCAGCTAACTCTTTAAACCTAAATGAAACAACATGGCACATATGATGTACTTCTGAGAACTAAGCATTGTGTGCAGAGATTTTGCGGCTATATACTTTCTTTCAGTTTTTCTGCTAACATTCCTATCTGTAAAACTAGCCTTTACACTATAGGAAATCCTAAACGGCGGTATAGCAGCTAACTCTTTAAACCTAAATGAAACAACATGGCACATATGATTTACTTCTGAGAACTAAGCATTGTGTGCAGAGATTTTCAGCTATCTCCTTTACTTCAGATTTTGTGCTAACATTCACATTTTTATACTCGCATTTACTATATAGGAAAGCATAACTGAGGGTATAGCAGCTAACTCTTTAAACCTAAATGAAACAACATGGCACATATGGTTACCTTCTGAAAACTAAGCATTGTGTGCAGAGATTTTGCGGCTATGTCCTTTCTTTCAGTTTTTGTGCTAACATTCCTATCTGTAAAACTAGCATTTACACTATAGGAAAGCATAACCGGCGGTATAGCAGCTAACTCTTTAAACCTAAATGAAACAACATGGCACATATGATTTACTTCTGAGAACTAAGCAATGTGTGCAGAGGTTTTGCGGCTATCTCCTTTCTTTCCGTTTTTGTGCTAACATTCCTATCTGTAAAACTAGCATTTACACAATAGGAAAGTCTAACAGGCAGTATAGCAGCTAACTCTTTCAACCTAAATGAAACAACATGGCACTTACGATTTACTTCTGAGAACTAAGCATTGTGTGCAGAGATTATTCAGCTACCTCCTTTACTTCAGTTTTTGTGCTAACATTCCTATCTGTAAAACTAGCATTTACACTATAGGAAAGCATAACAGGCGGTATAGCAGATAACTCTTTAAACCTAAATGAAACAACATGGCACATATGATTTACTTCTGAGAACTAAGCATTGTGTGCAGAGATTTTTCAGTTATCTCCTTTACTTCAGTTTTGGGGCTAACATTCCTATGTGTAAAACTAGCATTACACTATAGGAAAGCATAACCGGCGGTATAGCAGCTAACTCTTTAAACCTAAATGAAACAACATGGCATATATGATGTACTTCTGAGAACTAAGCATTGTGTGCAGAGATTTTGCGGCTATCTCCTTTCTTACAGTTTTTGTGCTAACATTCCTATCTGTAAAAATAGCCTTTACACTATAGGAAATCCTAAACGGAGGTATAGCAGCTAAGTCTTTAAACCTAAATGAAACAACATGGCACCTATCATTTACTTCTGAGAACTAAGCATTGTGCAGAGATTTTGCGGCTATCTCCTTTCTTTCAGTTTTTGTGCTAACATTCCTATCTCTAAAACTAGCTTTTACACTATAGGAAAGCATAACCGGCGGTATAGCAGCTACCTCTTTAAACCTAAATGAAACAACATGGCTCATATGATTTACTTCTGAGAACTAAGCATTGTGTGCAGAGATTTTTCAGTTATCTCCTTTACTTCAGTTTTGGGGCTAACATTCCTATGTGTAAAACTAGCATTTACACTGTAGGAAAGCATAACCGGCAGTATAGCAGCTAACCCTTTAAACCTAAATGAAACAACATGGCACGTATGATTTACTTCTGAGAACTAAGCATTGCATGCAGAGATTTTTCAGTTATCTCCTTTACTTCAGTTGGGGCAACATTCCTATGTGTAAAACTAGCATTTACACTATAGGAAAGCATAACCGGCGGTATAGCAGCTAACTCTTTAAACCTAAATGAAACAACATGGCACATATGATTTACTTCTGAGAACTAAGCATTGTGTGCAGAGATTTTACAGTTATCTCCTTTAGTTCAGTTTTGGGGCAAACATTCCTATGTGTAAAACTAGCATTTACACTATAGGAAAGCATAACCGGCGGTATAGCAGCTAACCCTTTAAACTTAAATGAAACAACATGGCACATATGGTTTACTTCTGAGAAATAAGCATTGTGTGCAGAAATTTTGCGGCTATCTCCTTTCTTTCAGTTTTTGTGCTAACATTCCTATCAGTAAAACTAGCATTTACACTATAGGAAAGCATAACCGGCGGTAAAGCAGCTAACTCTTTAAACCTAAATGAAACAACATGGCACATATGATTTACTTCTGAGAACTAAGCATTTTGTGCAGAGATTTTTCAGTTATTTCCTTTACTTCAGTTTTGGGGCTAACATTCCTATGTGTAAAACTAGCATTTACACAGTAGGAAAGCATAACCGGCGGTATTGCAGCTAACTCTTTAAACCTAAATGAAACAACATGGCACATATGATTTACTTCTGAGAGCTAAGCATTTTGTGCAGAGATTTTTCAGCTATCTCCTTTACTTCAGATTTCTTGCTAACATTCATATCTTTATACTCGCATTTACTATATACGAAAGCATAGCTGAGTGTATAGCAGCTAATTCTTGAAACCTGAATGTAACAACATGGCACCTATCATTTACTTCTGAGAACTAAGCATTGTGTGCAGAGATTTTTCAGTTATCTCCTTTACTTCAGTTTTGGGGCTAACATTCCTATGTGTAAAACTAGCATTTACACTATAGGAAATCCTAAACGGCGGTATAGCAGCTAACTCTTTAAACCTAAATGAAACAACATGGCATATATGATTTACTTCTGAGAACTAAGCATTGTGGGCAGAGCTTTTTCAGTTATCTCCTTTACTTCAGTTTTGGTGCTAACATTCATATTTTTATACTCGCATTTACTATATAGGAAAGCATAACTGAGTGTATAGCAGCTAATTCTTGAAACCTGAATGTAACAACATGGCACATATGATTTACTTCTGAGAACTAAGCATTGTGTGCAGAGGTTTTGCGGCTATCTGCTTTCTTTCAGTTTTTGTGCTAAGATTCCTATCTGTAAAACTAGCATTTACACTATAGGAAAGCATAACCGGCGGTATAGCAGCTAACTCTTTAAACCTAAATGAAACAACATGGCACCTATGATTTACTTCTGAGAACTAAGCATTCTGTGCAGAGATTTTTCAGTTGTCTCCTTTACTTCAGATTTTGTGCTAACATTCATATGTGTAAAACTAGCCTTTACTCTATCGGAAAGCATAACCGGCGGTATAGCAGCTAACTCTTTAAACCTAAATGAAACAACATGGCACATATGATTTACTTCTGAGAACTAAGCATTGTGTGCAGAGATTTTGCGGCTATCTCCTTTACTTCAGTTTTGGAGCTAACATTCCTATCTGTAAAACTAGCCTTTACACTATAGGAAATCCTAAAAAGCGGTATAGCAGCTAACTCTTTAAACCTAAATGAAACAAAATGGCACATATGATTTACTTCTGAGAACTAAGCATTGTGTGCAGAGCTTTTTCAGTTATCTCCTTTACTTCAGTTTTGGTGCTAACATTCATATTTTTATACTCTCATTTACTATATAGGAAAGCATAACTGAGGGTATAGCAGCTAACTCTTTAAACCTGAATGAAACAACATGGCATATATGATGTACTTCTGAGAACTAAGCATTGTGTGCAGAGGTTTTGTGGCTATCTGCTTTCTTTCAGTTTTTGTGCTAACATTCCTATCTGTAAAACTAGCATTTACATAATAGGAAAGCCTAACGGGCAGTATAGCAGCTAACTCTTTAAACCTAAATGAAACAACATGGCACTTATGATTTACTTCTGAGAACTAAGCATTGTGTGCAGAGATTATTCAGCTATCTCCTTTACTTCAGATTTTGTGCTAACATTCATATCTGTAAAACTAGCATTTACACTATAGGAAACCATAACCGGCGGTATAGCAGCTAACTCTTTAAACCTACATGAAACAACATGGCACCTATCATTTACTTCTGAGAACAAAGCATTGTGTGCAGAGATTTTGCAGCTATCTCCTTTCTTTCAGTTTTTGTGCTAACATTCCTATCTGTAAAACTAGCATTTACACTATAGGAAATCATAACCGGCGGTATAGCAGCTAACTCTTTAAACCTAAATGAAACAACATGGCACATATGATGTACTTCTGAGAACTAAGCATTGCGTGCAGAGATTTTTCAGTTATCTCCTTTACTTCAGTTTTGGTGCTAACATTCATATTATTATACTCGCATTTACTATATAGGAAAGCATAACTGAGGGTATAGCAGCTAACTCTTTAAACCTAAATGAAACAACATGGCACATATGATTTACTTCTGAGAACTAAGCATTGTGTGCAGAGATTTTTCAGTTATCTCCTTTACTTCAGTTTTGGGGCTAACATTCCTATGTGTAAAACTAGCATTTACACTATAGGAAAGCATAACCGGCGGTATAGCAGCTAACTCTTTAAACCTAAATGAAACAACATGGCACCTATCATTTACTTCTGAGAACTTAGCATTGTGTGCAGAGGTTTTGCGGCTATCTCCTTTCTTTCAGTTTTTGTGCTAACATTCCTATCTGTAAAACTAGCATTTACACTATAGGAAAGGCTAACGGGCAGTATAGCAGCTAACTCTTTAAACCTAAATGAAACAACATGGCATATATGATTTACTTCTGAGAACTAAGCATTGTGTGCAGAGATTTTTCAGTTATCTCCTTTACTTCAGTTTTGGGGCTAACATTCCTATGTGTAAAACTAGCATTTATACTATAGGAAAGCATAACCGGCGGTATAGCAGCTAACTCTTTAAACCTAAATGAAACAACATGGCACATATGATTTACTTCTGAGAACTAAGCATTGTGTGCAGAGATTTTTCAGTTATCTCCTTTACTTCAGTTTTGGGGCTAACATTGCTATGTGTAAAACTAGCCTTTACACTATAGGAAAGCATAACCGGCGGTATAGCAGCTAACTCTTTAAACCTAAAAGAAACAACATGGCACATATGGTTTACTTCTGAGAACTAAGCATTATGTGCAGAGATTTTGTGGCTATCTCCTTTCTTTCAGTTTTTGTGCTAACATTCCTATCTGTAAAACTAGCATTTACACAATAGGAAAGGCTAACGGGCAGTATAGCAGCTAACTCTTTAAACCTAAATGTAACAACATGGCACATATAATTTACTTCTGAGAACTAAGCATTGTGTGCAGAGATTATTCAGCTATCTGCTTTACTTCAGATTTTGTGCTAACATTCATATCTGTAAAACTAGCATTTACACTATAGGAAAGCATAACCGGCGGTATAGCAGCTAACTCTTTAAACCTACATGAAACAACATGGCACCTATCATTTACTTCTGAGAACAAAGCATTGTGTGCAGAGATTTTGCAGCTATCTCCTTTCTTTCAGGTTTTGTGCTAACATTCCTATCTGTAAAACTAGCATTTACACTATAGGAAATCATAACCGGCGGCATAGCAGCTAACTCTTTAAACCTAAATGAAACAACATGGCACATATGATTTACTTCTGAGAACTAAGCCTTGTGTGCAGAGATTTTCAGCCATCTCCTTTACTTCAGATTTTGTGCTAACATTCACATTTTTATACTCGCATTTACTATATAGGAAAGCATAACTGAGGGTATAGCAGCTAACTCTTTAAAGCTAAATGAAACAACATGGCACATATGGTTACCTTCTGAAAACTAAGCATTGTGTGCAGAGATTTTGCGGCTATGTCCTTTCTTTCAGTTTTTGTGCTAACATTCCTATCTGTAAAACTAGCATTTACACTATAGGAAAGCATAACCGGCGGTATAGCAGCTAACTCTTTAAACCTAAATGAAACAACATGGCACATATGGTTACCTTCTGAAAACTAAGCATTGTGTGCAGAGATTTTGCGGCTATGTCCTTTCTTTCAGTTTTTGTGCTAACATTCCTATCTGTAAAACTAGCATTTACACTATAGGAAAGCATAACCGGCGGTATAGCAGCTAACTCTTTAAACCTAAATGAAACAACATGGCACATATGATTTACTTCTGAGAATTAAGCATTGTGTGCAGAGATTTTTCAGTTATCTCCTTTACTTCAGTTTTGGTGCTAACATTCCTATCTGTAAAACTAGCATTTACACTATAGGAAAGCATAACCGGCAGTATAGCAGCTAACTCTTTAAATGTAAATGAAACAACATGGCACATATGATTTACTTCTGAGAACTAAGCATTGTGTGCAGAGGTTTTGCGGCTATCTCCTTTCTTTCAGTTTTTGTGCTAACATTCCTATCTGTAAAACTAGCATTTACACAATAGGAAAGCCTAACGGGCAGTATAGCAGCTAACTCTTTAAACCTAAATGAAACAACATGGCACTTATGATTTACTTCTGAGAACTAAGCATTGTGTGCAGAGATTATTGAGCTATCTCCTTTACTTCAGATTTTGGGCTAACATTCATATCTGTAAAACTAGCATTTACACTATAGGAAAGCATAACCGGGGGTATAGCAGCTAACTCTTTAAACCTACATGAAACAACATGGTACATATGATTTACTTCTGAGAACTAAGCATTGTGTGCAGAGATTTTTCAGTTATCTCCTTTACTTCAGTTTTGGGGCTAACATTACTATGTGTAAAACTAGCATTTACACTATAGGAAAGCATAACCGGCGGTATAGCAGCTAACTCTTTAAACCTAAATGAAACAACATGGCACCTATCATTTACTTCTGAGAACTTAGCATTGTGTGCAGAGATTTTGCGGCTATCTCCTTTCTTTCAGTTTTTGTGCTAACATTCCTATCTGTAAAACTAGCTTTTACACAATAGGAAAGCCTAAACGGCGGTATAGCAGCTACCTCTTTAAACCTAAATGAAACAACATGGCACATATGATTTACTTCTGAGAACTAAGCATTGTGTGCAGAGATTTTTCAGTTATCTCCTTTACTTCAGTTTTGGGGCTAACATTCCTATGTGTAAAACTAGCCTTTACACTATTGGAAAGCATAACCGGCCGTATAGCAGCTAACTCTTTAAACCTAAATGAAACAACATGGCACATATGATTTGCTTCTGAGAACTAAGCATTGTGTGCAGAGGTTTTGCGGCTATCTCCTTTCTTTCAGTTTTTGTGCTAACATTCCTATCTGTAAAACTAGCATTTACACTATAGGAAAGGCTAACGGGCAGTATAGCAGCTAACTCTTTAAACATAAATGTAACAACATGGCACATATGATTTACTTCTGAGAACTAAGCATTGTGTGCAGAGATTATTCAGCTATCTGCTTTACTTCAGATTTTGTGCTAACATTCATATCTGTAAAACTAGCATTTACACTATAGGAAAGCATAACCGGCGGTATAGCAGCTAACTCTTTAAACCTACATGAAACAACATGGCACCTATCATTTACTTCTGAGAACAAAGCATTGTGTGCAGAGATTTTGCAGCTATCTCCTTTCTTTCAGGTTTTGTGCTAACATTCCTATCTGTAAAACTAGCATTTACACTATAGGAAATCATAACCGGCGGTATAGCAGCTAACTCTTTAAACCTAAATGAAACAACATGGCACATATGATTTACTTCTGAGAACTAAGCATTACTTGCAGAGATTTTTCAGTTATCTCCTTTACTTCAGTTTTGGTGCTAACATTCATATTATTATACTCGCATTTACTATATAGGAAAGCATAACTGAGGGTATAGCAGCTAACTCTTTAAACCTAAATGAAACAACATGGCATATATGATGTACTTCTGAGAACTAAGCATTGTGTGCAGAGATTTTGCGGCTATCTCCTTTCTTTCAGTTTTTGTGCTAACATTCCTATCTGTAAAACTAGCCTTTACTCTATAGGAAATCCTAAACGGCGGTATAGCAGCTAACTCTTTAAACCTAAGTGAAACAACATGGCACATATGATTTACTTCTGAGAACTAAGCATTGTGTGCAGAGATTTTTCAGTTATCTCCTTTACTTCAGTTTTGGGGCTAACATTCCTATGTGTAAAACTAGCATTTACACTGTAGGAAAGCATAACCGGCGGTATAGCAGCTAACCCTTTAAACCTAAATGAAACAACATGGCATGTATGATTTACTTCTGAGAACTAAGCATTGCTTGCAGAGATTTTTCAGTTATCTCCTTTACTTCAGTTGGGGCTAACATTCCTATGTGTAAAACTAGCATTTACACTATAGGAAAGCATAACCGGCGGTATAGCAGCTAACTCTTTAAACCTAAATGAAACAACATGGCACATATGATTTACTTCTGAGAACTAAGCATTGTGTGCAGAGATTTTTCAGTTATCTCCTTTACTTCAGTTTTGGGGCAAACATTCCTATGTGTAAAACTGGCATTTACACTATAGGAAAGCATAACCGGCGGTATAGCAGCTAACCCTTTAAACCTAAATGAAACAACATGGCACATATGGTTTACTTCTGAGAAATAAGCATTGTGTGCAGAGATTTTGTGGCTATCTCCTTTCTTTCAGTTTTTGTGCTAACATTCCTATCAGTAAAACTAGCATTTACACTATAGGAAAGCATAACCGGCGGTATAGCAGCTAACTCTTTAAACCTAAATGAAACAACATGGCACATATGATTTACTTCTGAGAACTAAGCATTGTGTGCAGAGATTTTTCAGCTATCTCCTTTACTTCAGATTTCTTGCTAACATTCATATCTTTATACTCGCATTTACTATATACGAAAGCATAACTGAGTGTATGGCAGCTAATTCTTGAAACCTGAATGTAACAACATGGCACATATGGTTTACTTCTGAGAACTAAGCATTGTGTGCAGAGGTTTTGCGGCTATCTCCTTTCTTTCAGTTTTTGTGCTAACATTCCTACCTGTAAAACTAGCATTTACACAATAGGAAAGCCTAACGGGCAGTATAGCAGCTAACTCTTTAAACCTAAATGAAACAACATGGTACTTATGATTTACGTCTGAGAACTAAGCATTGTGTGCAGAGATTATTCAGCTATCTCCTTTACTTCAGTTTTGGTGCTAACATTCCTATCTGTAAAACTAGCATTTACACTATAGGAAAGCATAACCGGCGGTGTAGCAGATAACCCTTTAAACCTAAATGAAACAACATGGCACATATGATGTACTTCTGAGAACTAAGCATTGTGTGCAGAGATTTTGCGGCTATCTCCTTTCTTTCAGTTTTTGTGCTAACATTCCTATCTGTAAAACTAGCATTTATACTATAGGAAATCATAACTGGCGGTATAGCAGCTAACTCTTTAAACCTAAATGAAACAACATGGCACATATGATTTACTTCTGAGAACTAAGCATTGTGTGCAGAGACTTTGCGGCTATCTCCTTTCTTTCAGTTTTTCTGGTAACGTTCCTATCTGTAAAACTAGCATTTACACTATAGGAAAGCCTAACGGGAGTATAGCAGCTAACTCTTTAAACCTAAATGAAACAACATCGCACATATGATTTTGTTCTGAGAACTAAGCATTGTGTGCAGAGATTTTTCAGCTAACTCCTTTACTTCAGATTTCTTGCTAACATTCATATCTTTATACTAGCATTTACTATATACGAAAGCATAGCTGAGTGTATAGCAGCTAATTCTTGAAACCTGAATGTAACAACATGGCACCTATCATTTACTTCTGAGAACTAAGCATTGTGTGCAGAGATTTTGCGGCTATCTCCTTTCTTTCAGTTTTTGTGCTAACATTCCTATCTGTAAAACTAGCTTTTACACTATAGGAAAGCCTAACCGGCGGTATAGCAGCTACCTCTTTAAACCTAAATGAAACAACATGGCACATATGATTTAATTCTGGGAACTAAGCATTTTGTGCAGAGATTTTTCAGTTATCTCCTTTACTTCAGTTTTGGTGCTAACATTCCTATCTGTAAAACTAGCATTTACACTATAGGAAAGCATAACCGGCGGTGTAGCAGCTAACTCTTTAAACCTAAATGAAACAACATGGCACCTATCATTTACATTGAGAACTAAGCATTGTGTGCAGAGATTTTGCGGCTATCTCCTTTCTTTCAGTTTTTGTGCTAACATTCCTATCTGTAAAACTAGCCTTTACACTATAGGAAATCCTGAACGGCGGTATAGCAGCTAACTCTTTAAACCTAAATGAAACAACATGGCACATATGATGTACTTCTGAGAACTAAGCATTGTGTGCAGAGATTTTGCGGCTATCTACTTTCTTTCAGTTTTTCTGCTAACATTCCTATCTGTAAAACTAGCCTTTACACTATAGGAAATCCTAAACGGCGGTATAGCAGCTAACTCTTTAAACCTAAATGAAACAAAATGGCACATATGATTTACTTCTGAGAACTAAGCAATGTGTGCAGAGGTTTTGCGGCTATCTCCTTTCTTTCCGTTTTTGTGCTAACATTCCTATCTGTAAAACTAGCATTTACACAATAGGAAAGTCTAACAGGCAGTATAGCAGCTAACTCTTTCAACCTAAATGAAACAACATGGCACTTACGATTTACTTCTGAGAACTAAGCATTGTGTGCAGAGATTATTCAGCTACCTCCTTTACTTCAGTTTTTGTGCTAACATTCCTATCTGTAAAACTAGCATTTACACTATAGGAAAGCATAACAGGCGGTATAGCAGATAACTCTTTAAACCTAAATGAAACAACATGGCACATATGATTTACTTCTGAGAACTAAGCATTGTGTGCAGAGATTTTTCAGTTATCTCCTTTACTTCAGTTTTGGGGCTAACATTCCTATGTGTAAAACTAGCATTACACTATAGGAAAGCATAACCGGCGGTATAGCAGCTAACTCTTTAAACCTAAATGAAACAACATGGCATATATGATGTACTTCTGAGAACTAAGCATTGTGTGCAGAGATTTTGCGGCTATCTCCTTTCTTTCAGTTTTTGTGCTAACATTCCTATCTGTAAAAATAGCCTTTACACTATAGGAAATCCTAAACGGAGGTATAGCAGCTAAGTCTTTAAACCTAAAAGAAACAACATGGCACATATGGTTTACTTCTGAAAACTAAGCATTGTGTGCAGAGATTTTGTGGCTATCTCCTTTCTTTCAGTTTTTGTGCTAACATTCCTATCTGTAAAACTAGCTTTTACACTATAGGAAAGCATAACCGGCGGTATAGCAGCTACCTCTTTAAACCTAAATGAAACAACATGGCATATATGATGTACTTCTGAGAACTAAGCATTGTGCGCAGAGATTTTGTGGCTATCTCCTTTCTTTCAGTTTTTGTGCTAACATTCCTATCTGTAAAAATAGCCTTTACACTATAGGAAATCCTAAACGGAGGTATAGCAGCTAAGTCTTTAAACCTAAATGAAACAACATGGCACCTATCATTTACTTCTGAGAACTAAGCATTGTGCAGAGATTTTGCGGCTATCTCCTTTCTTTCAGTTTTTGTGCTAACATTCCTATCTCTAAAACTAGCTTTTACACTATAGGAAAGCATAACCGGCGGTATAGCAGCTACCTCTTTAAACCTAAATGAAACAACATGGCTCATATGATTTACTTCTGAGAACTAAGCATTGTGTGCAGAGATTTTTCAGTTATCTCCTTTACTTCAGTTTTGGGGCTAACATTCCTATGTGTAAAACTAGCATTTACACTGTAGGAAAGCATAACCGGCAGTATAGCAGCTAACCCTTTAAACCTAAATGAAACAACATGGCACGTATGATTTACTTCTGAGAACTAAGCATTGCATGCAGAGATTTTTCAGTTATCTCCTTTACTTCAGTTGGGGCAACATTCCTATGTGTAAAACTAGCATTTACACTATAGGAAAGCATAACCGGCGGTATAGCAGCTAACTCTTTAAACCTAAATGAAACAACATGGCACATATGATTTACTTCTGAGAACTAAGCATTGTGTGCAGAGATTTTACAGTTATCTCCTTTAGTTCAGTTTTGGGGCAAACATTCCTATGTGTAAAACTAGCATTTACACTATAGGAAAGCATAACCGGCGGTATAGCAGCTAACCCTTTAAACCTAAATGAAACAACATGGCACATATGGTTTACTTCTGAGAAATAAGCATTGTGTGCAGAAATTTTGTGGCTATCTCCTTTCTTTCAGTTTTTGTGCTAACATTCCTATCAGTAAAACTAGCATTTACACTATAGGAAAGCATAACCGGCGGTATAGCAGCTAACTCTTTAAACCTAAATGAAACAACATGGCACATATGATTTACTTCTGAGAACTAAGCATTTTGTGCAGAGATTTTTCAGTTATTTCCTTTACTTCAGTTTTGGGGCTAACATTCCTATGTGTAAAACTAGCATTTACACAGTAGGAAAGCATAACCGGCGGTATTGCAGCTAACTCTTTAAACCTAAATGAAACAACATGGCACATATGATTTACTTCTGAGAGCTAAGCATTTTGTGCAGAGATTTTTCAGCTATCTCCTTTACTTCAGATTTCTTGCTAACATTCATATCTTTATACTCGCATTTACTATATACGAAAGCATAGCTGAGTGTATAGCAGCTAATTCTTGAAACCTGAATGTAACAACATGGCACCTATCATTTACTTCTGAGAACTAAGCATTGTGTGCAGAGATTTTTCAGTTATCTCCTTTACTTCAGTTTTGGGGCTAACATTCCTATGTGTAAAACTAGCATTTACACTATAGGAAATCCTAAACGGCGGTATAGCAGCTAACTCTTTAAACCTAAATGAAACAACATGGCATATATGATTTACTTCTGAGAACTAAGCATTATGGGCAGAGCTTTTTCAGTTATCTCCTTTACTTCAGTTTTGGTGCTAACATTCATATTTTTATACTCGCATTTACTATATAGGAAAGCATAACTGAGTGTATAGCAGCTAATTCTTGAAACCTGAATGTAACAACATGGCACATATGATTTACTTCTGAGAACTAAGCATTGTGTGCAGAGGTTTTGCGGCTATCTGCTTTCTTTCAGTTTTTGTGCTAACATTCCTATCTGTAAAACTAGCATTTACACTATAGGAAAGCATAACCGGCGGTATAGCAGCTAACTCTTTAAACCTAAATGAAACAACATGGCACCTATGATTTACTTCTGAGAACTAAGCATTCTGTGCAGAGATTTTTCAGTTGTCTCCTTTACTTCAGATTTTGTGCTAACATTCATATGTGTAAAACTAGCCTTTACTCTATCGGAAAGCATAACCGGCGGTATAGCAGCTAACTCTTTAAACCTAAATGAAACAACATGGCACATATGATTTACTTCTGAGAACTAAGCATTGTGTGCAGAGATTTTGCGGCTATCTCCTTTACTTCAGTTTTGGAGCTAACATTCCTATCTGTAAAACTAGCCTTTACACTATAGGAAATCCTAAAAAGCGGTATAGCAGCTAACTCTTTAAACCTAAATGAAACAAAATGGCACATATGATTTACTTCTGAGAACTAAGCATTGTGTGCAGAGCTTTTTCAGTTATCTCCTTTACTTCAGTTTTGGTGCTAACATTCATATTTTTATACTCTCATTTACTATATAGGAAAGCATAACTGAGGGTATAGCAGCTAACTCTTTAAACCTGAATGAAACAACATGGCATATATGATGTACTTCTGAGAACTAAGCATTGTGTGCAGAGGTTTTGTGGCTATCTGCTTTCTTTCAGTTTTTGTGCTAACATTCCTATCTGTAAAACTAGCATTTACACAATAGGAAAGCCTAACGGGCAGTATAGCAGCTAACTCTTTAAACCTAAATGAAACAACATGGCACTTATGATTTACTTCTGAGAACTAAGCATTGTGTGCAGAGATTATTCAGCTATCTCCTTTACTTCAGATTTTGTGCTAACATTCATATCTGTAAAACTAGCATTTACACTATAGGAAACCATAACCGGCGGTATAGCAGCTAACTCTTTAAACCTACATGAAACAACATGGCACCTATCATTTACTTCTGAGAACAAAGCATTGTGTGCAGAGATTTTGCAGCTATCTCCTTTCTTTCAGTTTTTGTGCTAACATTCCTATCTGTAAAACTAGCATTTACACTATAGGAAATCATAACCGGCGGTATAGCAGCTAACTCTTTAAACCTAAATGAAACAACATGGCACATATGATGTACTTCTGAGAACTAAGCATTGCGTGCAGAGATTTTTCAGTTATCTCCTTTACTTCAGTTTTGGTGCTAACATTCATATTATTATACTCGCATTTACTATATAGGAAAGCATAACTGAGGGTATAGCAGCTAACTCTTTAAACCTAAATGAAACAACATGGCACATATGATTTACTTCTGAGAACTAAGCATTGTGTGCAGAGATTTTTCAGTTATCTCCTTTACTTCAGTTTTGGGGCTAACATTCCTATGTGTAAAACTAGCATTTACACTATAGGAAAGCATAACCGGCGGTATAGCAGCTAACTCTTTAAACCTAAATGAAACAACATGGCACCTATCATTTACTTCTGAGAACTTAGCATTGTGTGCAGAGGTTTTGCGGCTATCTCCTTTCTTTCAGTTTTTGTGCTAACATTCCTATCTGTAAAACTGGCTTTTACACAATAGGAAAGCCTAAACGGCGGTATAGCAGCTACCTCTTTAAACCTAAATGAAACAACATGGCACGTATGATTTACTTCTGAGAACAAAGCATTGTGTGCAGAGATTTTTCAGTTATCTCCTTTACTTCAGTTTTGGGGCTAACATTCCTATGTGTAAAACTAGCCTTTACACTATAGGTAAGCATAACCGGCGGTATAGCAGCTAACTCTTTAAACCTAAATGAAACAATATGGCACAAATGATTTACTTCTGAGAACTAAGCATTGTGTGCAGAGGTTTTGCGGCTATCTCCTTTCTTTCAGTTCTTGTGCTGACATTCCTATTTGTAAAACTAGCATTTACACTATAGGAAAGCATAACCGGCGGTATAGCAGCTAACTCTTTAAACATAAATGAAACAACATGGCACATATGATTTACTTCTGAGAACTAAGCATTGTGTGCAGAGATTTTCAGCTATCTCCTTTACTTCAGATTTTGTGCTAACATTCACATTTTTATACTCGCATTTACTATATAGGAAAGCATAACTGAGGGTATAGCAGCTAACTCTTTAAACCTAAATGAAACAACATGGCACATATGGTTACCTTCTGAAAACTAAGCATTGTGTGCAGAGATTTTGCGGCTATGTCCTTTCTTTCAGTTTTTGTGCTAACATTCCTATCTGTAAAACTAGCATTTACACTATAGGAAAGCATAACCGGCGGTATAGCAGCTAACTCTTTAAACCTAAATGAAACAACATGGCACATATGATTTACTTCTGAGAATTAAGCATTGTGTGCAGAGATTTTTCAGTTATCTCCTTTACTTCAGTTTTGGTGCTAACATTCCTATCTGTAAAACTAGCATTTACACTATAGGAAAGCATAACCGGCAGTATAGCAGCTAACTCTTTAAATGTAAATGAAACAACATGGCACATATGATTTACTTCTGAGAACTAAGCATTGTGTGCAGAGGTTTTGCGGCTATCTCCTTTCTTTCAGTTTTTGTGCTAACATTCCTATCTGTAAAACTAGCATTTACACAATAGGAAAGCCTAACGGGCAGTATAGCAGCTAACTCTTTAAACCTAAATGAAACAACATGGCACTTATGATTTACTTCTGAGAACTAAGCATTGTGTGCAGAGATTATTGAGCTATCTCCTTTACTTCAGATTTTGGGCTAACATTCATATCTGTAAAACTAGCATTTACACTATAGGAAAGCATAACCGGGGGTATAGCAGCTAACTCTTTAAACCTACATGAAACAACATGGTACATATGATTTACTTCTGAGAACTAAGCATTGTGTGCAGAGATTTTTCAGTTATCTCCTTTACTTCAGTTTTGGGGCTAACATTACTATGTGTAAAACTAGCATTTACACTATAGGAAAGCATAACCGGCGGTATAGCAGCTAACTCTTTAAACCTAAATGAAACAACATGGCACCTATCATTTACTTCTGAGAACTTAGCATTGTGTGCAGAGATTTTGCGGCTATCTCCTTTCTTTCAGTTTTTGTGCTAACATTCCTATCTGTAAAACTAGCTTTTACACAATAGGAAAGCCTAAACGGCGGTATAGCAGCTACCTCTTTAAACCTAAATGAAACAACATGGCACATATGATTTACTTCTGAGAACTAAGCATTGTGTGCAGAGATTTTTCAGTTATCTCCTTTACTTCAGTTTTGGGGCTAACATTCCTATGTGTAAAACTAGCCTTTACACTATTGGAAAGCATAACCGGCCGTATAGCAGCTAACTCTTTAAACCTAAATGAAACAACATGGCACATATGATTTGCTTCTGAGAACTAAGCATTGTGTGCAGAGGTTTTGCGGCTATCTCCTTTCTTTCAGTTTTTGTGCTAACATTCCTATCTGTAAAACTAGCATTTACACTATAGGAAAGGCTAACGGGCAGTATAGCAGCTAACTCTTTAAACCTAAATGTAACAACATGGCACATATGATTTACTTCTGAGAACTAAGCATTGTGTGCAGAGATTATTCAGCTATCTGCTTTACTTCAGATTTTGTGCTAACATTCATATCTGTAAAACTACCATTTACACTATAGGAAAGCATAACCGGCGGTATAGCAGCTAACTCTTTAAACCTACATGAAACAACATGGCACCTATCATTTACTTCTGAGAACAAAGCATTGTGTGCAGAGATTTTGCAGCTATCTCCTTTCTTTCAGGTTTTGTGCTAACATTCCTATCTGTAAAACTAGCATTTACACTATAGGAAATCATAACCGGCGGTATAGCAGCTAACTCTTTAAACCTAAATGAAACAACATGGCACATATGATTTACTTCTGAGAACTAAGCCTTGTGTGCAGAGATTTTCAGCTATCTCCTTTACTTCAGATTTTGTGCTAACATTCACATTTTTATACTCGCATTTACTATATAGGAAAGCATAACTGAGGGTATAGCAGCTAACTCTTTAAACCTAAATGAAACAACATGGCACATATGGTTACCTTCTGAAAACTAAGCATTGTGTGCAGAGATTTTGCGGCTATGTCCTTTCTTTCAGTTTTTGTGCTAACATTCCTATCTGTAAAACTAGCATTTACACTATAGGAAAGCATAACCGGCGGTATAGCAGCTAACTCTTTAAACCTAAATGAAACAACATGGCACATATGATTTACTTCTGAGAATTAAGCATTGTGTGCAGAGATTTTTCAGTTATCTCCTTTACTTCAGTTTTGGTGCTAACATTCCTATCTGTAAAACTAGCATTTACACTATAGGAAAGCATAACCGGCAGTATAGCAGCTAACTCTTTAAATGTAAATGAAACAACATGGCACATATGATTTACTTCTGAGAACTAAGCATTGTGTGCAGAGGTTTTGCGGCTATCTCCTTTCTTTCAGTTTTTGTGCTAACATTCCTATCTGTAAAACTAGCATTTACACTATAGGAAAGGCTAACGGGCAGTATAGCAGCTACCTCCTTAAACCTAAATGAAACAACATGGCACATATGATTTACTTCTGAGAACTAAGCATTGTGTGCAGAGATTTTTCAGTTATCTCCTTTACTTCAGTTTTGGGGCTAACATTCCTATGTGTAAAACTAGCCTTTACACTATAGGAAAGCATAATCGGCGGTATAGCAGCTAACTCTTTAAACCTAAATGAAACAACATGGCACATATGATTTACTTCTGAGAACTAAGCATTGTGTGCAGAGGTTTTGTGGCTATCTCCTTTCTTTCAGTTTTTCTGCTAACATTCCTATCTGTAAAACTAGCATTTACACTATAGGAAAGGCTAACGGGCAGTATAGCAGCTAACTCTTTAAACCTAAATGAAACAACATGGCACATATGATTTACTTCTGAGAACTAAGCATTGTGTGCAGAGATTATTCAGCTATCTCCTTTACTTCAGATTTTGTGCTAACATTCATATCTGTAAAACTAGCATTTACAGTATAGGAAAGCATACCCGGCGGTATAGCAGCTAACTCTTTAAACCTACATGAAACAACATGGCACCTATCATTTACTTCTGAGAACAAAGCATTGTGTGCAGAGATTTTGCAGCTATCTCCTTTCTTTCAGGTTTTGTGCTAACATTCCTATCTGTAAAACTAGCATTTACACTATAGGAAATCATAACCGGCGGTATAGCAGCTAACTCTTTAAACCTAAATGAAACAACATGGCACATATGATTTACTTCTGAGAACTAAGCATTGCGTGCAGAGATTTTTCAGTTATCTCCTTTACTTCAGTTTTGGTGCTAACATTCATATTATTATACTCGCATTTACTATATAGGAAAGCATAACTGAGGGTATAGCAGCTAACTCTTTAAACCTAAATGAAACAACATGGCATATATGATGTACTTCTGAGAACTAAGCATTGTGTGCAGAGATTTTGCGGCTATCTCCTTTCTTTCAGTTTTTGTGCTAACATTCCTATCTGTAAAACTAGCCTTTCCTCTATAGGAAATCCTAAACGGCGGTATAGCAGCTAACTCTTTAAACGTAAATGAAACAACGGGGCACATATGATTTACTTCTGAGAACTAAGCATTGTGTGCAGAGATTTTTCAGTTATCTCCTTTACTTCAGTTTTGGGGCTAACATTCCTATGTGTAAAACTAGCCTTTACACTATAGAAAAGCATAACCGGCGGTATAGCAGCTAACTCTTTAAACCTAAATGAAACAACATGGCACATATGATTTACTTCTGAGAACTAAGCATTGTGTGCAGAGGTTTTGCGGCTATCTCCTTTCTTTCAGTTTTTGTGCTAACATTCCTATCTGTAAAACTAGCATTTACACAATAGGAAAGCCTAACGGGCAGTATAGCAGCTAACTCTTTAAACCTAAATGAAACAACATGGCACTTATGATTTACTTCTGAGAACTAAGCATTGTGTGCAGAGATTATTGAGCTATCTCCTTTACTTCAGATTTTGTGCTAACATTCATATCTGTAAAACTAGCATTTACACTATCGGAAAGCATAACCGGGGGTATAGCAGCTAACTCTTTAAACCTACATGAAACAACATGGTACATATGATTTACTTCTGAGAACTAAGCATTGTGTGCAGAGATTTTTCAGTTATCTCCTTTACTTCAGTTTTGGGGCTAACATTACTATGTGTAAAACTAGCATTTACACTATAGGAAAGCATAACCGGCGGTATAGCAGCTAACTCTTTAAACCTAAATGAAACAACATGGCACCTATCATTTACTTCTGAGAACTTAGCATTGTGTGCAGAGATTTTGCGGCTATCTCCTTTCTTTCAGTTTTTGTGCTAACATTCCTATCTGTAAAACTAGCTTTTACACAATAGGAAAGCCTAAACGGCGGTATAGCAGCTACCTCTTTAAACCTAAATGAAACAACATGGCACATATGATTTACTTCTGAGAACTAAGCATTGTGTGCAGAGATTTTTCAGTTATCTCCTTTACTTCAGTTTTGGGGCTAACATTCCTATGTGTAAAACTAGCCTTTACACTATTGGAAAGCATAACCGGCCGTATAGCAGCTAACTCTTTTAAACCTAAATGAAACAACATGGCACATATGATTTGCTTCTGAGAACTAAGCATTGTGTGCAGAGGTTTTGCGGCTATCTCCTTTCTTTCAGTTTTTGTGCTAACATTCCTATCTGTAAAACTAGCATTTACACTATAGGAAAGGCTAACGGGCAGTATAGCAGCTAACTCTTTAAACATAAATGTAACAACATGGCACATATGATTTACTTCTGAGAACTAAGCATTTTGTGCAGAGATTATTCAGCTATCTGCTTTACTTCAGATTTTGTGCTAACATTCATATCTGTAAAACTAGCATTTACACTATAGGAAAGCATAACCGGCGGTATAGCAGCTAACTCTTTAAACCTACATGAAACAACATGGCACCTATCATTTACTTCTGAGAACAAAGCATTGTGTGCAGAGATTTTGCAGCTATCTCCTTTCTTTCAGGTTTTGTGCTAACATTCCTATCTGTAAAACTAGCATTTACACTATAGGAAATCATAACCGGCGGTATAGCAGCTAACTCTTTAAACCTAAATGAAACAACATGGCACATATGATTTACTTCTGAGAACTAAGCATTACTTGCAGAGATTTTTCAGTTATCTCCTTTACTTCAGTTTTGGTGCTAACATTCATATTATTATACTCGCATTTACTATATAGGAAAGCATAACTGAGGGTATAGCAGCTAACTCTTTAAACCTAAATGAAACAACATGGCATATATGATGTACTTCTGAGAACTAAGCATTGTGTGCAGAGATTTTGCGGCTATCTCCTTTCTTTCAGTTTTTGTGCTAACATTCCTATCTGTAAAACTAGCCTTTACTCTATAGGAAATCCTAAACGGCGGTATAGCAGCTAACTCTTTAAACCTAAGTGAAACAACATGGCACATATGATTTACTTCTGAGAACTAAGCATTGTGTGCAGAGATTTTTCAGTTATCTCCTTTACTTCAGTTTTGGGGCTAACATTCCTATGTGTAAAACTAGCATTTACACTGTAGGAAAGCATAACCGGCGGTATAGCAGCTAACCCTTTAAACCTAAATGAAACAACATGGCATGTATGATTTACTTCTGAGAACTAAGCATTGCTTGCAGAGATTTTTCAGTTATCTCCTTTACTTCAGTTGGGGCTAACATTCCTATGTGTAAAACTAGCATTTACACTATAGGAAAGCATAACCGGCGGTATAGCAGCTAACTCTTTAAACCTAAATGAAACAACATGGCACATATGATTTACTTCTGAGAACTAAGCATTGTGTGCAGAGATTTTTCAGTTATCTCCTTTACTTCAGTTTTGGGGCAAACATTCCTATGTGTAAAACTGGCATTTACACTATAGGAAAGCATAACCGGCGGTATAGCAGCTAACCCTTTAAACCTAAATGAAACAACATGGCACATATGGTTTACTTCTGAGAAATAAGCATTGTGTGCAGAGATTTTGTGGCTATCTCCTTTCTTTCAGTTTTTGTGCTAACATTCCTATCAGTAAAACTAGCATTTACACTATAGGAAAGCATAACCGGCGGTATAGCAGCTAACTCTTTAAACCTAAATGAAACAACATGGCACATATGATTTACTTCTGAGAACTAAGCATTGTGTGCAGAGATTTTTCAGCTATCTCCTTTACTTCAGATTTCTTGCTAACATTCATATCTTTATACTCGCATTTACTATATACGAAAGCATAACTGAGTGTATGGCAGCTAATTCTTGAAACCTGAATGTAACAACATGGCACATATGGTTTACTTCTGAGAACTAAGCATTGTGTGCAGAGGTTTTGCGGCTATCTCCTTTCTTTCAGTTTTTGTGCTAACATTCCTACCTGTAAAACTAGCATTTACACAATAGGAAAGCCTAACGGGCAGTATAGCAGCTAACTCTTTAAACCTAAATGAAACAACATGGTACTTATGATTTACGTCTGAGAACTAAGCATTGTGTGCAGAGATTATTCAGCTATCTCCTTTACTTCAGTTTTGGTGCTAACATTCCTATCTGTAAAACTAGCATTTACACTATAGGAAAGCATAACCGGCGGTGTAGCAGATAACCCTTTAAACCTAAATGAAACAACATGGCACATATGATGTACTTCTGAGAACTAAGCATTGTGTGCAGAGATTTTGCGGCTATCTCCTTTCTTTCAGTTTTTGTGCTAACATTCCTATCTGTAAAACTAGCATTTACACTATAGGAAATCATAATTGGCGGTATAGCAGCTAACTCTTTAAACCTAAATGAAACAACATGGCACATATGATTTACTTCTGAGAACTAAGCATTGTGTGCAGAGACTTTGCGGCTATCTCCTTTCTTTCAGTTTTTCTGGTAACGTTCCTATCTGTAAAACTAGCATTTACACTATAGGAAAGCCTAACGGGAGTATAGCAGCTAACTCTTTAAACCTAAATGAAACAACATCGCACATATGATTTTGTTCTGAGAACTAAGCATTGTGTGCAGAGATTTTTCAGCTAACTCCTTTACTTCAGATTTCTTGCTAACATTCATATCTTTATACTAGCATGTACTATATACGAAAGCATAGCTGAGTGTATAGCAGCTAATTCTTGAAACCTGAATGTAACAACATGGCACCTATCATTTACTTCTGAGAACTAAGCATTGTGTGCAGAGATTTTGCGGCTATCTCCTTTCTTTCAGTTTTTGTGCTAACATTCCTATCTGTAAAACTAGCTTTTACACTATAGGAAAGCCTAACCGGCGGTATAGCAGCTACCTCTTTAAACCTAAATGAAACAACATGGCACATATGATTTAATTCTGAGAACTAAGCATTTTGTGCAGAGATTTTTCAGTTATCTCCTTTACTTCAGTTTTGGTGCTAACATTCCTATCTGTAAAACTAGCATTTACACTATAGGAAAGCATAACCGGCGGTGTAGCAGCTAACTCTTTAAACCTAAATGAAACAACATGGCACTTATGATTTACTTCTGAGAACTAAGCATTGTGTGCAGAGATTATTCAGCTATCTCCTTTACTTCAGATTTTGGGCTAACATTCATATCTGTAAAACTAGCATTTACACTATAGGAAAGCATAACCGGGGGTATAGCAGCTAACTCTTTAAACCTACATGAAACAACATGGTACATATGATTTACTTCTGAGAACTAAGCATTGTGTGCAGAGATTTTTCAGTTATCTCCTTTACTTCAGTTTTGGGGCTAACATTACTATGTGTAAAACTAGCATTTACACTATAGGAAAGCATAACCGGCGGTATAGCAGCTAACTCTTTAAACCTAAATGAAACAACATGGCACCTATCATTTACTTCTGAGAACTTAGCATTGTGTGCAGAGATTTTGCGGCTATCTCCTTTCTTTCAGTTTTTGTGCTAACATTCCTATCTGTAAAACTAGCTTTTACACAATAGGAAAGCCTAAACGGCGGTATAGCAGCTACCTCTTTAAACCTAAATGAAACAACATGGCACATATGATTTACTTCTGAGAACTAAGCATTGTGTGCAGAGATTTTTCAGTTATCTCCTTTACTTCAGTTTTGGGGCTAACATTCCTATGTGTAAAACTAGCCTTTACACTATTGGAAAGCATAACCGGCCGTATAGCAGCTAACTCTTTAAACCTAAATGAAACAACATGGCACATATGATTTGCTTCTGAGAACTAAGCATTGTGTGCAGAGGTTTTGCGGCTATCTCCTTTCTTTCAGTTTTTGTGCTAACATTCCTATCTGTAAAACTAGCATTTACACTATAGGAAAGGCTAACGGGCAGTATAGCAGCTAACTCTTTAAACATAAATGTAACAACATGGCACATATGATTTACTTCTGAGAACTAACCATTGTGTGCAGAGATTATTCAGCTATCTGCTTTACTTCAGATTTTGTGCTAACATTCATATCTGTAAAACTAGCATTTACACTATAGGAAAGCATAACCGGCGGTATAGCAGCTAACTCTTTAAACCTACATGAAACAACATGGCACCTATCATTTACTTCTGAGAACAAAGCATTGTGTGCAGAGATTTTGCAGCTATCTCCTTTCTTTCAGGTTTTGTGCTAACATTCCTATCTGTAAAACTAGCATTTACACTATAGGAAATCATAACCGGCGGTATAGCAGCTAACTCTTTAAACCTAAATGAAACAACATGGCACATATGATTTACTTCTGAGAACTAAGCATTACTTGCAGAGATTTTTCAGTTATCTCCTTTACTTCAGTTTTGGTGCTAACATTCATATTATTATACTCGCATTTACTATATAGGAAAGCATAACTGAGGGTATAGCAGCTAACTCTTTAAACCTAAATGAAACAACATGGCATATATGATGTACTTCTGAGAACTAAGCATTGTGTGCAGAGATTTTGCGGCTATCTCCTTTCTTTCAGTTTTTGTGCTAACATTCCTATCTGTAAAACTAGCCTTTACTCTATAGGAAATCCTAAACGGCGGTATAGCAGCTAACTCTTTAAACCTAAGTGAAACAACATGGCACATATGATTTACTTCTGAGAACTAAGCATTGTGTGCAGAGATTTTTCAGTTATCTCCTTTACTTCAGTTTTGGGGCTAACATTCCTATGTGTAAAACTAGCATTTACACTGTAGGAAAGCATAACCGGCGGTATAGCAGCTAACCCTTTAAACCTAAATGAAACAACATGGCATGTATGATTTACTTCTGAGAACTAAGCATTGCTTGCAGAGATTTTTCAGTTATCTCCTTTACTTCAGTTGGGGCTAACATTCCTATGTGTAAAACTAGCATTTACACTATAGGAAAGCATAACCGGCGGTATAGCAGCTAACTCTTTAAACCTAAATGAAACAACATGGCACATATGATTTACTTCTGAGAACTAAGCATTGTGTGCAGAGATTTTTCAGTTATCTCCTTTACTTCAGTTTTGGGGCAAACATTCCTATGTGTAAAACTGGCATTTACACTATAGGAAAGCATAACCGGCGGTATAGCAGCTAACCCTTTAAACCTAAATGAAACAACATGGCACATATGGTTTACTTCTGAGAAATAAGCATTGTGTGCAGAGATTTTGTGGCTATCTCCTTTCTTTCAGTTTTTGTGCTAACATTCCTATCAGTAAAACTAGCATTTACACTATAGGAAAGCATAACCGGCGGTATAGCAGCTAACTCTTTAAACCTAAATGAAACAACATGGCACATATGATTTACTTCTGAGAACTAAGCATTGTGTGCAGAGATTTTTCAGCTATCTCCTTTACTTCAGATTTCTTGCTAACATTCATATCTTTATACTCGCATTTACTATATACGAAAGCATAACTGAGTGTATGGCAGCTAATTCTTGAAACCTGAATGTAACAACATGGCACATATGGTTTACTTCTGAGAACTAAGCATTGTGTGCAGAGGTTTTGCGGCTATCTCCTTTCTTTCAGTTTTTGTGCTAACATTCCTACCTGTAAAACTAGCATTTACACAATAGGAAAGCCTAACGGGCAGTATAGCAGCTAACTCTTTAAACCTAAATGAAACAACATGGTACTTATGATTTACGTCTGAGAACTAAGCATTGTGTGCAGAGATTATTCAGCTATCTCCTTTACTTCAGTTTTGGTGCTAACATTCCTATCTGTAAAACTAGCATTTACACTATAGGAAAGCATAACCGGCGGTGTAGCAGATAACCCTTTAAACCTAAATGAAACAACATGGCACATATGATGTACTTCTGAGAACTAAGCATTGTGTGCAGAGATTTTGCGGCTATCTCCTTTCTTTCAGTTTTTGTGCTAACATTCCTATCTGTAAAACTAGCATTTACACTATAGGAAATCATAATTGGCGGTATAGCAGCTAACTCTTTAAACCTAAATGAAACAACATGGCACATATGATTTACTTCTGAGAACTAAGCATTGTGTGCAGAGACTTTGCGGCTATCTCCTTTCTTTCAGTTTTTCTGGTAACGTTCCTATCTGTAAAACTAGCATTTACACTATAGGAAAGCCTAACGGGAGTATAGCAGCTAACTCTTTAAACCTAAATGAAACAACATCGCACATATGATTTTGTTCTGAGAACTAAGCATTGTGTGCAGAGATTTTTCAGCTAACTCCTTTACTTCAGATTTCTTGCTAACATTCATATCTTTATACTAGCATGTACTATATACGAAAGCATAGCTGAGTGTATAGCAGCTAATTCTTGAAACCTGAATGTAACAACATGGCACCTATCATTTACTTCTGAGAACTAAGCATTGTGTGCAGAGATTTTGCGGCTATCTCCTTTCTTTCAGTTTTTGTGCTAACATTCCTATCTGTAAAACTAGCTTTTACACTATAGGAAAGCCTAACCGGCGGTATAGCAGCTACCTCTTTAAACCTAAATGAAACAACATGGCACATATGATTTAATTCTGAGAACTAAGCATTTTGTGCAGAGATTTTTCAGTTATCTCCTTTACTTCAGTTTTGGTGCTAACATTCCTATCTGTAAAACTAGCATTTACACTATAGGAAAGCATAACCGGCGGTGTAGCAGCTAACTCTTTAAACATAAATGAAACAACATGGCACCTATCATTTACATTGAGAACTAAGCATTGTGTGCAGAGATTTTGCGGCTATCTCCTTTCTTTCAGTTTTTGTGCTAACATTCCTATCTGTAAAACTAGCCTTTACACTATAGGAAATCCTAAACGGCGGTATAGCAGCTAACTCTTTAAACCTAAATGAAACAACATGGCACATATGATGTACTTCTGAGAACTAAGCATTGTGTGCAGAGATTTTGCGGCTATCTACTTTCTTTCAGTTTTTCTGCTAACATTCCTATCTGTAAAACTAGCCTTTACACTATAGGAAATCCTAAACGGCGGTATAGCAGCTAACTCTTTAAACCTAAATGAAACAAAATGGCACATATGATTTACTTCTGAGAACTAAGCAATGTGTGCAGAGGTTTTGCGGCTATCTCCTTTCTTTCCGTTTTTGTGCTAACATTCCTATCTGTAAAACTAGCATTTACACAATAGGAAAGTCTAACAGGCAGTATAGCAGCTAACTCTTTCAACCTAAATGAAACAACATGGCACTTACGATTTACTTCTGAGAACTAAGCATTGTGTGCAGAGATTATTCAGCTACCTCCTTTACTTCAGTTTTTGTGCTAACATTCCTATCTGTAAAACTAGCATTTACACTATAGGAAAGCATAACAGGCGGTATAGCAGATAACTCTTTAAACCTAAATGAAACAACATGGCACATATGATTTACTTCTGAGAACTAAGCATTGTGTGCAGAGATTTTTCAGTTATCTCCTTTACTTCAGTTTTGGGGCTAACATTCCTATGTGTAAAACTAGCATTACACTATAGGAAAGCATAACCGGCGGTATAGCAGCTAACTCTTTAAACCTAAATGAAACAACATGGCATATATGATGTACTTCTGAGAACTAAGCATTGTGTGCAGAGATTTTGCGGCTATCTCCTTTCTTTCAGTTTTTGTGCTAACATTCCTATCTGTAAAACTAGCTTTTACACTATAGGAAAGCATAACCGGCGGTATAGCAGCTACCTCTTTAAACCTAAATGAAACAACATGGCATATATGATGTACTTCTGAGAACTAAGCATTGTGCGCAGAGATTTTGTGGCTATCTCCTTTCTTTCAGTTTTTGTGCTAACATTCCTATCTGTAAAAATAGCCTTTACACTATAGGAAATCCTAAACGGAGGTATAGCAGCTAAGTCTTTAAACCTAAATGAAACAACATGGCACCTATCATTTACTTCTGAGAACTAAGCATTGTGCAGAGATTTTGCGGCTATCTCCTTTCTTTCAGTTTTTGTGCTAACATTCCTATCTCTAAAACTAGCTTTTACACTATAGGAAAGCATAACCGGCGGTATAGCAGCTACCTCTTTAAACCTAAATGAAACAACATGGCTCATATGATTTACTTCTGAGAACTAAGCATTGTGTGCAGAGATTTTTCAGTTATCTCCTTTACTTCAGTTTTGGGGCTAACATTCCTATGTGTAAAACTAGCATTTACACTGTAGGAAAGCATAACCGGCAGTATAGCAGCTAACCCTTTAAACCTAAATGAAACAACATGGCACGTATGATTTACTTCTGAGAACTAAGCATTGCATGCAGAGATTTTTCAGTTATCTCCTTTACTTCAGTTGGGGCAACATTCCTATGTGTAAAACTAGCATTTACACTATAGGAAAGCATAACCGGCGGTATAGCAGCTAACTCTTTAAACCTAAATGAAACAACATGGCACATATGATTTACTTCTGAGAACTAAGCATTGTGTGCAGAGATTTTACAGTTATCTCCTTTAGTTCAGTTTTGGGGCAAACATTCCTATGTGTAAAACTAGCATTTACACTATAGGAAAGCATAACCGGCGGTATAGCAGCTAACCCTTTAAACCTAAATGAAACAACATGGCACATATGGTTTACTTCTGAGAAATAAGCATTGTGTGCAGAAATTTTGCGGCTATCTCCTTTCTTTCAGTTTTTGTGCTAACATTCCTATCAGTAAAACTAGCATTTACACTATAGGAAAGCATAACCGGTGGTATAGCAGCTAACTCTTTAAACCTAAATGAAACAACATGGCACATATGATTTACTTCTGAGAACTAAGCATTTTGTGCAGAGATTTTTCAGTTATTTCCTTTACTTCAGTTTTGGGGCTAACATTCCTATGTGTAAAACTAGCATTTACACAGTAGGAAAGCATAACCGGCGGTATTGCAGCTAACTCTTTAAACCTAAATGAAACAACATGGCACATATGATTTACTTCTGAGAGCTAAGCATTTTGTGCAGAGATTTTTCAGCTATCTCCTTTACTTCAGATTTCTTGCTAACATTCATATCTTTATACTCGCATTTACTATATACGAAAGCATAGCTGAGTGTATAGCAGCTAATTCTTGAAACCTGAATGTAACAACATGGCACCTATCATTTACTTCTGAGAACTAAGCATTGTGTGCAGAGATTTTTCATTTATCTCCTTTACTTCAGTTTTGGGGCTAACATTCCTATGTGTAAAACTAGCATTTACACTATAGGAAATCCTAAACGGCGGTATAGCAGCTAACTCTTTAAACCTAAATGAAACAACATGGCATATATGATTTACTTCTGAGAACTAAGCATTGTGGGCAGAGCTTTTTCAGTTATCTCCTTTACTTCAGTTTTGGTGCTAACATTCATATTTTTATACTCGCATTTACTATATAGGAAAGCATAACTGAGTGTATAGCAGCTAATTCTTGAAACCTGAATGTAACAACATGGCACATATGATTTACTTCTGAGAACTAAGCATTGTGTGCAGAGGTTTTGCGGCTATCTGCTTTCTTTCAGTTTTTGTGCTAACATTCCTATCTGTAAAACTAGCATTTACACTATAGGAAAGCATAACCGGCGGTATAGCAGCTAACTCTTTAAACCTAAATGAAACAACATGGCACCTATGATTTACTTCTGAGAACTAAGCATTCTGTGCAGAGATTTTTCAGTTGTCTCCTTTACTTCAGATTTTGTGCTAACATTCATATGTGTAAAACTAGCCTTTACTCTATCGGAAAGCATAACCGGCGGTATAGCAGCTAACTCTTTAAACCTAAATGAAACAACATGGCACATATGATTTACTTCTGAGAACTAAGCATTGTGTGCAGAGATTTTGCGGCTATCTCCTTTACTTCAGTTTTGGAGCTAACATTCCTATCTGTAAAACTAGCCTTTACACTATAGGAAATCCTAAAAAGCGGTATAGCAGCTAACTCTTTAAACCTAAATGAAACAAAATGGCACATATGATTTACTTCTGAGAACTAAGCATTGTGTGCAGAGCTTTTTCAGTTATCTCCTTTACTTCAGTTTTGGTGCTAACATTCATATTTTTATACTCTCATTTACTATATAGGAAAGCATAACTGAGGGTATAGCAGCTAACTCTTTAAACCTGAATGAAACAACATGGCATATATGATGTACTTCTGAGAACTAAGCATTGTGTGCAGAGGTTTTGTGGCTATCTGCTTTCTTTCAGTTTTTGTGCTAACATTCCTATCTGTAAAACTAGCATTTACACAATAGGAAAGCCTAACGGGCAGTATAGCAGCTAACTCTTTAAACCTAAATGAAACAACATGGCACTTATGATTTACTTCTGAGAACTAAGCATTGTGTGCAGAGATTATTCAGCTATCTCCTTTACTTCAGATTTTGTGCTAACATTCATATCTGTAAAACTAGCATTTACACTATAGGAAACCATAACCGGCGGTATAGCAGCTAACTCTTTAAACCTACATGAAACAACATGGCACCTATCATTTACTTCTGAGAACAAAGCATTGTGTGCAGAGATTTTGCAGCTATCTCCTTTCTTTCAGTTTTTGTGCTAACATTCCTATCTGTAAAACTAGCATTTACACTATAGGAAATCATAACCGGCGGTATAGCAGCTAACTCTTTAAACCTAAATGAAACAACATGGCACATATGATGTACTTCTGAGAACTAAGCATTGCGTGCAGAGATTTTTCAGTTATCTCCTTTACTTCAGTTTTGGTGCTAACATTCATATTATTATACTCGCATTTACTATATAGGAAAGCATAACTGAGGGTATAGCAGCTAACTCTTTAAACCTAAATGAAACAACATGGCACATATGATTTACTTCTGAGAACTAAGCATTGTGTGCAGAGATTTTTCAGTTATCTCCTTTACTTCAGTTTTGGGGCTAACATTCCTATGTGTAAAACTAGCTTTTACACTATAGGAAAGCATAACCGGCGGTATAGCAGCTAACTCTTTAAACCTAAATGAAACAACATGGCACCTATCATTTACTTCTGAGAACTTAGCATTGTGTGCAGAGGTTTTGCGGCTATCTCCTTTCTTTCAGTTTTTGTGCTAACATTCCTATCTGTAAAACTGGCTTTTACACAATAGGAAAGCCTAAAAGGCGGTATAGCAGCTACCTCTTTAAACCTAAATGAAACAACATGGCACGTATGATTTACTTCTGAGAACAAAGCATTGTGTGCAGAGATTTTTCAGTTATCTCCTTTACTTCAGTTTTGGGGCTAACATTCCTATGTGTAAAACTAGCCTTTACACTATAGGTAAGCATAACCGGCGGTATAGCAGCTAACTCTTTAAACCTAAATGAAACAATATGGCACAAATGATTTACTTCTGAGAACTAAGCATTGTGTGCAGAGGTTTTGCGGCTATCTCCTTTCTTTCAGTTTTTGTGGTAACATTCCTATCTGTAAAACTAGCATTTACACTATAGGAAAGGCTAACGGGCAGTATAGCAGCTAACTCTTTAAACCTAAATGAAACAACATGGCATATATGATTTACTTCTGAGAACTAAGCATTGTGTGCAGAGATTTTTCAGTTATCTCCTTTACTTCAGTTTTGGGGCTAACATTCCTATGTGTAAAACTAGCATTTATACTATAGGAAAGCATAACCGGCGGTATAGCAGCTAACTCTTTAAACCTAAATGAAACAACATGGCACATATGATTTACTTCTGAGAACTAAGCATTGTGTGCAGAGATTTTTCAGTTATCTCCTTTACTTCAGTTTTGGGGCTAACATTGCTATGTGTAAAACTAGCCTTTACACTATAGGAAAGCATAACCGGCGGTATAGCAGCTAACTCTTTAAACCTAAAAGAAACAACATGGCACATATGGTTTACTTCTGAGAACTAAGCATTATGTGCAGAGATTTTGTGGCTATCTCCTTTCTTTCAGTTCTTGTGCTGACATTCCTATTTGTAAAACTAGCATTTACACTATAGGAAAGCATAACCGGCGGTATAGCAGCTAACTCTTTAAACATAAATGAAACAACATGGCACATATGATTTACTTCTGAGAACTAAGCATTGTGTGCAGAGATTTTCAGCTATCTCCTTTACTTCAGATTTTGTGCTAACATTCACATTTTTATACTCGCATTTACTATATAGGAAAGCATAACTGAGGGTATAGCAGCTAACTCTTTAAACCTAAATGAAACAACATGGCACATATGGTTACCTTCTGAAAACTAAGCATTGTGTGCAGAGATTTTGCGGCTATCTCCTTTCTTTCAGTTTTTGTGCTAACATTCCTATCTGTAAAACTAGCATTTACACTATAGGAAAGCATAACCGGCGGTATAGCAGCTAACTCTTTAAACCTAAATGAAACAACATGGCACATATGATTTACTTCTGAGAATTAAGCATTGTGTGCAGAGATTTTTCAGTTATCTCCTTTACTTCAGTTTTGGTGCTAACATTCCTATCTGTAAAACTAGCATTTACACTATAGGAAAGCATAACCGGCAGTATAGCAGCTAACTCTTTAAATGTAAATGAAACAACATGGCACATATGATTTACTTCTGAGAACTAAGCATTGTGTGCAGAGGTTTTGCGGCTATCTCCTTTCTTTCAGTTTTTGTGCTAACATTCCTATCTGTAAAACTAGCATTTACACAATAGGAAAGCCTAACGGGCAGTATAGCAGCTAACTCTTTAAACCTAAATGAAACAACATGGCACTTATGATTTACTTCTGAGAACTAAGCATTGTGTGCAGAGATTATTGAGCTATCTCCTTTACTTCAGATTTTGGGCTAACATTCATATCTGTAAAACTAGCATTTACACTATAGGAAAGCATAACCGGGGGTATAGCAGCTAACTCTTTAAACCTACATGAAACAACATGGTACATATGATTTACTTCTGAGAACTAAGCATTGTGTGCAGAGATTTTTCAGTTATCTCCTTTACTTCAGTTTTGGGGCTAACATTACTATGTGTAAAACTAGCATTTACACTATAGGAAAGCATAACCGGCGGTATAGCAGCTAACTCTTTAAACCTAAATGAAACAACATGGCACCTATCATTTACTTCTGAGAACTTAGCATTGTGTGCAGAGATTTTGCGGCTATCTCCTTTCTTTCAGTTTTTGTGCTAACATTCCTATCTGTAAAACTAGCTTTTACACAATAGGAAAGCCTAAACGGCGGTATAGCAGCTACCTCTTTAAACCTAAATGAAACAACATGGCACATATGATTTGCTTCTGAGAACTAAGCATTGTGTGCAGAGGTTTTGCGGCTATCTCCTTTCTTTCAGTTTTTGTGCTAACATTCCTATCTGTAAAACTAGCATTTACACTATAGGAAAGGCTAACGGGCAGTATAGCAGCTAACTCTTTAAACCTAAATGTAACAACATGGCACATATGATTTACTTCTGAGAACTAAGCATTGTGTGCAGAGATTATTCAGCTATCTGCTTTACTTCAGATTTTGTGCTAACATTCATATCTGTAAAACTAGCATTTACACTATAGGAAAGCATAACCGGCGGTATAGCAGCTAACTCTTTAAACCTACATGAAACAACATGGCACCTATCATTTACTTCTGAGAACAAAGCATTGTGTGCAGAGATTTTGCAGCTATCTCCTTTCTTTCAGGTTTTGTGCTAACATTCCTATCTGTAAAACTAGCATTTACACTATAGGAAATCATAACCGGCGGTATAGCAGCTAACTCTTTAAACCTAAATGAAACAACATGGCACATATGATTTACTTCTGAGAACTAAGCCTTGTGTGCAGAGATTTTCAGCTATCTCCTTTACTTCAGATTTTGTGCTAACATTCACATTTTTATACTCACATTTACTATATAGGAAAGCATAACTGAGGGTATAGCAGCTAACTCTTTAAACCTAAATGAAACAACATGGCACATATGGTTACCTTCTGAAAACTAAGCATTGTGTGCAGAGATTTTGCGGCTATGTCCTTTCTTTCAGTTTTTGTGCTAACATTCCTATCTGTAAAACTAGCATTTACACTATAGGAAAGCATAACCGGCGGTATAGCAGCTAACTCTTTAAACCTAAATGAAACAACATGGCACATATGATTTACTTCTGAGAATTAAGCATTGTGTGCAGAGATTTTTCAGTTATCTCCTTTACTTCAGTTTTGGTGCTAACATTCCTATCTGTAAAACTAGCATTTACACTATAGGAAAGCATAACCGGCAGTATAGCAGCTAACTCTTTAAATGTAAATGAAACAACATGGCACATATGATTTACTTCTGAGAACTAAGCATTGTGTGCAGAGGTTTTGCGGCTATCTCCTTTCTTTCAGTTTTTGTGCTAACATTCCTATCTGTAAAACTAGCATTTACACAATAGGAAAGCCTAACGGGCAGTATAGCAGCTAACTCTTTAAACCTAAATGAAACAACATGGCACTTATGATTTACTTCTGAGAACTAAGCATTGTGTGCAGAGATTATTGAGCTATCTCCTTTACTTCAGATTTTGGGCTAACATTCATATCTGTAAAACTAGCATTTACACTATAGGAAAGCATAACCGGGGGTATAGCAGCTAACTCTTTAAACCTACATGAAACAACATGGTACATATGATTTACTTCTGAGAACTAAGCATTGTGTGCAGAGATTTTTCAGTTATCTCCTTTACTTCAGTTTTGGGGCTAACATTACTATGTGTAAAACTAGCATTTACACTATAGGAAAGCATAACCGGCGGTATAGCAGCTAACTCTTTAAACCTAAATGAAACAACATGGCACCTATCATTTACTTCTGAGAACTTAGCATTGTGTGCAGAGATTTTGCGGCTATCTCCTTTCTTTCAGTTTTTGTGCTAACATTCCTATCTGTAAAACTAGCTTTTACACAATAGGAAAGCCTAAACGGCGGTATAGCAGCTACCTCTTTAAACCTAAATGAAACAACATGGCACATATGATTTACTTCTGAGAACTAAGCATTGTGTGCAGAGATTTTTCAGTTATCTCCTTTACTTCAGTTTTGGGGCTAACATTCCTATGTGTAAAACTAGCCTTTACACTATTGGAAAGCATAACCGGCCGTATAGCAGCTAACTCTTTAAACCTAAATGAAACAACATGGCACATATGATTTGCTTCTGAGAACTAAGCATTGTGTGCAGAGGTTTTGCGGCTATCTCCTTTCTTTCAGTTTTTGTGCTAACATTCCTATCTGTAAAACTAGCATTTACACTATAGGAAAGGCTAACGGGCAGTATAGCAGCTAACTCTTTAAACATAAATGTAACAACATGGCACATATGATTTACTTCTGAGAACTAAGCATTGTGTGCAGAGATTATTCAGCTATCTGCTTTACTTCAGATTTTGTGCTAACATTCATATCTGTAAAACTAGCATTTACACTATAGGAAAGCATAACCGGCGGTATAGCAGCTAACTCTTTAAACCTACATGAAACAACATGGCACCTATCATTTACTTCTGAGAACAAAGCATTGTGTGCAGAGATTTTGCAGCTATCTCCTTTCTTTCAGGTTTTGTGCTAACATTCCTATCTGTAAAACTAGCATTTACACTATAGGAAATCATAACCGGCGGTATAGCAGCTAACTCTTTAAACCTAAATGAAACAACATGGCACATATGATTTACTTCTGAGAACTAAGCATTACTTGCAGAGATTTTTCAGTTATCTCCTTTACTTCAGTTTTGGTGCTAACATTCATATTATTATACTCGCATTTACTATATAGGAAAGCATAACTGAGGGTATAGCAGCTAACTCTTTAAACCTAAATGAAACAACATGGCATATATGATGTACTTCTGAGAACTAAGCATTGTGTGCAGAGATTTTGCGGCTATCTCCTTTCTTTCAGTTTTTGTGCTAACATTCCTATCTGTAAAACTAGCCTTTACTCTATAGGAAATCCTAAACGGCGGTATAGCAGCTAACTCTTTAAACCTAAGTGAAACAACATGGCACATATGATTTACTTCTGAGAACTAAGCATTGTGTGCAGAGATTTTTCAGTTATCTCCTTTACTTCAGTTTTGGGGCTAACATTCCTATGTGTAAAACTAGCATTTACACTGTAGGAAAGCATAACCGGCGGTATAGCAGCTAACCCTTTAAACCTAAATGAAACAACATGGCATGTATGATTTACTTCTGAGAACTAAGCATTGCTTGCAGAGATTTTTCAGTTATCTCCTTTACTTCAGTTGGGGCTAACATTCCTATGTGTAAAACTAGCATTTACACTATAGGAAAGCATAACCGGCGGTATAGCAGCTAACTCTTTAAACCTAAATGAAACAACATGGCACATATGATTTACTTCTGAGAACTAAGCATTGTGTGCAGAGATTTTTCAGTTATCTCCTTTACTTCAGTTTTGGGGCAAACATTCCTATGTGTAAAACTGGCATTTACACTATAGGAAAGCATAACCGGCGGTATAGCAGCTAACCCTTTAAACCTAAATGAAACAACATGGCACATATGGTTTACTTCTGAGAAATAAGCATTGTGTGCAGAGATTTTGTGGCTATCTCCTTTCTTTCAGTTTTTGTGCTAACATTCCTATCAGTAAAACTAGCATTTACACTATAGGAAAGCATAACCGGCGGTATAGCAGCTAACTCTTTAAACCTAAATGAAACAACATGGCACATATGATTTACTTCTGAGAACTAAGCATTGTGTGCAGAGATTTTTCAGCTATCTCCTTTACTTCAGATTTCTTGCTAACATTCATATCTTTATACTCGCATTTACTATATACGAAAGCATAACTGAGTGTATGGCAGCTAATTCTTGAAACCTGAATGTAACAACATGGCACATATGGTTTACTTCTGAGAACTAAGCATTGTGTGCAGAGGTTTTGCGGCTATCTCCTTTCTTTCAGTTTTTGTGCTAACATTCCTACCTGTAAAACTAGCATTTACACAATAGGAAAGCCTAACGGGCAGTATAGCAGCTAACTCTTTAAACCTAAATGAAACAACATGGTACTTATGATTTACGTCTGAGAACTAAGCATTGTGTGCAGAGATTATTCAGCTATCTCCTTTACTTCAGTTTTGGTGCTAACATTCCTATCTGTAAAACTAGCATTTACACTATAGGAAAGCATAACCGGCGGTGTAGCAGATAACCCTTTAAACCTAAATGAAACAACATGGCACATATGATGTACTTCTGAGAACTAAGCATTGTGTGCAGAGATTTTGCGGCTATCTCCTTTCTTTCAGTTTTTGTGCTAACATTCCTATCTGTAAAACTAGCATTTACACTATAGGAAATCATAATTGGCGGTATAGCAGCTAACTCTTTAAACCTAAATGAAACAACATGGCACATATGATTTACTTCTGAGAACTAAGCATTGTGTGCAGAGACTTTGCGGCTATCTCCTTTCTTTCAGTTTTTCTGGTAACGTTCCTATCTGTAAAACTAGCATTTACACTATAGGAAAGCCTAACGGGAGTATAGCAGCTAACTCTTTAAACCTAAATGAAACAACATCGCACATATGATTTTGTTCTGAGAACTAAGCATTGTGTGCAGAGATTTTTCAGCTAACTCCTTTACTTCAGATTTCTTGCTAACATTCATATCTTTATACTAGCATGTACTATATACGAAAGCATAGCTGAGTGTATAGCAGCTAATTCTTGAAACCTGAATGTAACAACATGGCACCTATCATTTACTTCTGAGAACTAAGCATTGTGTGCAGAGATTTTGCGGCTATCTCCTTTCTTTCAGTTTTTGTGCTAACATTCCTATCTGTAAAACTAGCTTTTACACTATAGGAAAGCCTAACCGGCGGTATAGCAGCTACCTCTTTAAACCTAAATGAAACAACATGGCACATATGATTTAATTCTGAGAACTAAGCATTTTGTGCAGAGATTTTTCAGTTATCTCCTTTACTTCAGTTTTGGTGCTAACATTCCTATCTGTAAAACTAGCATTTACACTATAGGAAAGCATAACCGGCGGTGTAGCAGCTAACTCTTTAAACCTAAATGAAACAACATGGCACTTATGATTTACTTCTGAGAACTAAGCATTGTGTGCAGAGATTATTCAGCTATCTCCTTTACTTCAGATTTTGGGCTAACATTCATATGTGTAAAACTAGCATTTACACTATAGGAAAGCATAACCGGGGGTATAGCAGCTAACTCTTTAAACCTACATGAAACAACATGGTACATATGATTTACTTCTGAGAACTAAGCATTGTGTGCAGAGATTTTTCAGTTATCTCCTTTACTTCAGTTTTGGGGCTAACATTACTATGTGTAAAACTAGCATTTACACTATAGGAAAGCATAACCGGCGGTATAGCAGCTAACTCTTTAAACCTAAATGAAACAACATGGCACCTATCATTTACTTCTGAGAACTTAGCATTGTGTGCAGAGATTTTGCGGCTATCTCCTTTCTTTCAGTTTTTGTGCTAACATTCCTATCTGTAAAACTAGCTTTTACACAATAGGAAAGCCTAAACGGCGGTATAGCAGCTACCTCTTTAAACCTAAATGAAACAACATGGCACATATGATTTACTTCTGAGAACTAAGCATTGTGTGCAGAGATTTTTCAGTTATCTCCTTTACTTCAGTTTTGGGGCTAACATTCCTATGTGTAAAACTAGCCTTTACACTATTGGAAAGCATAACCGGCCGTATAGCAGCTAACTCTTTAAACCTAAATGAAACAACATGGCACATATGATTTGCTTCTGAGAACTAAGCATTGTGTGCAGAGGTTTTGCGGCTATCTCCTTTCTTTCAGTTTTTGTGCTAACATTCCTATCTGTAAAACTAGCATTTACACTATAGGAAAGGCTAACGGGCAGTATAGCAGCTAACTCTTTAAACATAAATGTAACAACATGGCACATATGATTTACTTCTGAGAACTAACCATTGTGTGCAGAGATTATTCAGCTATCTGCTTTACTTCAGATTTTGTGCTAACATTCATATCTGTAAAACTAGCATTTACACTATAGGAAAGCATAACCGGCGGTATAGCAGCTAACTCTTTAAACCTACATGAAACAACATGGCACCTATCATTTACTTCTGAGAACAAAGCATTGTGTGCAGAGATTTTGCAGCTATCTCCTTTCTTTCAGGTTTTGTGCTAACATTCCTATCTGTAAAACTAGCATTTACACTATAGGAAATCATAACCGGCGGTATAGCAGCTAACTCTTTAAACCTAAATGAAACAACATGGCACATATGATTTACTTCTGAGAACTAAGCATTACTTGCAGAGATTTTTCAGTTATCTCCTTTACTTCAGTTTTGGTGCTAACATTCATATTATTATACTCGCATTTACTATATAGGAAAGCATAACTGAGGGTATAGCAGCTAACTCTTTAAACCTAAATGAAACAACATGGCATATATGATGTACTTCTGAGAACTAAGCATTGTGTGCAGAGATTTTGCGGCTATCTCCTTTCTTTCAGTTTTTGTGCTAACATTCCTATCTGTAAAACTAGCCTTTACTCTATAGGAAATCCTAAACGGCGGTATAGCAGCTAACTCTTTAAACCTAAGTGAAACAACATGGCACATATGATTTACTTCTGAGAACTAAGCATTGTGTGCAGAGATTTTTCAGTTATCTCCTTTACTTCAGTTTTGGGGCTAACATTCCTATGTGTAAAACTAGCATTTACACTGTAGGAAAGCATAACCGGCGGTATAGCAGCTAACCCTTTAAACCTAAATGAAACAACATGGCATGTATGATTTACTTCTGAGAACTAAGCATTGCTTGCAGAGATTTTTCAGTTATCTCCTTTACTTCAGTTGGGGCTAACATTCCTATGTGTAAAACTAGCATTTACACTATAGGAAAGCATAACCGGCGGTATAGCAGCTAACTCTTTAAACCTAAATGAAACAACATGGCACATATGATTTACTTCTGAGAACTAAGCATTGTGTGCAGAGATTTTTCAGTTATCTCCTTTACTTCAGTTTTGGGGCAAACATTCCTATGTGTAAAACTGGCATTTACACTATAGGAAAGCATAACCGGCGGTATAGCAGCTAACCCTTTAAACCTAAATGAAACAACATGGCACATGTGGTTTACTTCTGAGAAATAAGCATTGTGTGCAGAGATTTTGTGGCTATCTCCTTTCTTTCAGTTTTTGTGCTAACATTCCTATCAGTAAAACTAGCATTTACACTATAGGAAAGCATAACCGGCGGTATAGCAGCTAACTCTTTAAACCTAAATGAAACAACATGGCACATATGATTTACTTCTGAGAACTAAGCATTGTGTGCAGAGATTTTTCAGCTATCTCCTTTACTTCAGATTTCTTGCTAACATTCATATCTTTATACTCGCATTTACTATATACGAAAGCATAACTGAGTGTATGGCAGCTAATTCTTGAAACCTGAATGTAACAACATGGCACATATGGTTTACTTCTGAGAACTAAGCATTGTGTGCAGAGGTTTTGCGGCTATCTCCTTTCTTTCAGTTTTTGTGCTAACATTCCTACCTGTAAAACTAGCATTTACACAATAGGAAAGCCTAACGGGCAGTATAGCAGCTAACTCTTTAAACCTAAATGAAACAACATGGTACTTATGATTTACGTCTGAGAACTAAGCATTGTGTGCAGAGATTATTCAGCTATCTCCTTTACTTCAGTTTTGGTGCTAACATTCCTATCTGTAAAACTAGCATTTACACTATAGGAAAGCATAACCGGCGGTGTAGCAGATAACCCTTTAAACCTAAATGAAACAACATGGCACATATGATGTACTTCTGAGAACTAAGCATTGTGTGCAGAGATTTTGCGGCTATCTCCTTTCTTTCAGTTTTTGTGCTAACATTCCTATCTGTAAAACTAGCATTTATACTATAGGAAATCATAACTGGCGGTATAGCAGCTAACTCTTTAAACCTAAATGAAACAACATGGCACATATGATTTACTTCTGAGAACTAAGCATTGTGTGCAGAGACTTTGCGGCTATCTCCTTTCTTTCAGTTTTTCTGGTAACGTTCCTATCTGTAAAACTAGCATTTACACTATAGGAAAGCCTAACGGGAGTATAGCAGCTAACTCTTTAAACCTAAATGAAACAACATCGCACATATGATTTTGTTCTGAGAACTAAGCATTGTGTGCAGAGATTTTTCAGCTAACTCCTTTACTTCAGATTTCTTGCTAACATTCATATCTTTATACTAGCATTTACTATATACGAAAGCATAGCTGAGTGTATAGCAGCTAATTCTTGAAACCTGAATGTAACAACATGGCACCTATCATTTACTTCTGAGAACTAAGCATTGTGTGCAGAGATTTTGCGGCTATCTCCTTTCTTTCAGTTTTTGTGCTAACATTCCTATCTGTAAAACTAGCTTTTACACTATAGGAAAGCCTAACCGGCGGTATAGCAGCTACCTCTTTAAACCTAAATGAAACAACATGGCACATATGATTTAATTCTGGGAACTAAGCATTTTGTGCAGAGATTTTTCAGTTATCTCCTTTACTTCAGTTTTGGTGCTAACATTCCTATCTGTAAAACTAGCATTTACACTATAGGAAAGCATAACCGGCGGTGTAGCAGCTAACTCTTTAAACCTAAATGAAACAACATGGCACCTATCATTTACATTGAGAACTAAGCATTGTGTGCAGAGATTTTGCGGCTATCTCCTTTCTTTCAGTTTTTGTGCTAACATTCCTATCTGTAAAACTAGCCTTTACACTATAGGAAATCCTGAACGGCGGTATAGCAGCTAACTCTTTAAACCTAAATGAAACAACATGGCACATATGATGTACTTCTGAGAACTAAGCATTGTGTGCAGAGATTTTGCGGCTATCTACTTTCTTTCAGTTTTTCTGCTAACATTCCTATCTGTAAAACTAGCCTTTACACTATAGGAAATCCTAAACGGCGGTATAGCAGCTAACTCTTTAAACCTAAATGAAACAAAATGGCACATATGATTTACTTCTGAGAACTAAGCAATGTGTGCAGAGGTTTTGCGGCTATCTCCTTTCTTTCCGTTTTTGTGCTAACATTCCTATCTGTAAAACTAGCATTTACACAATAGGAAAGTCTAACAGGCAGTATAGCAGCTAACTCTTTCAACCTAAATGAAACAACATGGCACTTACGATTTACTTCTGAGAACTAAGCATTGTGTGCAGAGATTATTCAGCTACCTCCTTTACTTCAGTTTTTGTGCTAACATTCCTATCTGTAAAACTAGCATTTACACTATAGGAAAGCATAACAGGCGGTATAGCAGATAACTCTTTAAACCTAAATGAAACAACATGGCACATATGATTTACTTCTGAGAACTAAGCATTGTGTGCAGAGATTTTTCAGTTATCTCCTTTACTTCAGTTTTGGGGCTAACATTCCTATGTGTAAAACTAGCATTACACTATAGGAAAGCATAACCGGCGGTATAGCAGCTAACTCTTTAAACCTAAATGAAACAACATGGCATATATGATGTACTTCTGAGAACTAAGCATTGTGTGCAGAGATTTTGCGGCTATCTCCTTTCTTTCAGTTTTTGTGCTAACATTCCTATCTGTAAAAATAGCCTTTACACTATAGGAAATCCTAAACGGAGGTATAGCAGCTAAGTCTTTAAACCTAAAAGAAACAACATGGCACATATGGTTTACTTCTGAAAACTAAGCATTGTGTGCAGAGATTTTGTGGCTATCTCCTTTCTTTCAGTTTTTGTGCTAACATTCCTATCTGTAAAACTAGCTTTTACACTATAGGAAAGCATAACCGGCGGTATAGCAGCTACCTCTTTAAACCTAAATGAAACAACATGGCATATATGATGTACTTCTGAGAACTAAGCATTGTGCGCAGAGATTTTGTGGCTATCTCCTTTCTTTCAGTTTTTGTGCTAACATTCCTATCTGTAAAAATAGCCTTTACACTATAGGAAATCCTAAACGGAGGTATAGCAGCTAAGTCTTTAAACCTAAATGAAACAACATGGCACCTATCATTTACTTCTGAGAACTAAGCATTGTGCAGAGATTTTGCGGCTATCTCCTTTCTTTCAGTTTTTGTGCTAACATTCCTATCTCTAAAACTAGCTTTTACACTATAGGAAAGCATAACCGGCGGTATAGCAGCTACCTCTTTAAACCTAAATGAAACAACATGGCTCATATGATTTACTTCTGAGAACTAAGCATTGTGTGCAGAGATTTTTCAGTTATCTCCTTTACTTCAGTTTTGGGGCTAACATTCCTATGTGTAAAACTAGCATTTACACTGTAGGAAAGCATAACCGGCAGTATAGCAGCTAACCCTTTAAACCTAAATGAAACAACATGGCACGTATGATTTACTTCTGAGAACTAAGCATTGCATGCAGAGATTTTTCAGTTATCTCCTTTACTTCAGTTGGGGCAACATTCCTATGTGTAAAACTAGCATTTACACTATAGGAAAGCATAACCGGCGGTATAGCAGCTAACTCTTTAAACCTAAATGAAACAACATGGCACATATGATTTACTTCTGAGAACTAAGCATTGTGTGCAGAGATTTTACAGTTATCTCCTTTAGTTCAGTTTTGGGGCAAACATTCCTATGTGTAAAACTAGCATTTACACTATAGGAAAGCATAACCGGCGGTATAGCAGCTAACCCTTTAAACCTAAATGAAACAACATGGCACATATGGTTTACTTCTGAGAAATAAGCATTGTGTGCAGAAATTTTGTGGCTATCTCCTTTCTTTCAGTTTTTGTGCTAACATTCCTATCAGTAAAACTAGCATTTACACTATAGGAAAGCATAACCGGCGGTATAGCAGCTAACTCTTTAAACCTAAATGAAACAACATGGCACATATGATTTACTTCTGAGAACTAAGCATTTTGTGCAGAGATTTTTCAGTTATTTCCTTTACTTCAGTTTTGGGGCTAACATTCCTATGTGTAAAACTAGCATTTACACAGTAGGAAAGCATAACCGGCGGTATTGCAGCTAACTCTTTAAACCTAAATGAAACAACATGGCACATATGATTTACTTCTGAGAGCTAAGCATTTTGTGCAGAGATTTTTCAGCTATCTCCTTTACTTCAGATTTCTTGCTAACATTCATATCTTTATACTCGCATTTACTATATACGAAAGCATAGCTGAGTGTATAGCAGCTAATTCTTGAAACCTGAATGTAACAACATGGCACCTATCATTTACTTCTGAGAACTAAGCATTGTGTGCAGAGATTTTTCAGTTATCTCCTTTACTTCAGTTTTGGGGCTAACATTCCTATGTGTAAAACTAGCATTTACACTATAGGAAATCCTAAACGGCGGTATAGCAGCTAACTCTTTAAACCTAAATGAAACAACATGGCATATATGATTTACTTCTGAGAACTAAGCATTATGGGCAGAGCTTTTTCAGTTATCTCCTTTACTTCAGTTTTGGTGCTAACATTCATATTTTTATACTCGCATTTACTATATAGGAAAGCATAACTGAGTGTATAGCAGCTAATTCTTGAAACCTGAATGTAACAACATGGCACATATGATTTACTTCTGAGAACTAAGCATTGTGTGCAGAGGTTTTGCGGCTATCTGCTTTCTTTCAGTTTTTGTGCTAACATTCCTATCTGTAAAACTAGCATTTACACTATAGGAAAGCATAACCGGCGGTATAGCAGCTAACTCTTTAAACCTAAATGAAACAACATGGCACCTATGATTTACTTCTGAGAACTAAGCATTCTGTGCAGAGATTTTTCAGTTGTCTCCTTTACTTCAGATTTTGTGCTAACATTCATATGTGTAAAACTAGCCTTTACTCTATCGGAAAGCATAACCGGCGGTATAGCAGCTAACTCTTTAAACCTAAATGAAACAACATGGCACATATGATTTACTTCTGAGAACTAAGCATTGTGTGCAGAGATTTTGCGGCTATCTCCTTTACTTCAGTTTTGGAGCTAACATTCCTATCTGTAAAACTAGCCTTTACACTATAGGAAATCCTAAAAAGCGGTATAGCAGCTAACTCTTTAAACCTAAATGAAACAAAATGGCACATATGATTTACTTCTGAGAACTAAGCATTGTGTGCAGAGCTTTTTCAGTTATCTCCTTTACTTCAGTTTTGGTGCTAACATTCATATTTTTATACTCTCATTTACTATATAGGAAAGCATAACTGAGGGTATAGCAGCTAACTCTTTAAACCTGAATGAAACAACATGGCATATATGATGTACTTCTGAGAACTAAGCATTGTGTGCAGAGGTTTTGTGGCTATCTGCTTTCTTTCAGTTTTTGTGCTAACATTCCTATCTGTAAAACTAGCATTTACACAATAGGAAAGCCTAACGGGCAGTATAGCAGCTAACTCTTTAAACCTAAATGAAACAACATGGCACTTATGATTTACTTCTGAGAACTAAGCATTGTGTGCAGAGATTATTCAGCTATCTCCTTTACTTCAGATTTTGTGCTAACATTCATATCTGTAAAACTAGCATTTACACTATAGGAAACCATAACCGGCGGTATAGCAGCTAACTCTTTAAACCTACATGAAACAACATGGCACCTATCATTTACTTCTGAGAACAAAGCATTGTGTGCAGAGATTTTGCAGCTATCTCCTTTCTTTCAGTTTTTGTGCTAACATTCCTATCTGTAAAACTAGCATTTACACTATAGGAAATCATAACCGGCGGTATAGCAGCTAACTCTTTAAACCTAAATGAAACAACATGGCACATATGATGTACTTCTGAGAACTAAGCATTGCGTGCAGAGATTTTTCAGTTATCTCCTTTACTTCAGTTTTGGTGCTAACATTCATATTATTATACTCGCATTTACTATATAGGAAAGCATAACTGAGGGTATAGCAGCTAACTCTTTAAACCTAAATGAAACAACATGGCACATATGATTTACTTCTGAGAACTAAGCATTGTGTGCAGAGATTTTTCAGTTATCTCCTTTACTTCAGTTTTGGGGCTAACATTCCTATGTGTAAAACTAGCATTTACACTATAGGAAAGCATAACCGGCGGTATAGCAGCTAACTCTTTAAACCTAAATGAAACAACATGGCACCTATCATTTACTTCTGAGAACTTAGCATTGTGTGCAGAGGTTTTGCGGCTATCTCCTTTCTTTCAGTTTTTGTGCTAACATTCCTATCTGTAAAACTGGCTTTTACACAATAGGAAAGCCTAAAAGGCGGTATAGCAGCTACCTCTTTAAACCTAAATGAAACAACATGGCACGTATGATTTACTTCTGAGAACAAAGCATTGTGTGCAGAGATTTTTCAGTTATCTCCTTTACTTCAGTTTTGGGGCTAACATTCCTATGTGTAAAACTAGCCTTTACACTATAGGTAAGCATAACCGGCGGTATAGCAGCTAACTCTTTAAACCTAAATGAAACAATATGGCACAAATGATTTACTTCTGAGAACTAAGCATTGTGTGCAGAGGTTTTGCGGCTATCTCCTTTCTTTCAGTTTTTGTGCTAACATTCCTATCTGTAAAACTAGCATTTACACTATAGGAAAGGCTAACGGGCAGTATAGCAGCTAACTCTTTAAACCTAAATGAAACAACATGGCATATATGATTTACTTCTGAGAACTAAGCATTGTGTGCAGAGATTTTTCAGTTATCTCCTTTACTTCAGTTTTGGGGCTAACATTCCTATGTGTAAAACTAGCATTTATACTATAGGAAAGCATAACCGGCGGTATAGCAGCTAACTCTTTAAACCTAAATGAAACAACATGGCACATATGATTTACTTCTGAGAACTAAGCATTGTGTGCAGAGATTTTTCAGTTATCTCCTTTACTTCAGTTTTGGGGCTAACATTGCTATGTGTAAAACTAGCCTTTACACTATAGGAAAGCATAACCGGCGGTATAGCAGCTAACTCTTTAAACCTAAAAGAAACAACATGGCACATATGGTTTACTTCTGAGAACTAAGCATTATGTGCAGAGATTTTGTGGCTATCTCCTTTCTTTCAGTTCTTGTGCTGACATTCCTATTTGTAAAACTAGCATTTACACTATAGGAAAGCATAACCGGCGTTATAGCAGCTAACTCTTTAAACATAAATGAAACAACATGGCACATATGATTTGCTTCTGAGAACTAAGCATTGTGTGCAGAGGTTTTGCGGCTATCTCCTTTCTTTCAGTTTTTGTGCTAACATTCCTATCTGTAAAACTAGCATTTACACTATAGGAAAGGCTAACGGGCAGTATAGCAGCTAACTCTTTAAACCTAAATGTAACAACATGGCACATATGATTTACTTCTGAGAACTAAGCATTGTGTGCAGAGATTATTCAGCTATCTGCTTTACTTCAGATTTTGTGCTAACATTCATATCTGTAAAACTAGCATTTACACTATAGGAAAGCATAACCGGCGGTATAGCAGCTAACTCTTTAAACCTACATGAAACAACATGGCACCTATCATTTACTTCTGAGAACAAAGCATTGTGTGCAGAGATTTTGCAGCTATCTCCTTTCTTTCAGGTTTTGTGCTAACATTCCTATCTGTAAAACTAGCATTTAACTATAGGAAATCATAACCGGCGGTATAGCAGCTAACTCTTTAAACCTAAATGAAACAACATGGCACATATGATTTACTTCTGAGAACTAAGCCTTGTGTGCAGAGATTTTCAGCTATCTCCTTTACTTCAGATTTTGTGCTAACATTCACATTTTTATACTCACATTTACTATATAGGAAAGCATAACTGAGGGTATAGCAGCTAACTCTTTAAACCTAAATGAAACAACATGGCACATATGGTTACCTTCTGAAAACTAAGCATTGTGTGCAGAGATTTTGCGGCTATGTCCTTTCTTTCAGTTTTTGTGCTAACATTCCTATCTGTAAAACTAGCATTTACACTATAGGAAAGCATAACCGGCGGTATAGCAGCTAACTCTTTAAACCTAAATGAAACAACATGGCACATATGATTTACTTCTGAGAATTAAGCATTGTGTGCAGAGATTTTTCAGTTATCTCCTTTACTTCAGTTTTGGTGCTAACATTCCTATCTGTAAAACTAGCATTTACACTATAGGAAAGCATAACCGGCAGTATAGCAGCTAACTCTTTAAATGTAAATGAAACAACATGGCACATATGATTTACTTCTGAGAACTAAGCATTGTGTGCAGAGGTTTTGCGGCTATCTCCTTTCTTTCAGTTTTTGTGCTAACATTCCTATCTGTAAAACTAGCATTTACACAATAGGAAAGCCTAACGGGCAGTATAGCAGCTAACTCTTTAAACCTAAATGAAACAACATGGCACTTATGATTTACTTCTGAGAACTAAGCATTGTGTGCAGAGATTATTGAGCTATCTCCTTTACTTCAGATTTTGGGCTAACATTCATATCTGTAAAACTAGCATTTACACTATAGGAAAGCATAACCGGGGGTATAGCAGCTAACTCTTTAAACCTACATGAAACAACATGGTACATATGATTTACTTCTGAGAACTAAGCATTGTGTGCAGAGATTTTTCAGTTATCTTCTTTACTTCAGTTTTGGGGCTAACATTACTATGTGTAAAACTAGCATTTACACTATAGGAAAGCATAACCGGCGGTATAGCAGCTAACTCTTTAAACCTAAATGAAACAACATGGCACCTATCATTTACTTCTGAGAACTAAGCATTGTGTGCAGAGATTTTGCGGCTATCTCCTTTCTTTCAGTTTTTGTGCTAACATTCCTATCTGTAAAACTAGCTTTTACACAATAGGAAAGCCTAAACGGCGGTATAGCAGCTACCTCTTTAAACCTAAATGAAACAACATGGCACATATGATTTACTTCTGAGAACTAAGCATTGTGTGCAGAGATTTTTCAGTTATCTCCTTTACTTCAGTTTTGGGGCTAACATTCCTATGTGTAAAACTAGCCTTTACACTATAGGAAAGCATAACCGGCGGTATAGCAGCTAACTCTTTAAACCTAAATGAAACAACATGGCACATATGATTTACTTCTGAGAACTAAGCATTGTGTGCAGAGGTTTTGCGGCTATCTCCTTTCTTTCAGTTTTTGTGCTAACATTCCTATCTGTAAAACTAGCATTTACACTATAGGAAAGGCTAACGGACAGTATAGCAGCTAACTCTTTAAACCTAAATGAAACAACATGGCACATATGATTTACTTCTGAGAACTAAGCATTGTGTGCAGAGATTATTCAGCTATCTCCTTTACTTCAGATTTTGTGCTAACATTCATATCTGTAAAACTAGCATTTACACTATAGGAAAGCATAACCGGCGGTATAGCAGCTAACTCTTTAAACCTACATGAAACAACATGGCACCTATCATTTATTTCTGAGAACAAAGCATTGTGTGCAGAGATTTTGCAGCTATCTCCTTTCTTTCAGGTTTTGTGCTAACATTCCTATCTGTAAAACTAGCATTTACACTATAGGAAATCATAACCGGCGGTATAGCAGCTAACTCTTTAAACCTAAATGAAACAACATGGCACATATGATTTACTTCTGAGAACTAAGCATTGCGTGCAGAGATTTTTCAGTTATCTCCTTTACTTCAGTTTTGGTGCTAACATTCATATTATTATACTCGCATTTACTATATAGGAAAGCATAACTGAGGGTATAGCAGCTAACTCTTTAAACCTAAATGAAACAACATGGCATATATGATGTACTTCTGAGAACTAAGCATTGTGTGCAGAGATTTTGCGGCTATCTCCTTTCTTTCAGTTTTTGTGCTAACATTCCTATCTGTAAAACTAGCCTTTACTCTATAGGAAATCCTAAACGGCGGTATAGCAGCTAACTCTTTAAACCTAAATGAAACAACATGGCACATAGGATTTACTTCTGAGAATTAAGCATTGTGTGCAGAGATTTTTCAGTTATCTCCTTTACTTCAGTTTTGGTGCTAACATTACTAACAGTAAAACTAGCTTTCACACAATAGGAGAGCCTAACCGGCGGTATAGCAGCTAACTCTTTAAACCTAAATGAAACAACATGGCACATATGATTTACTTCTGAGAACTAAGCATTGTGTGCAGGGGTTTTGCGGCTATCTCCTTTCTTTCAGTTTTTGTGCTAACATTCCTATCTGTAAAACTAGCATTTACACTAAGGAAAGGCTAACGGGCAGTATAGCAGCTAACTCTTTAAACCTAAATGAAACAACATGGCACATATGATTTACTTCTGAGAACTAAGCATTGTGTGCAGAGATTTTTCAGTTATCTCCTTTACTTCAGTTTTGGGGCTAACATTCCTATGTGTAAAACTAGCATTTACACTATAGGAAAGCATAACCGGCGGTATAGCAGCTAACTCTTTAAACCTAAATGAAACAACATGGCATATATGACGTACTTCTGAGAACTAAGCATTCTCTTCAGAGATTTTTCAGCTATCTCCTTTACTTCAAATTTTGTGCTAACATTCATATTTTTATACTCGCATTTACTATATAGGAAAGCATAACTGAGGGTATAGCAGCTAACTCTTTAAACCTAAATGAAACAACATGGCACATATGGTTTACTTCTGAAAACTAAGCATTGTGTGCAGAGATTTTGCGGCTATCTCCTTTCTTTCAGTTTTTGTTCTAACATTCCTATCTGTAAAACTAGCATTTACACTATAGGAAAGCATAACCGGCGGTATAGCAGCTAACTCTTTAAACCTAAATGAAACAACATGGCATATATGATGTACTTCTGAGAACTAAGCATTGTGTGCAGAGATTTTGCGGCTATCTCCTTTCTTTCAGTTTTTGTGCTAACATTCCTATCTGTAAAACTAGCCTTTACCCTGTAGGAAATCCTAAACGGCGGTATAGCAGCTAACTCTTTAAACCTAAATGAAACAACATGGCACATATGATTTACTTCTGAGAATTAAGCAATATGTGCAGAGATTTTTCAGTTATCTCCTTTACTTCAGTTTTGGTGCTAACATTGCTATCTGTAAAACTAGCATTTACACTATAGGAAAGCATAACCGGCGGTATAGCAGCTAACTCTTTAAACCTAAATGAAACAACATGGCACATATGATTTACTTCTGAGAACTAAGCATTGTGTGCAGAGGTTTTGCGGCTATCTCCTTTTTTTCAGTTTTTGTGCTAACATTCCTATCTGTAAAACTAGCATTTACACAGTAGGAAAGCCTAACGGGCAGTATAGCAGCTAACTCTTTAAACCGAAATGAAACAACATGGCACTTATGATTTACTTCTGAGAACTAAGCATTGTGTGCAGAGATTTTTCAGCTATCTCCTTTACTTCAAATTTTGTGCTAACATTCATATTTTTATACTCGCATTTACTATATAGGAAAGCATAACTGAGGGTATAGCAGCTAACTCTTCAAACCTAAATGAAACAACATGGCACATATGGTTTACTTCTGAAAACTAAGCATTGTGTGCAGAGATTTTGCGGCTATCTCCTTTCTTTCAGTTTTTGTTCTAACATTCCTATCTGTAAAACTAGCATTTACACTATAGGAAAGCATAACCGGCGGTATAGCAGCTAACTCTTTAAACCTAAATGAAACAACATGGCATATATGATGTACTTCTGAGAACTAAGCATTGTGTGCAGAGATTTTGCGGCTATCTCCTTTCTTTCAGTTTTTGTGCTAACATTCCTATCTGTAAAACTAGCCTTTACCCTGTAGGAAATCCTAAACGGCGGTATAGCAGCTAACTCTTTAAACCTAAATGAAACAACATGGCACATATGATTTACTTCTGAGAACTAAGCATTGTGTGCAGAGGTTTTGCGGCTATCTCCTTTCTTTCAGTTTTTGTGCTAACATTCCTATCTGTAAAACTAGCATTTACACAGTAGGAAAGCCTAACGGGCAGTATAGCAGCTAACTCTTTAAACCGAAATGAAACAACATGGCACTTATGATTTACTTCTGAGAACTAAGCATTGTGTGCAGAGATTATTCAGCTATCTTCTTTACTTCAGATTTTGTGCTAACATTCATATCTGTAAAACTAGCATTTACACTATAGGAAAGCATAACCGGGGGAATAGCAGCTAACTCTTTAAACCTAAATGAAACAACATGGCACCTATCATTTACTTCTGGGAACTTAGCATTGTGTGCAGAGGTTTTGCGGCTATCTCCTTTCTTTCAGTTTTTGTGCTAACATTCCTATCTGTAAAACTAGCTTTTACACAATAGGAAAGCCTAAACGGCGGTATAGCAGCTACCTCTTTAAACCTAAATGAAACAACATGGCACATATGATTTACTTCTGAGAACTAAGCATTGTGTGCAGAGATTTTTCAGTTATCTCCTTTACTTCAGTTTTGGGGCTAACATTCCTATGTGTAAAACTAGCCTTTACACTATAGGAAAGCATAACCGGCGGTATAGCAGCTAACTCTTTAAACCTAAATGAAACAACATGGCACATATGATTTACTTCTGAGAACTAAGCATTGTGTGCAGAGGTTTTGCGGCTATCTCCTTTCTTTCAGTTTTTGTGCTAAAATTCCTATCTGTAAAACTAGCATTTACACTATAGGAAAGGCTAACGGGCAGTATAGCAGCTAACTCTTTAAACCTAAATGAAACAACATGGCACATATGATTTACTTCTGAGAACTAAGCATTGTGTGCAGAGATTTTTCAGTTATCTCCTTTACTTCAGTTTTGGGGCTAACATTCCTATGTGTAAAACTAGCATTTATACTATAGGAAAGCATAACCGGCGGTATAGCAACTAACTCTTTAAACCTAAATGAAACAACATGGCACATATGATTTACTTCTGAGAACTAAGCATTGTGTGCAGAGATTTTTCAGTTATCTCCTTTACTTCAGTTTTGGGGCTAACATTCCTATGTGTAAAACTAGCCTTTACACTATAGGAAAGCATAACCGGCGGTATAGCAGCTAACTCTTTAAACCTAAATGAAACAACATGGCATATATGATGTACTTCTGAGAACTAAGCATTGTGTGCAGAGATTTTGCGGCTATCTCCTTTCTTTCAGGTTTTGTGCTAACATTCCTATCTGTAAAACTAGCCTTTACTCTATAGGAAATCCTAAACGGCGGTATAGCAGCTAACTCTTTAAACCTAAATGAAACAACATGGCACATATGATTTACTTCTGAGAACTAAGCATTGTGTGCAGAGGTTTTGCGGCTATCTCCTTTCTTTCAGTTTTTGTGCTAACATTCCTATCTGTAAAACTAGCATTTACACTATAGGAAAGGCTAACGGGCAGTATAGCAGCTAACTCTTTAAACCTAAATGAAACAACATGGCACATATGATTTACTTCTGAGAACTAAGCAGTGTGTGCAGAGATTTTTCAGTTATCTCCTTTACTTCAGTTTTGGGGCTAACATTCCTATGTGTAAAACTAGCATTTACACTATAGGAAAGCATAACCGGCGGTATAGCAGCTAACTCTTTAAACCTAAATGAAACAACATGGCACATATGATTTACTTCTGAGAACTAAGCATTGTGTGCAGAGATTTTTCAGTTATCTCCTTTACTTCAGGTTTGGGGCTAACATTCCTCTGTGTAAAACTAGCCTTTACACTATAGGAAAGCATAACCGGCGGTATAGCAGCTAACTCTTTAAACCTAAAAGAAACAACATGGCACATATGGTTTACTTCTGAGAACTAAGCATTATGTGCAGAGATTTTGTGGCTATCTCCTTTCTTTCAGTTCTTGTGCTGACATTCCTATTTGTAAAACCAGCATTTACACTATAGGAAAGCATAACCGGCGGTATAGCAGCTAACTCTTTAAACATAAATGAAACAACATGGCACATATGATTTACTTCTGAGAACTAAGCATTGTGTGCAGATATTTTTCAGCTATCTCCTTTACTTCAGATTTTGTGCTAACATTCATATTTTTATACTCGCATTTACTATATAGGAAAGCATAACTGAGGGTATAGCAGCTAACTCTTTAAACCTAAATGAAACAACATGGCACATATGGTTTACTTCTGAAAACTAAGCATTGTGTGCAGAGATTTTGCGGCTATCTCCTTTCTTTCAGTTTTTGTGCTAACATTCCTATCTGTAAAACTAGCATTTACACTATAGGAAAGCATAACCGGCAGTATAGCAGCTAACTCTTTAAACCTAAATGAAACAACATGGCACATATGATTTACTTCTGAGAACTAAGCATTGTGTGCAGAGATTTTTCAGTTATCTCCTTTACTTCAGTTTTGGGGCTAACATTCCTATGTGTAAAACTAGCATTTACACTATAGGAAAGCATAACCGGCGGTATAGCAGCTAACTCTTTAAACCTAAATGAAACAACATGGCATATATGATGTACTTCTGAGAACTAAGCATTGTGTGCAGAGATTTTGCGGCTATCTCCTTTCTTTCAGTTTTTGTGCTAACATTCTTATCTGTAAAACTAGCCTTTACCCTATAGGAAATCCTAAACGGAGGTATAGCAGCTAACTCTTTAAACCTAAATGAAACAACATGGCACATATGATTTACTTCTGAGAATTAAGGATTGTGTGCAGAGATTTTTCACTTATCTCCTTTACTTCAGTTTTGGTGCTAACATTCCTATAAGTAAAACTAGCATTTACACTATAGGAGAGCATAACCGGCGGTATAGCAGCTAACTCTTTAAACCTAAATGAAACAACATGGCACATATGATTTACTTCTGAGAACTAAGCATTGTGTGCAGAGGTTTTGCGGCTATCTCCTTTCTTTCAGTTTTTGTGCTAACATTCCTATCTGTAAAACTAGCATTTACACAGTAGGAAAGCCTAACGTGCAGTATAGCAGCTAACTCTTTAAACCGAAATGAAACAACATGGCACTTATGATTTACTTCTGAGAACTAAGCATTGTGTGCAGAGATTTTTCAGCTATCTCCTTTACTTCAGATTTTGTGCTAACATTCATATTTTTATACTCGCATTTACTATATAGGAAAGCATAACTGAGGGTATAGCAGCTAACTCTTTAAACCTAAATGAAACAACATGGCACATATGGTTTACTTCTGACCACTAAGCATTGTGTGCAGAGATTTTGCGGCTATCTCCTTTCTTTCAGTTTTTGTGCTAACATTCCTATCTGTAAAACTAGCATTTACACTATAGGAAAGCATAACCGGCGGTATAGCAGCTAACTCTTTAAACCTAAATGAAACAACATGGCATATATGATGTACTTCTGAGAACTAAGCATTGTGTGCAGAGATTTTGCAGCTATCTCCTTTCTTTCAGTTTTTGTGCTAACATTCCTATCTGTAAAACTAGCCTTTATTCTGTAGGAAATCCTTAACGGCGGTATAGCAGCTAACTCTTTAAACCTAAATGAAATAACATGGCACATATGATTTACTTCTGAGAATTAAGCATTATGTACAGAGATTTTTCACTTATCTCCTTTACTTCAGTTTTGGTGCTAACATTCCTATCTGTAAAACTAGCATTTACACTATAGGAAAGCATAACCGGCAGTATAGCAGCTAACTCTTTAAACCTAAATGAAACAACATGGCACCTATCATTTACTTCTGAGAACTTAGCATTGTGTGCAGAGATTTTGCGGCTATCTCCTTTCTTTCAGTTTTTGTGCTAACATTCCTATCTGTAAAACAAGCTTTTACACAATAGGAAAGCCTAAACGGCGGTATAGCAGCTACCTCTTTAAACCTAAATGAAACAACATGGTACATATGATTTACTTCTGAGAACTAAGCATTGTGTGCAGAGATTTTTCAGTTATCTCCTTTACTTCAGTTTTGGGGCTAACATTCCTATGTGTAAAACTAGCCTTTACACTATAGGAAAGCATAACCGGCGGTATAGCAGCTAACTCTTTAAACCTAAATGAAACAACATGGCACATATGATTTACTTCTGAGAACTAAGCATTGTGTGCAGAGATTTTTCAGTTATCTCCTTTACTTCAGGTTTGGGGCTAACATTCCTATGTGTAAAACTAGCCTTTACACTATAGGAAAGCATAAACGGCGGTATAGCAGCTAACTCTTTAAACCTAAAAGAAACAACATGGCACATATGGTTTACTTCTGAGAACTAAGCATTATGTGCAGAGATTTTGTGGCTATCTCCTTTCTTTCAGTTCTTGCGCTGACATTCCTATTTGTAAAACTAGCATTTACACTATAGGAAAGCATAACCGGTGGTATAGCAGCTAACTCTTTAAACATAAATGAAACAACATGGCACATATGATTTAGTTCTGAGAACTAAGCATTGTGTGCAGAGATTTTTCAGCTATCTCCTTTACTTCAGATTTTGTGCTAACATTCATATTTTTTACTCGCATTTACTATACAGGAAAGCATAACTGAGGGTATAGCAGCTAACTCTTTAAACCTAAATGAAACAACATGGCACATATGGTTTACTTCTGAAAACTAAGCATTGTGTGCAGAGGTTTTGCGGCTATCTCCTTTCTTTCAGTTTTTGTGCTAACATTCCTATCTGTAAAACTAGCATTTACACAATAGGAAAGCCTAACGGGCAGTATTGCAGCTAACTCTTTAAACCTAAATGAAACAACATGGCACTTATGATTTACTTCTGAGAACTAAGCATTGTGTGCAGAGATTATTGAGCTATCTCCTTTACTTCAGATTTTGTGCTAACATTCATATCTGTAAACCTAGCATTTACACTATAGGAAAGCATAACCGGGGGTATAGCAGCTAACTCTTTAAACCTACATGAAACAACATGGTACATATGATTTATTTCTGAGAACTAAGCATTGTGTGCAGAGATTTTTCAGTTATCTCCCTTACTTCAGTTTTGGGGCTAACATTCCTATGTGTAAAACTAGCATTTACACTATAGGAAAGCATAACCGGCTGTATAGCAGCTAACTCTTTAAACCTAAATGAAACAACATGGCACCTATCATTTACTTCTGAGAACTTAGCATTGTGTGCAGAGATTTTGCGGCTATCTCCTTTCTTTCAGTTTTTGTGCTAACATTCCTATCTGTAAAACTAGCTTTTACACAATAGGAAAGCCTAAACGGCGGTATAGCAGCTACCTCTTTAAACCTAAATGAAACAACATGGCACATATGACTTACTTCTGAGAACTAAGCATTGTGTGCAGAGATTTTTCAGTTATCTCCTTTACTTCAGTTTTGGGGCTAACATTCCTATGTGTAAAACTAGCCTTTACACTATAGGAGAGCATAACCGGCGGTATAGCAGCTAACTCTTTAAACCTAAATGAAAGAACATGGCACATATGATTTACTTCTGAGAACTAAGCATTGTGTGCAGAGGTTTTGCGGCTATCTCCTTTCTTTCAGTTTTTGTGCTAACATTCCTATCTGTAAAACTAGCATTTACACTATAGGAAAGGCTAACGGGCAGTATAGCAGCTAACTCTTTAAACCTAAATGAAACAACATGGCACTTATGATTTACTTCTGAGAACTAAGCATTGTGTGCAGAGATTATTCAGCTATCTCCTTTATTTCAGATTTTGTGCTAACATTCATATCTGTAAAACTAGCATTTACACTATAGGAAAGCATAACCGGCGGTATAGCAGCTAACTCTTTAAACCTAAATGAAACAACATGGCAGATATGATTTACTTCTAAGAACTAAGCATTGTGTGCAGAGGTTTTGCGGCTATCTCCTTTCTTTCAGTTTTTGTGCTAACATTCCTATCTGTAAAACTAGCATTTACACTATAGGAAAGGCTAACGGGCAGTATAGCAGCTAACTCTTTAAACCTAAATGAAACAACATGGCACATATGATTTACTTCTGAGAACTAAGCAGTGTGTGCAGAGATTTTTCAGTTATCTCCTTTACTTCAGTTTTGGGGCTAACATTCCTATGTGTAAAACTAGCATTTACACTATAGGAAAGCATAACCGGCGGTATAGCAGCTAACTCTTTAAACCTAAATGAAACAACATGGCACATATCATTTACTTCTGAGAACTAAGCATTGTGTGCAGAGATTTTTCAGTTATCTCCTTTACTTCAGGTTTGGGGCTAACATTCCTATGTGTAAACCTAGCCTTTACACTATAGGAAAGCATAACCGGCGGTATAGCAGCTAACTCTTTAAACCTAAAAGAAACAACATGGCACATATGGTTTACTTCTGAGAACTAAGCATTATGTGCAGAGATTTTGTGGCTATCTCCTTTCTTTCAGTTTTTGTGCTAACATTCCTATCTGTAAAACTAGCATTTACACTATAGGAAAGCATAACCGGCAGTATAGCAGCTAACTCTTTAAACCTAAATGAAACAACATGGCACCTATCATTTACTTCTGAGAACTTAGCATTGTGTGCAGAGATTTTGCGGCTATCTCCTTTCTTTCAGTTTTTGTGCTAACATTCCTATCTGTAAAACAAGCTTTTACACAATAGGAAAGCCTAAACGGCGGTATAGCAGCTACCTCTTTAAACCTAAATGAAACAACATGGTACATATGATTTACTTCTGAGAACTAAGCATTGTGTGCAGAGATTTTTCAGTTATCTCCTTTACTTCAGTTTTGGGGCTAACATTCCTATGTGTAAAACTAGCCTTTACACTATAGGAAAGCATAACCGGCGGTATAGCAGCTAACTCTTTAAACCTAAATGAAACAACATGGCACATATGATTTACTTCTGAGAACTAAGCATTGTGTGCAGAGATTTTTCAGTTATCTCCTTTACTTCAGGTTTGGGGCTAACATTCCTATGTGTAAAACTAGCCTTTACACTATAGGAAAGCATAAACGGCGGTATAGCAGCTAACTCTTTAAACCTAAAAGAAACAACATGGCACATATGGTTTACTTCTGAGAACTAAGCATTATGTGCAGAGATTTTGTGGCTATCTCCTTTCTTTCAGTTCTTGCGCTGACATTCCTATTTGTAAAACTAGCATTTACACTATAGGAAAGCATAACCGGTGGTATAGCAGCTAACTCTTTAAACATAAATGAAACAACATGGCACATATGATTTACTTCTGAGAACTAAGCATTGTGTGCAGAGATTTTTCAGCTATCTCCTTTACTTCAGATTTTGTGCTAACATTCATATTTTTTACTCGCATTTACTATACAGGAAAGCATAACTGAGGGTATAGCAGCTAACTCTTTAAACCTAAAGGAAACAACATGGCACATATGGTTTACTTCTGAAAACTAAGCATTGTGTGCAGAGGTTTTGCGGCTATCTCCTTTCTTTCAGTTTTTGTGCTAACATTCCTATCTGTAAAACTAGCATTTACACAATAGGAAAGCCTAACGGGCAGTATTGCAGCTAACTCTTTAAACCTAAATGAAACAACATGGCACTTATGATTTACTTCTGAGAACTAAGCATTGTGTGCAGAGATTATTGAGCTATCTCCTTTACTTCAGATTTTGTGCTAACATTCATATCTGTAAACCTAGCATTTACACTATAGGAAAGCATAACCGGGGGTATAGCAGCTAACTCTTTAAACCTACATGAAACAACATGGTACATATGATTTATTTCTGAGAACTAAGCATTGTGTGCAGAGATTTTTCAGTTATCTCCCTTACTTCAGTTTTGGGGCTAACATTCCTATGTGTAAAACTAGCATTTACACTATAGGAAAGCATAACCGGCTGTATAGCAGCTAACTCTTTAAACCTAAATGAAACAACATGGCACCTATCATTTACTTCTGAGAACTTAGCATTGTGTGCAGAGATTTTGCGGCTATCTCCTTTCTTTCAGTTTTTGTGCTAACATTCCTATCTGTAAAACTAGCTTTTACACAATAGGAAAGCCTAAACGGCGGTATAGCAGCTACCTCTTTAAACCTAAATGAAACAACATGGCTCATATGACTTACTTCTGAGAACTAAGCATTGTGTGCAGAGATTTTTCAGTTATCTCCTTTACTTCAGTTTTGGGGCTAACATTCCTATGTGTAAAACTAGCCTTTACACTATAGGAGAGCATAACCGGCGGTATAGCAGCTAACTCTTTAAACCTAAATGAAAGAACATGGCACATATGATTTACTTCTGAGAACTAAGCATTGTGTGCAGAGGTTTTGCGGCTATCTCCTTTCTTTCAGTTTTTGTGCTAACATTCCTATCTGTAAAACTAGCATTTACACTATAGGAAAGGCTAACGGGCAGTATAGCAGCTAACTCTTTAAACCTAAATGAAACAACATGGCACTTATGATTTACTTCTGAGAACTAAGCATTGTGTGCAGAGATTATTCAGCTATCTCCTTTACTTCAGATTTTGTGCTAACATTCATATCTGTAAAACTAGCATTTACACTATAGGAAAGCATAACAGGCGGTATAGCAGCTAACTCTTTAAACCTAAATGAAACAACATGGCAGATATGATTTACTTCTAAGAACTAAGCATTGTGTGCAGAGGTTTTGCGGCTATCTCCTTTCTTTCAGTTTTTGTGCTAACATTCCTATCTGTAAAACTAGCATTTACACTATAGGAAAGGCTAACGGGCAGTATAGCAGCTAACTCTTTAAACCTAAATGAAACAACATGGCACATATGATTTACTTCTGAGAACTAAGCAGTGTGTGCAGAGATTTTTCAGTTATCTCCTTTACTTCAGTTTTGGGGCTAACATTCCTATGTGTAAAACTAGCATTTACACTATAGGAAAGCATAACCGGCGGTATAGCAGCTAACTCTTTAAACCTAAATGAAACAACATGGCACATATCATTTACTTCTGAGAACTAAGCATTGTGTGCAGAGATTTTTCAGTTATCTCCTTTACTTCAGGTTTGGGGCTAACATTCCTATGTGTAAAACTAGCCTTTACACTATAGGAAAGCATAACCGGCGGTATAGCAGCTAACTCTTTAAACCTAAAAGAAACAACATGGCACATATGGTTTACTTCTGAGAACTAAGCATTATGTGCAGAGATTTTGTGGCTATCTCCTTTCTTTCAGTTCTTGTGCTGACATTCCTAATTGTAAAACCAGCATTTACACTATAGGAAAGCATAACCGGCGGTATAGCAGCTAACTCTTTAAACATAAATGAAACAACATGGCACATATAATTTACTTCTGAGAACTAAGCATTGTGTGCAGATATTTTTCAGCTATCTCCTTTACTTCAGATTTTGTGCTAACATTCATATTTTTATACTCGCATTTACTATATAGGAAAGCATAACTGAGGGTATAGCAGCTAACTCTTTAAACCTAAATGAAACAACATGGCACATATGGTTTACTTCTGAAAACTAAGCATTGTGTGCAGAGATTTTGCGGCTATCTCCTTTCTTTCAGTTTTTGTGCTAACATTCCTATCTGTAAAACTAGCATTTACACTATAGGAAAGCATAACCGGCAGTATAGCAGCTAACTCTTTAAACCTAAATGAAACAACATGGCACATATGATTTACTTCTGAGAACTAAGCATTGTGTGCAGAGATTTTTCAGTTATCTCCTTTACTTCAGTTTTGGGGCTAACATTCCTATGTGTAAAACTAGCATTTACACTATAGGAAAGCATAACCGGCGGTATAGCAGCTAACTCTTTAAACCTAAATGAAACAACATGGCATATATGATGTACTTCTGAGAACTAAGCATTGTGTGCAGAGATTTTGCGGCTATCTCCTTTCTTTCAGTTTTTGTGCTAACATTCCTATCTGTAAAACTAGCCTTTACCCTATAGGAAATCCTAAACGGCGGTATAGCAGCTAACTCTTTAAACCTAAATGAAACAACATGGCACATATGATTTACTTCTGAGAATTAAGGATTGTGTGCAGAGATTTTTCACTTATCTCCTTTACTTCAGTTTTGGTGCTAACATTCCTATAAGTAAAACTAGCATTTACACTATAGGAAAGCATAACCGGCGGTATAGCAGCTAACTCTTTAAACCTAAATGAAACAACATGGCACATATGATTTACTTCTGAGAACTAAGCATTGTGTGCAGAGGTTTTGCGGCTATCTCCTTTCTTTCAGTTTTTGTGCTAACATTCCTATCTGTAAAACTAGCATTTACACAGTAGGAAAGCCTAACGTGCAGTATAGCAGCTAACTCTTTAAACCGAAATGAAACAACATGGCACTTATGATTTACTTCTGAGAACTAAGCATTGTGTGCAGAGATTTTTCAGCTATCTCCCTTACTTCAGATTTTGTGCTAACATTCATATTTTTATACTCGCATTTACTATATACGAAAGCATAACTGAGGGTATATCAGCTAACTCTTTAAACCTAAATGAAACAACATGGCACATATGGTTTACTTCTGAGAACTAAGCATTGTGTGCAGAGATTTTGCGGCTATCTCCTTTCTTTCAGTTTTTGGGCTAACATTCCTATCTGTAAAACTAGCATTTACACTATAGGAAAGGCTAACGGGTAGTATAGCAGCTAACTCTTTAAACCTAAATGAAACAACATGGCACTTATGATTTACTTCTGAGAACTAAGCATTGTGTGCAGAGATTATTCAGCTATCTCCTTTACTTCAGATTTTGTGCTAACATTCATATCTGTAAAACTAGCATTTACACTATAGGAAAGCATAACCGGCGGTATAGCAGCTAACTCTTTAAACCTAAATGAATCAACATGGCAGATATGATTTACTTCTAAGAACTAAGCATTGTGTGCAGAGGTTTTGCGGCTATCTCCTTTCTTTCAGTTTTTGTGCTAACATTCCTATCTGTAAAACTAGCATTTACACTATAGGAAAGGCTAACGGGCAGTATAGCAGCTAACTCTTTAAACCTAAATGAAACAACATGGCACATATGATTTACTTCTGAGAACTAAGCAGTGTGTGCAGAGATTTTTCAGTTATCTCCTTTACTTCAGTTTTGGGGCTAACATTCCTATGTGTAAAACTAGCATTTACACTATAGGAAAGCATAACCGGCGGTATAGCAGCTAACTCTTTAAACCTAAATGAAACAACATGGCACATATGATTTACTTCTGAGAACTAAGCATTGTGTGCAGAGATTTTTCAGTTATCTCCTTTACTTCAGGTTTTGGGCTATCATTCCTATGTGTAAAACTAGCCTTTACACTATAGGAAAGCATAACCGGCGGTATAGCAGCTAACTCTTTAAACCTAAAAGAAACAACATGGCACATATGGTTTACTTCTGAGAACTAAGCATTATGTGCAGAGATTTTGTGGCTATCTCCTTTCTTTCAGTTCTTGTGCTGACATTCCTATTTGTAAAACCAGCATTTACACTATAGGAAAGCATAACCGGCGGTATAGCAGCTAACTCTTTAAACATAAATGAAACAACATGGCACATATGATTTACTTCTGAGACCTAAGCATTGTGTGCAGATATTTTTCAGCTATCTCCTTTACTTCAGATTTTGTGCTAACATTCATATTTTTATACTCGCATTTACTATATAGGAAAGCATAACTGAGGGTATAGCAGCTAACTCTTTAAACCTAAATGAAACAACATGGCACATATGGTTTACTTCTGAAAACTAAGCATTGTGTGCAGACATTTTGCGGCTATCTCCTTTCTTTCAGTTTTTGTGCTAACATTCCTATCTGTAAAACTAGCATTTACACTATAGGAAAGCATAACCGGCAGTATAGCAGCTAACTCTTTAAACCTAAATGAAACAACATGGCACATATGATTTACTTCTGAGGACTAAGCATTGTGTGCAGAGATTTTTCAGTTATCTCCTTTACTTCAGTTTTGGGGCTAACATTCCTATGTGTAAAACTAGCATTTACACTATAGGAAAGCATAACCGGCGGTATAGCAGCTAACTCTTTAAACCTAAATGAAACAACATGGCATATATGATGTACTTCTGAGAACTAAGCATTGTGTGCAGAGATTTTGCGGCTATCTCCTTTCTTTCAGTTTTTGTGCTAACATTCCTATCTGTAAAACTAGCCTTTACCCTATAGGAAATCCTAAACGGCGGTATAGCAGCTAACTCTTTAAACCTAAATGAAACAACATGGCACATATGATTTACTTCTGAGAATTAAGGATTGTGTGCAGAGATTTTTCACTTATCTCCTTTACTTCAGTTTTGGTGCTAACATTCCTATAAGTAAAACTAGCATTTACACTATAGGAAAGCATAACCGGCGGTATAGCAGCTAACTCTTTAAACCTAAATGAAACAACATGGCACATATGATTTACTTCTGAGGACTAAGCATTGTGTGCAGAGGTTTTGCGGCTATCTCCTTTCTTTCAGTTTTTGTGCTAACATTCCTATCTGTAAAACTAGCCTTTACACAGTAGGAAAGCCTAACGTGCAGTATAGCAGCTAACTCTTTAAACCGAAATGAAACAACATGGCACTTATGATTTACTTCTGAGAACTAAGCATTGTGTGCAGAGATTTTTCAGCTATCTCCTTTACTTCAGTTTTGGTGCTAACATTACTATCTGTAAAACTAGCTTTTACACAATAGGAAAGTCTAACCGGCGGTATAGCAGCTAACTCTTTAAACCTAAATGAAACAACATGGCACATATGATTTACTTCTGAGAACTAAGCATTGTGTGCAGAGATTTTTCAGTTATCTCCTTTACTTCACTTTTGGGGCTAACATTCCTATGTGTAAAACTAGGCTTTACACTATAGGAAAGCATAACCGGCGGTATAGCAGCTAACTCTTTAAACCTAAATGAAACAACATGGCACCTATCATTTACTTCTGAGAACTTAGCATTGTGTGCAGAGATTTTGCGGCTATCTCCTTTCTTTCAGTTTTTGTGCTAACATTCCTATCTGTAAAACTAGCTTTTACACAATAGGAAAGCCTAAACGGCGGTATAGCAGCTACCTCTTTAAACCTAAATGAAACAACATGGCACATATGATTTACTTCTGAGAACTAAGCATTGTGTGCAGAGATTTTTCAGTTATCTCCTTTACTTCAGTTTTGGGGCTAACATTCCTATGTGTAAAACTAGCCTTTACACTATAGGAAAGCATAACCGGCGGTATAGCAGCTAACTCTTTAAACCTAAATGAAACAACATGGCACATATGATTTACTTCTGAGAACTAAGCATTGTGTGCAGAGATTTTTCAGTTATCTCCTTTACTTCAGGTTTGGGGCTAACATTCCTATGTGTAAAACTAGCCTTTACACTATAGGAAAGCATAAACGGCGGTATAGCAGCTAACTCTTTAAACCTAAAAGAAACAACATGGCACATATGGTTTACTTCTGAGAACTAAGCATTATGTGCAGAGATTTTGTGGCTATCTCCTTTCTTTCAGTTCTTGCGCTGACATTCCTATTTGTAAAACTAACATTTACACTATAGGAAAGCATAACCGGTGGTATAGCAGCTAACTCTTTAAACATAAATGAAACAACATGGCACATATGATTTACTTCTGAGAACTAAGCATTGTGTGCAGAGATTTTTCAGCTATCTCCTTTACTTCAGATTTTGTGCTAACATTCATATTTTTATACTCGCATTTACTATACAGGAAAGCATAACTGAGGGTATAGCAGCTAACTCTTTAAACCTAAATGAAACAACATGGCACATATGGTTTACTTCTGAAAACTAAGCATTGTGTGCAGAGGTTTTGCGGCTATCTCCTTTCTTTCAGTTTTTGTGCTAACATTCCTATCTGTAAAACTAGCATTTACACAATAGGAAAGCCTAACGGGCAGTATAGCAGCTAACTCTTTAAACCTAAATGAAACAACATGGCACTTATGATTTACTTCTGAGAACTAAGCATTGTGTGCAGAGATTATTGAGCTATCTCCTTTACTTCAGATTTTGTGCTAACATTCATATCTGTAAAACTAGCATTTACACTATAGGAAAGCATAACCGGGGGTATAGCAGCTAACTCTTTAAACCTACATGAAACAACATGGTACATATGATTTACTTCTGAGAACTAAGCATTGTGTGCAGATATTTCAGTTATCTCCTTTCCTTCAGTTTTGGGGCTAACATTCCTATGTGTAAAACTAGCATTTACACTATAGGAAAGCATAACCGGCAGTATAGCAGCTAACTCTTTAAACCTAAATGAAACAACATGGCACCTATCATTTACTTCTGAGAACTTAGCATTGTGTGCAGAGATTTTGCGGCTATCTCCTTTCTTTCAGTTTTTGTGCTAACATTCCTATCTGTAAAACAAGCTTTTACACAATAGGAAAGCCTAAACGGCGGTATAGCAGCTACCTCTTTAAACCTAAATGAAACAACATGGTACATATGATTTACTTCTGAGAACTAAGCATTGTGTGCAGAGATTTTTCAGTTATCTCCTTTACTTCAGTTTTGGGGCTAACATTCCTATGTGTAAAACTAGCCTTTACACTATAGGAAAGCATAACCGGCGGTATAGCAGCTAACTCTTTAAACCTAAATGAAACAACATGGCACATATGATTTACTTCTGAGAACTAAGCATTGTGTGCAGAGCTTTTTCAGTTATCTCCTTTACTTCAGGTTTGGGGCTAACATTCCTATGTGTAAAACTAGCCTTTACACTATAGGAAAGCATAAACGGCGGTATAGCAGCTAACTCTTTAAACCTAAAAGAAACAACATGGCACATATGGTTTACTTCTGAGAACTAAGCATTATGTGCAGAGATTTTGTGGCTATCTCCTTTCTTTCAGTTCTTGCGCTGACATTCCTATTTGTAAAACTAGCATTTACACTATAGGAAAGCATAACCGGTGGTATAGCAGCTAACTCTTTAAACATAAATGAAACAACATGGCACATATGATTTACTTCTGAGAACTAAGCATTGTGTGCAGAGATTTTTCAGCTATCTCCTTTACTTCAGATTTTGTGCTAACATTCATATTTTTTACTCGCATTTACTATACAGGAAAGCATAACTGAGGGTATAGCAGCTAACTCTTTAAACCTAAATGAAACAACATGGCACATATGGTTTACTTCTGAAAACTAAGCATTGTGTGCAGAAGTTTTGCGGCTATCTCCTTTCTTTCAGTTTTTGTGCTAACATTCCTATCTGTAAAACTAGCATTTACACAATAGGAAAGCCTAACGGGCAGTATTGCAGCTAACTCTTTAAACCTAAATGAAACAACATGGCACTTATGATTTACTTCTGAGAACTAAGCATTGTGTGCAGAGATTATTGAGCTATCTCCTTTACTTCAGATTTTGTGCTAACATTCATATCTGTAAACCTAGCATTTACACTATAGGAAAGCATAACCGGGGGTATAGCAGCTAACTCTTTAAACCTACATGAAACAACATGGTACATATGATTTATTTCTGAGAACTAAGCATTGTGTGCAGAGATTTTTCAGTTATCTCCCTTACTTCAGTTTTGGGGCTAACATTCCTATGTGTAAAACTAGCATTTACACTATAGGAAAGCATAACCGGCTGTATAGCAGCTAACTCTTTAAACCTAAATGAAACAACATGGCACCTATCATTTACTTCTGAGAACTTAGCATTGCGTGCAGAGATTTTGCGGCTATCTCCTTTCTTTCAGTTTTTGTGCTAACATTCCTATCTGTAAAACTAGCTTTTACACAATAGGAAAGCCTAAACGGCGGTATAGCAGCTACCTCTTTAAACCTAAATGAAACAACATGGCACATATGACTTACTTCTGAGAACTAAGCATTGTGTGCAGAGATTTTTCAGTTATCTCCTTTACTTCAGTTTTGGGGCTAACATTCCTATGTGTAAAACTAGCCTTTACACTATAGGAGAGCATAACCGGCGGTATAGCAGCTAACTCTTTAAACCTAAATGAAAGAACATGGCACATATGATTTACTTCTGAGAACTAAGCATTGTGTGCAGAGGTTTTGCGGCTATCTCCTTTCTTTCAGTTTTTGTGCTAACATTCCTATCTGTAAAACTAGCATTTACACTATAGGAAAGGCTAACGGGCAGTATAGCAGCTAACTCTTTAAACCTAAATGAAACAACATGGCACTTATGATTTACTTCTGAGAACTAAGCATTGTGTGCAGAGATTATTCAGCTATCTCCTTTACTTCAGATTTTGTGCTAACATTCATATCTGTAAAACTAGCATTTACACTATAGGAAAGCATAACCGGCGGTATAGCAGCTAACTCTTTAAACCTAAATGAAACAACATGGCAGATATGATTTACTTCTAAGAACTAAGCATTGTGTGCAGAGGTTTTGCGGCTATCTCCTTTCTTTCAGTTTTTGTGCTAACATTCCTATCTGTAAAACTAGCATTTACACTATAGGAAAGGCTAACGGGCAGTATAGCAGCTAACTCTTTAAACCTAAATGAAACAACATGGCACATATGATTTACTTCTGAGAACTAAGCAGTGTGTGCAGAGATTTTTCAGTTATCTCCTTTACTTCAGTTTTGGGGCTAACATTCCTATGTGTAAAACTAGCATTTACACTATAGGAAAGCATAACCGGCGGTATAGCAGCTAACTCTTTAAACCTAAATGAAACAACATGGCACGTATCATTTACTTCTGAGAACTAAGCATTGTGTGCAGAGATTTTTCAGTTATCTCCTTTACTTCAGGTTTGGGGCTAACATTCCTATGTGTAAAACTAGCCTTTACACTATAGGAAAGCATAACCAGCGGTATAGCAGCTAACTCTTTAAACCTAAAAGAAACAACATGGCACATATGGTTTACTTCTGAGAACTAAGCATTATGTGCAGAGATTTTGTGGCTATCTCCTTTCTTTCAGTTCTTGTGCTGACATTCCTAATTGTAAAACCAGCATTTACACTATAGGAAAGCATAACCGGCGGTATAGCAGCTAACTCTTTAAACCTAAATGAAACAACATGGCACATATGATTTACTTCTGAGAACTAAGCATTGTGTGCAGAGGTTTTGCGGCTATCTCCTTTCTTTCAGTTTTTGTGCTAACATTCCTATCTGTAAAACTAGCATTTACACAGTAGGAAAGCCTAACGTGCAGTATAGCAGCTAACTCTTTAAACCGAAATGAAACAACATGGCACTTATGATTTACTTCTGAGAACTAAGCATTGTGTGCAGAGATTTTTCAGCTATCTCCTTTACTTCTGATTTTGTGCTAACATTCATATTTTTATACTCGCATTTACTATATAGGAAAGCATAACTGAGGGTATATCAGCTAACTCTTTAAACCTAAATGAAACAACATGGCACATATGGTTTACTTCTGAGAACTAAGCATTGTGTGCAGAGATTTTTCAGTTATCTCCTTTACTTCAGTTTTGGTGCTAACATTACTATCTGTAAAACTAGCTTTTACACAATAGGAAAGTCTAACCGGCAGTATAGCAGCTAACTCTTTAAACCTAAATGAAACAACATGGCACATATGATTTACTTCTGAGAACTAAGCATTGTGTGCAGAGATTTTTCAGTTATCTCCTTTACTTCACTTTTGGGGCTAACATTCCTATGTGTAAAACTAGGCTTTACACTATAGGAAAGCATAACCGGCGGTATAGCAGCTAACTCTTTAAACCTAAATGAAACAACATGGCACCTATCATTTACTTCTGAGAACTTAGCATTGTGTGCAGAGATTTTGCGGCTATCTCCTTTCTTTCAGTTTTTGTGCTAACATTCCTATCTGTAAAACTAGCTTTTACACAATAGGAAAGCCTAAACGGCGGTATAGCAGCTACCTCTTTAAACCTAAATGAAACAACATGGCACATATGATTTACTTCTGAGAACTAAGCATTGTGTGCAGAGATTTTTCAGTTATCTCCTTTACTTCAGTTTTGGGGCTAACATTCCTATGTGTAAAACTAGCCTTTACACTATAGGAAAGCATAACCGGCGGTATAGCAGCTAACTCTTTAAACCTAAATGAAACAACATGGCACATATGATTTACTTCTGAGAACTAAGCATTGTGTGCAGAGATTTTTCAGTTATCTCCTTTACTTCAGGTTTGGGGCTAACATTCCTATGTGTAAAACTAGCCTTTACACTATAGGAAAGCATAAACGGCGGTATAGCAGCTAACTCTTTAAACCTAAAAGAAACAACATGGCACATATGGTTTACTTCTGAGAACTAAGCATTATGTGCAGAGATTTTGTGGCTATCTCCTTTCTTTCAGTTCTTGCGCTGACATTCCTATTTGTAAAACTAACATTTACACTATAGGAAAGCATAACCGGTGGTATAGCAGCTAACTCTTTAAACATAAATGAAACAACATGGCACATATGATTTACTTCTGAGAACTAAGCATTGTGTGCAGAGATTTTTCAGCTATCTCCTTTACTTCAGATTTTGTGCTAACATTCATATTTTTATACTCGCATTTACTATACAGGAAAGCATAACTGAGGGTATAGCAGCTAACTCTTTAAACCTAAATGAAACAACATGGCACATATGGTTTACTTCTGAAAACTAAGCATTGTGTGCAGAGGTTTTGCGGCTATCTCCTTTCTTTCAGTTTTTGTGCTAACATTCCTATCTGTAAAACTAGCATTTACACAATAGGAAAGCCTAACGGGCAGTATAGCAGCTAACTCTTTAAACCTAAATGAAACAACATGGCACTTATGATTTACTTCTGACAACTAAGCATTGTGTGCAGAGATTATTGAGCTATCTCCTTTACTTCAGATTTTGTGCTAACATTCATATCTGTAAAACTAGCATTTACACTATAGGAAAGCATAACCGGGGGTATAGCAGCTAACTCTTTAAACCTACATGAAACAACATGGTACATATGATTTACTTCTGAGAACTAAGCATTGTGTGCAGATATTTCAGTTATCTCCTTTCCTTCAGTTTTGGGGCTAACATTCCTATGTGTAAAACTAGCATTTACACTATAGGAAAGCATAACCGGCAGTATAGCAGCTAACTCTTTAAACCTAAATGAAACAACATGGCACCTATCATTTACTTCTGAGAACTTAGCATTGTGTGCAGAGATTTTGCGGCTATCTCCTTTCTTTCAGTTTTTGTGCTAACATTCCTATCTGTAAAACAAGCTTTTACACAATAGGAAAGCCTAAACGGCGGTATAGCAGCTACCTCTTTAAACCTAAATGAAACAGCATGGTACATATGATTTACTTCTGAGAACTAAGCATTGTGTGCAGAGATTTTTCAGTTATCTCCTTTACTTCAGTTTTGGGGCTAACATTCCTATGTGTAAAACTAGCCTTTACACTATAGGAAAGCATAACCGGCGGTATAGCAGCTAACTCTTTAAACCTAAATGAAACAACATGGCACATATGATTTACTTCTGAGAACTAAGCATTGTGTGCAGAGATTTTTCAGTTATCTCCTTTACTTCAGGTTTGGGGCTAACATTCCTATGTGTAAAACTAGCCTTTACACTATAGGAAAGCATAAACGGCGGTATAGCAGCTAACTCTTTAAACCTAAAAGAAACAACATGGCACATATGGTTTACTTCTGAGAACTAAGCATTATGTGCAGAGATTTTGTGGCTATCTCCTTTCTTTCAGTTCTTGCGCTGACATTCCTATTTGTAAAACTAGCATTTACACTATAGGAAAGCATAACCGGTGGTATAGCAGCTAACTCTTTAAACATAAATGAAACAACATGGCACATATGATTTACTTCTGAGAACTAAGCATTGTGTGCAGAGATTTTTCAGCTATCTCCTTTACTTCAGATTTTGTGCTAACATTCATATTTTTTACTCGCATTTACTATACAGGAAAGCATAACTGAGGGTATAGCAGCTAACTCTTTAAACCTAAATGAAACAACATGGCACATATGGTTTACTTCTGAAAACTAAGCATTGTGTGCAGAAGTTTTGCGGCTATCTCCTTTCTTTCAGTTTTTGTGCTAACATTCCTATCTGTAAAACTAGCATTTACACAATAGGAAAGCCTAACGGGCAGTATTGCAGCTAACTCTTTAAACCTAAATGAAACAACATGGCACTTATGATTTACTTCTGAGAACTAAGCATTGTGTGCAGAGATTATTGAGCTATCTCCTTTACTTCAGATTTTGTGCTAACATTCATATCTGTAAACCTAGCATTTACACTATAGGAAAGCATAACCGGGGGTATAGCAGCTAACTCTTTAAACCTACATGAAACAACATGGTACATATGATTTATTTCTGAGAACTAAGCATTGTGTGCAGAGATTTTTCAGTTATCTCCCTTACTTCAGTTTTGGGGCTAACATTCCTATGTGTAAAACTAGCATTTACACTATAGGAAAGCATAACCGGCTGTATAGCAGCTAACTCTTTAAACCTAAATGAAACAACATGGCACCTATCATTTACTTCTGAGAACTTAGCATTGTGTGCAGAGATTTTGCGGCTATCTCCTTTCTTTCAGTTTTTGTGCTAACATTCCTATCTGTAAAACTAGCTTTTACACAATAGGAAAGCCTAAACGGCGGTATAGCAGCTACCTCTTTAAACCTAAATGAAACAACATGGCACATATGACTTACTTCTGAGAACTAAGCATTGTGTGCAGAGATTTTTCAGTTATCTCCTTTACTTCAGTTTTGGGGCTAACATTCCTATGTGTAAAACTAGCCTTTACACTATAGGAGAGCATAACCGGCGGTATAGCAGCTAACTCTTTAAACCTAAATGAAAGAACATGGCACATATGATTTACTTCTGAGAACTAAGCATTGTGTGCAGAGGTTTTGCGGCTATCTCCTTTCTTTCAGTTTTTGTGCTAACATTCCTATCTGTAAAACTAGCATTTACACTATAGGAAAGGCTAACGGGCAGTATAGCAGCTAACTCTTTAAACCTAAATGAAACAACATGGCACTTATGATTTACTTCTGAGAACTAAGCATTGTGTGCAGAGATTATTCAGCTATCTCCTTTACTTCAGATTTTGTGCTAACATTCATATCTGTAAAACTAGCATTTACACTATAGGAAAGCATAACCGGCGGTATAGCAGCTAACTCTTTAAACCTAAATGAAACAACATGGCAGATATGATTTACTTCTAAGAACTAAGCATTGTGTGCAGAGGTTTTGCGGCTATCTCCTTTCTTTCAGTTTTTGTGCTAACATTCCTATCTGTAAAACTAGCATTTACACTATAGGAAAGGCTAACGGGCAGTATAGCAGCTAACTCTTTAAACCTAAATGAAACAACATGGCACATATGATTTACTTCTGAGAACTAAGCAGTGTGTGCAGAGATTTTTCAGTTATCTCCTTTACTTCAGTTTTGGGGCTAACATTCCTATGTGTAAAACTAGCATTTACACTATAGGAAAGCATAACCGGCGGTATAGCAGCTAACTCTTTAAACCTAAATGAAACAACATGGCACATATCATTTACTTCTGAGAACTAAGCATTGTGTGCAGAGATTTTTCAGTTATCTCCTTTACTTCAGGTTTGGGGCTAACATTCCTATGTGTAAAACTAGCCTTTACACTATAGGAAAGCATAACCGGCGGTATAGCAGCTAACTCTTTAAACCTAAAAGAAACAACATGGCACATATGGTTTACTTCTGAGAACTAAGCATTATGTGCAGAGATTTTGTGGCTATCTCCTTTCTTTCAGTTCTTGTGCTGACATTCCTAATTGTAAAACCAGCATTTACACTATAGGAAAGCATAACCGGCGGTATAGCAGCTAACTCTTTAAACATAAATGAAACAACATGGCACATATAATTTACTTCTGAGAACTAAGCATTGTGTGCAGATATTTTTCAGCTATCTCCTTTACTTCAGATTTTGTGCTAACATTCATATTTTTATACTCGCATTTACTATATAGGAAAGCATAACTGAGGGTATAGCACCTAACTCTTTAAACCTAAATGAAACAACATGGCACATATGGTTTACTTCTGAAAACTAAGCATTGTGTGCAGAGATTTTGCGGCTATCTCCTTTCTTTCAGTTTTTGTGCTAACATTCCTATCTGTAAAACTAGCATTTACACTATAGGAAAGCATAACCGGCAGTATAGCAGCTAACTCTTTAAACCTAAATGAAACAACATGGCACATATGATTTACTTCTGAGAACTAAGCATTGTGTGCAGAGATTTTTCAGTTATCTCCTTTACTTCAGTTTTGGGGCTAACATTCCTATGTGTAAAACTAGCATTTACACTATAGGAAAGCATAACCGGCGGTATAGCAGCTAACTCTTTAAACCTAAATGAAACAACATGGCATATATGATGTACTTCTGAGAACTAAGCATTGTGTGCAGAGATTTTGCGGCTATCTCCTTTCTTTCAGTTTTTGTGCTAACATTCCTATCTGTAAAACTAGCCTTTACCCTATAGGAAATCCTAAACGGCGGTATAGCAGCTAACTCTTTAAACCTAAATGAAACAACATGGCACATATGATTTACTTCTGAGAATTAAGGATTGTGTGCAGAGATTTTTCACTTATCTCCTTTACTTCAGTTTTGGGGCTAACATTCCTATAAGTAAAACTAGCATTTACACTATAGGAAAGCATAACCGGCGGTATAGCAGCTAACTCTTTAAACCTAAATGAAACAACATGGCACATATGATTTACTTCTGAGAACTAAGCATTGTGTGCAGAGGTTTTGCGGCTATCTCCTTTCTTTCAGTTTTTGTGCTAACATTCCTATCTGTAAAACTAGCATTTACACAGTAGGAAAGCCTAACGTGCAGTATAGCAGCTAACTCTTTAAACCGAAATGAAACAACATGGCACTTATGATTTACTTCTGAGAACTAAGCATTGTGTGCAGAGATTTTTCAGCTATCTCCTTTACTTCTGATTTTGTGCTAACATTCATATTTCTATACTCGCATTTACTATATAGGAAAGCATAACTGAGGGTATATCAGCTAACTCTTTAAACCTAAATGAAACAACATGGCACATATGGTTTACTTCTGAGAACTAAGCATTGTGTGCAGAGATTTTTCAGTTATCTCCTTTACTTCAGTTTTGGTGCTAACATTACTATCTGTAAAACTAGCTTTTACACAATAGGAAAGTCTAACCGGCGGTATAGCAGCTAACTCTTTAAACCTAAATGAAACAACATGGCACATATGATTTACTTCTGAGAACTAAGCATTGTGTGCAGAGATTTTTCAGTTATCTCCTTTACTTCACTTTTGGGGCTAACATTCCTATGTGTAAAACTAGGCTTTACACTATAGGAAAGCATAACCGGCGGTATAGCAGCTAACTCTTTAAACCTAAATGAAACAACATGGCACCTATCATTTACTTCTGAGAACTTAGCATTGTGTGCAGAGATTTTGCGGCTATCTCCTTTCTTTCAGTTTTTGTGCTAACATTCCTATCTGTAAAACTAGCTTTTACACAATAGGAAAGCCTAAACGGCGGTATAGCAGCTACCTCTTTAAACCTAAATGAAACAACATGGCACATATGATTTACTTCTGAGAACTAAGCATTGTGTGCAGAGATTTTTCAGTTATCTCCTTTACTTCAGTTTTGGGGCTAACATTCCTATGTGTAAAACTAGCCTTTACACTATAGGAAAGCATAACCGGCGGTATAGCAGCTAACTCTTTAAACCTAAATGAAACAACATGGCACATATGATTTACTTCTGAGAACTAAGCATTGTGTGCAGAGATTTTTCAGTTATCTCCTTTACTTCAGGTTTGGGGCTAACATTCCTATGTGTAAAACTAGCCTTTACACTATAGGAAAGCATAAACGGCGGTATAGCAGCTAACTCTTTAAACCTAAAAGAAACAACATGGCACATATGGTTTACTTCTGAGAACTAAGCATTATGTGCAGAGATTTTGTGGCTATCTCCTTTCTTTCAGTTCTTGTGCTGACATTCCTATTTGTAAAACCAGCATTTACACTATAGGAAAGCATAACCGGCGGTATAGCAGCTAACTCTTTAAACATAAATGAAACAACATGGCATATATGATTTACTTCTGAGACCTAAGCATTGTGTGCAGATATTTTTCAGCTATCTCCTTTACTTAAGATTTTGTGCTAACATTCATATTTTTATACTCGCATTTACTATACAGGAAAGCATAACTGAGGGTATAGCAGCTAACTCTTTAAACCTAAATGAAACAACTTGGCACATATGGTTTACTTCTGAAAAGTAAGCATTGTGTGCAGAGGTTTTGCGGCTATCTCCTTTCTTTCAGTTTTTGTGCTAACATTCCTATCTGTAAAACTAGCATTTACACAATAGGAAAGCCTAACGGGCAGTATTGCAGCTAACTCTTTAAACCTAAATGAAACAACATGGCACTTATGATTTACTTCTGAGAACTAAGCATTGTGTGCAGAGATTATTGAGCTATCTCCTTTACTTCAGATTTTGTGCTAACATTCATATCTGTAAACCTAGCATTTACACTATAGGAAAGCATAACCGGGGGTATAGCAGCTAACTCTTTAAACCTACATGAAACAACATGGTACATATGATTTATTTCTGAGAACTAAGCATTGTGTGCAGAGATTTTTCAGTTATCTCCCTTACTTCAGTTTTGGGGCTAACATTCCTATGTGTAAAACTAGCATTTACACTATAGGAAAGCATAACCGGCTGTATAGCAGCTAACTCTTTAAACCTAAATGAAACAACATGGCACCTATCATTTACTTCTGAGAACTTAGCATTGTGTGCAGAGATTTTGCGGCTATCTCCTTTCTTTCAGTTTTTGTGCTAACATTCCTATCTGTAAAACTAGCTTTTACACAATAGGAAAGCCTAAACGGCGGTATAGCAGCTACCTCTTTAAACCTAAATGAAACAACATGGCACATATGACTTACTTCTGAGAACTAAGCATTGTGTGCAGAGATTTTTCAGTTATCTCCTTTACTTCAGTTTTGGGGCTAACATTCCTATGTGTAAAACTAGCCTTTACACTATAGGAGAGCATAACCGGCGGTATAGCAGCTAACTCTTTAAACCTAAATGAAAGAACATGGCACATATGATTTACTTCTGAGAACTAAGCATTGTGTGCAGAGGTTTTGCGGCTATCTCCTTTCTTTCAGTTTTTGTGCTAACATTCCTATCTGTAAAACTAGCATTTACACTATAGGAAAGGCTAACGGGCAGTATAGCAGCTAACTCTTTAAACCTAAATGAAACAACATGGCACTTATGATTTACTTCTGAGAACTAAGCATTGTGTGCAGAGATTATTCAGCTATCTCCTTTACTTCAGATTTTGTGCTAACATTCATATCTGTAAAACTAGCATTTACACTATAGGAAAGCATAACCGGCGGTATAGCAGCTAACTCTTTAAACCTAAATGAAACAACGTGGCAGATATGATTTACTTCTAAGAACTAAGCATTGTGTGCAGAGGTTTTGCGGCTATCTCCTTTCTTTCAGTTTTTGTGCTAACATTCCTATCTGTAAAACTAGCATTTACACTATAGGAAAGGCTAACGGGCAGTATAGCAGCTAACTCTTTAAACCTAAATGAAACAACATGGCACATATGATTTACTTCTGAGAACTAAGCAGTGTGTGCAGAGATTTTTCAGTTATCTCCTTTACTTCAGTTTTGGGGCTAACATTCCTATGTGTAAAACTAGCATTTACACTATAGGAAAGCATAACCGGCGGTATAGCAGCTAACTCTTTAAACCTAAATGAAACAACATGGCACATATCATTTACTTCTGAGAACTAAGCATTGTGTGCAGAGATTTTTCAGTTATCTCCTTTACTTCAGGTTTGGGGCTAACATTCCTATGTGTAAAACTAGCCTTTACACTATAGGAAAGCATAACCGGCGGTATAGCAGCTAACTCTTTAAACCTAAAAGAAACAACATGGCACATATGGTTTACTTCTGAGAACTAAGCATTATGTGCAGAGATTTTGTGGCTATCTCCTTTCTTTCAGTTCTTGTGCTGACATTCCTAATTGTAAAACCAGCATTTACACTATAGGAAAGCATAACCGGCGGTATAGCAGCTAACTCTTTAAACATAAATGAAACAACATGGCACATATAATTTACTTCTGAGAACTAAGCATTGTGTGCAGATATTTTTCAGCTATCTCCTTTACTTCAGATTTTGTGCTAACATTCATATTTTTATACTCGCATTTACTATATAGGAAAGCATAACTGAGGGTATAGCAGCTAACTCTTTAAACCTAAATGAAACAACATGGCACATATGGTTTACTTCTGAAAACTAAGCATTGTGTGCAGAGATTTTGCGGCTATCTCCTTTCTTTCAGTTTTTGTGCTAACATTCCTATCTGTAAAACTAGCATTTACACTATAGGAAAGCATAACCGGCAGTATAGCAGCTAACTCTTTAAACCTAAATGAAACAACATGGCACATATGATTTACTTCTGAGAACTAAGCATTGTGTGCAGAGATTTTTCAGTTATCTCCTTTACTTCAGTTTTGGGGCTAACATTCCTATGTGTAAAACTAGCATTTACACTATAGGAAAGCATAACCGGCGGTATAGCAGCTAACTCTTTAAACCTAAATGAAACAACATGGCATATATGATGTACTTCTGAGAACTAAGCATTGTGTGCAGAGATTTTGCGGCTATCTCCTTTCTTTCAGTTTTTGTGCTAACATTCCTATCTGTAAAACTAGCCTTTACCCTATAGGAAATCCTAAACGGCGGTATAGCAGCTAACTCTTTAAACCTAAATGAAACAACATGGCACATATGATTTACTTCTGAGAATTAAGGATTGTGTGCAGAGATTTTTCACTTATCTCCTTTACTTCAGTTTTGGTGCTAACATTCCTATAAGTAAAACTAGCATTTACACTATTGGAAAGCATAACCGGCGGTATAGCAGCTAACTCTTTAAACCTAAATGAAACAACATGGCACATATGATTTACTTCTGAGAACTAAGCATTGTGTGCAGAGGTTTTGCGGCTATCTCCTTTCTTTCAGTTTTTGTGCTAACATTCCTATCTGTAAAACTAGCATTTACACAGTAGGAAAGCCTAACGTGCAGTATAGCAGCTAACTCTTTAAACCGAAATGAAACAACATGGCACTTATGATTTACTTCTGAGAACTAAGCATTGTGTGCAGAGATTTTTCAGCTATCTCCTTTACTTCTGATTTTGTGCTAACATTCATATTTTTATACTCGCATTTACTATATAGGAAAGCATAACTGAGGGTATATCAGCTAACTCTTTAAACCTAAATGAAACAACATGGCACATATGGTTTACTTCTGAGAACTAAGCATTGTGTGCAGAGATTTTTCAGTTATCTCCTTTACTTCAGTTTTGGTGCTAACATTACTATCTGTAAAACTAGCTTTTACACAATAGGAAAGTCTAACCGGCGGTATAGCAGCTAACTCTTTAAACCTAAATGAAACAACATGGCACATATGATTTACTTCTGAGAACTAAGCATTGTGTGCAGAGATTTTTCAGTTATCTCCTTTACTTCACTTTTGGGGCTAACATTCCTATGTGTAAAACTAGGCTTTACACTATAGGAAAGCATAACCGGCGGTATAGCAGCTAACTCTTTAAACCTAAATGAAACAACATGGCACCTATCATTTACTTCTGAGAACTTAGCATTGTGTGCAGAGATTTTGCGGCTATCTCCTTTCTTTCAGTTTTTGTGCTAACATTCCTATCTGTAAAACTAGCTTTTACACAATAGGAAAGCCTAAACGGCGGTATAGCAGCTACCTCTTTAAACCTAAATGAAACAACATGGCACATATGATTTACTTCTGAGAACTAAGCATTGTGTGCAGAGATTTTTCAGTTATCTCCTTTACTTCAGTTTTGGGGCTAACATTCCTATGTGTAAAACTAGCCTTTACACTATAGGAAAGCATAACCGGCGGTATAGCAGCTAACTCTTTAAACCTAAATGAAACAACATGGCACATATGATTTACTTCTGAGAACTAAGCATTGTGTGCAGAGATTTTTCAGTTATCTCCTTTACTTCAGGTTTGGGGCTAACATTCCTATGTGTAAAACTAGCCTTTACACTATAGGAAAGCATAAACGGCGGTATAGCAGCTAACTCTTTAAACCTAAAAGAAACAACATGGCACATATGGTTTACTTCTGAGAACTAAGCATTATGTGCAGAGATTTTGTGGCTATCTCCTTTCTTTCAGTTCTTGCGCTGACATTCCTATTTGTAAAACTAACATTTACACTATAGGAAAGCATAACCGGTGGTATAGCAGCTAACTCTTTAAACATAAATGAAACAACATGGCACATATGATTTACTTCTGAGAACTAAGCATTGTGTGCAGAGATTTTTCAGCTATCTCCTTTACTTCAGATTTTGTGCTAACATTCATATTTTTATACTCGCATTTACTATACAGGAAAGCATAACTGAGGGTATAGCAGCTAACTCTTTAAACCTAAATGAAACAACATGGCACATATGGTTTACTTCTGAAAACTAAGCATTGTGTGCAGAGGTTTTGCGGCTATCTCCTTTCTTTCAGTTTTTGTGCTAACATTCCTATCTGTAAAACTAGCATTTACACAATAGGAAAGCCTAACGGGCAGTATAGCAGCTAACTCTTTAAACCTAAATGAAACAACATGGCACTTATGATTTACTTCTGACAACTAAGCATTGTGTGCAGAGATTATTGAGCTATCTCCTTTACTTCAGATTTTGTGCTAACATTCATATCTGTAAAACTAGCATTTACACTATAGGAAAGCATAACCGGGGGTATAGCAGCTAACTCTTTAAACCTACATGAAACAACATGGTACATATGATGTACTTCTGAGAACTAAGCATTGTGTGCAGATATTTCAGTTATCTCCTTTACTTCAGTTTTGGGGCTAACATTCCTATGTGTAAAACTAGCATTTACACTATAGGAAAGCATAACCGGCGGTATAGCAGCTAACTCTTTAAACCTAAATGAAACAACATGGCACCTATCATTTACTTCTGAGAACTTAGCATTGCGTGCAGAGATTTTACGGCTATCTCCTTTCTTTCAGTTTTTGTGCTAACATTCCTATCTGTAAAACTAGCTTTTACACAATAGGAAAGCCTAAACGGCGGTATAGCAGCTACCTCTTTAAACCTAAATGAAACAACATGGCACATATGATTTACTTCTGAGAACTAAGCATTTTGTGCAGAGATTTTTCAGTTATCTCCTTTACTTCAGTTTTGGGGCTAACATTCCTATGTGTAAAACTAGGCTTTACACTATAGGAAAGCATAACCGGCGGTATAGCAGCTAACTCTTTAAACCTAAATGAAACAACATGGCACATATGATTTACTTCTGAGAACTAAGCATTGTGTGCAGAGGTTTTGCGGCTATCTCCTTTCTTTCAGTTTTTGTGCTAACATTCCTATCTGTAAAACTAGCATTTACACTATAGGAAAGGCTAACGGGTAGTATAGCAGCTAACTCTTTAAACCTAAATGAAACAACATGGCACTTATGATTTACTTCTGAGAACTAAGCATTGTGTGCAGAGATTATTCAGCTATCTCCTTTACTTCAGATTTTGTGCTAACATTCATATCTGTAAAACTAGCATTTACACTATAGGAAAGCATAACCGGCGGTATAGCAGCTAACTCTTTAAACCTAAATGAATCAACATGGCAGATATGATTTACTTCTAAGAACTAAGCATTGTGTGCAGAGGTTTTGCGGCTATCTCCTTTCTTTCAGTTTTTGTGCTAACATTCCTATCTGTAAAACTAGCATTTACACTATAGGAAAGGCTAACGGGCAGTATAGCAGCTAACTCTTTAAACCTAAATGAAACAACATGGCACATATGATTTACTTCTGAGAACTAAGCATTGTGTGCAGAGATTTTTCAGTTATCTCCTTTACTTCAGGTTTTGGGCTATCATTCCTATGTGTAAAACTAGCCTTTACACTATAGGAAAGCATAACCGGCGGTATAGCAGCTAACTCTTTAAACCTAAAAGAAACAACATGGCACATATGGTTTACTTCTGAGAACTAAGCATTATGTGCAGAGATTTTGTGGCTATCTCCTTTCTTTCAGTTCTTGTGCTGACATTCCTATTTGTAAAACCAGCATTTACACTATAGGAAAGCATAACCGGCGGTATAGCAGCTAACTCTTTAAACATAAATGAAACAACATGGCACATATGATTTACTTCTGAGACCTAAGCATTGTGTGCAGATATTTTTCAGCTATCTCCTTTACTTAAGATTTTGTGCTAACATTCATATTTTTATACTCGCATTTACTATATAGGAAAGCATAACTGAGGGTATAGCAGCTAACTCTTTAAACCTAAATGAAACAACATGGCACATATGGTTTACTTCTGAAAACTAAGCATTGTGTGCAGAGATTTTGCGGCTATCTCCTTTCTTTCAGTTTTTGTGCTAACATTCCTATCTGTAAAACTAGCATTTACACTATAGGAAAGCATAACCGGCAGTATAGCAGCTAACTCTTTAAACCTAAATGAAACAACATGGCACATATGATTTACTTCTGAGGACTAAGCATTGTGTGCAGAGATTTTTCAGTTATCTCCTTTACTTCAGTTTTGGGGCTAACATTCCTATGTGTAAAACTAGCATTTACACTATAGGAAAGCATAACCGGCGGTATAGCAGCTAACTCTTTAAACCTAAATGAAACAACATGGCATATATGATGTACTTCTGAGAACTAAGCATTGTGTGCAGAGATTTTGCGGCTATCTCCTTTCTTTCAGTTTTTGTGCTAACATTCCTATCTGTAAAACTAGCCTTTACCCTATAGGAAATCCTAAACGGCGGTATAGCAGCTAACTCTTTAAACCTAAATGAAACAACATGGCACATATGATTTACCTCTGAGAATTAAGGATTGTGTGCAGAGATTTTTCACTTATCTCCTTTACTTCAGTTTTGGTGCTAACATTCCTATAAGTAAAACTAGCATTTACACTATAGGAAAGCATAACCGGCGGTATAGCAGCTAACTCTTTAAACCTAAATGAAACAACATGGCACATATGATTTACTTCTGAGAACTAAGCATTGTGTGCAGAGGTTTTGCGGCTATCTCCTTTCTTTCAGTTTTTGTGCTAACATTCCTATCTGTAAAACTAGCATTTACACAGTAGGAAAGCCTAACGTGCAGTATAGCAGCTAACTCTTTAAACCGAAATGAAACAACATGGCACTTATGATTTACTTCTGAGAACTAAGCATTGTGTGCAGAGATTTTTCAGCTATCTCCTTTACTTCAGTTTTGGTGCTAACATTACTATCTGTAAAACTAGCTTTTACACAATAGGAAAGTCTAACCGGCGGTATAGCAGCTAACTCTTTAAACCTAAATGAAACAACATGGCACATATGATTTACTTCTGAGAACTAAGCATTGTGTGCAGAGATTTTTCAGTTATCTCCTTTACTTCACTTTTGGGGCTAACATTCCTATGTGTAAAACTAGGCTTTACACTATAGGAAAGCATAACCGGCGGTATAGCAGCTAACTCTTTAAACCTAAATGAAACAACATGGCACCTATCATTTACTTCTGAGAACTTAGCATTGTGTGCAGAGATTTTGCGGCTATCTCCTTTCTTTCAGTTTTTGTGCTAACATTCCTATCTGTAAAACTAGCTTTTACACAATAGGAAAGCCTAAACGGCGGTATAGCAGCTACCTCTTTAAACCTAAATGAAACAACATGGCACATATGATTTACTTCTGAGAACTAAGCATTGTGTGCAGAGATTTTTCAGTTATCTCCTTTACTTCAGTTTTGGGGCTAACATTCCTATGTGTAAAACTAGCCTTTACACTATAGGAAAGCATAACCGGCGGTATAGCAGCTAACTCTTTAAACCTAAATGAAACAACATGGCACATATGATTTACTTCTGAGAACTAAGCATTGTGTGCAGAGATTTTTCAGTTATCTCCTTTACTTCAGGTTTGGGGCTAACATTCCTATGTGTAAAACTAGCCTTTACACTATAGGAAAGCATAAACGGCGGTATAGCAGCTAACTCTTTAAACCTAAAAGAAACAACATGGCACATATGGTTTACTTCTGAGAACTAAGCATTATGTGCAGAGATTTTGTGGCTATCTCCTTTCTTTCAGTTCTTGCGCTGACATTCCTATTTGTAAAACTAACATTTACACTATAGGAAAGCATAACCGGTGGTATAGCAGCTAACTCTTTAAACATAAATGAAACAACATGGCACATATGATTTACTTCTGAGAACTAAGCATTGTGTGCAGAGATTTTTCAGCTATCTCCTTTACTTCAGATTTTGTGCTAACATTCATATTTTTATACTCGCATTTACTATACAGGAAAGCATAACTGAGGGTATAGCGGCTAACTCTTTAAACCTAAATGAAACAACATGGCACATATGGTTTACTTCTGAAAACTAAGCATTGTGTGCAGAGGTTTTGCGGCTATCTCCTTTCTTTCAGTTTTTGTGCTAACATTCCTATCTGTAAAACTAGCATTTACACAATAGGAAAGCCTAACGGGCAGTATAGCAGCTAACTCTTTAAACCTAAATGAAACAACATGGCACTTATGATTTACTTCTGAGAACTAAGCATTGTGTGCAGAGATTATTGAGCTATCTCCTTTACTTCAGATTTTGTGCTAACATTCATATCTGTAAAACTAGCATTTACACTATAGGAAAGCATAACCGGGGGTATAGCAGCTAACTCTTTAAACCTACATGAAACAACATGGTACATATGATTTACTTCTGAGAACTAAGCATTGTGTGCAGATATTTCAGTTATCTCCTTTACTTCAGTTTTGGGGCTAACATTCCTATGTGTAAAACTAGCATTTACACTATAGGAAAGCATAACCGGCGGTATAGCAGCTAACTCTTTAAACCTAAATGAAACAACATGGCACCTATCATTTACTTCTGAGAACTTAGCATTGCGTGCAGAGATTTTGCGGCTATCTCCTTTCTTTCAGTTTTTGTGCTAACATTCCTATCTGTAAAACTAGCTTTTACACAATAGGAAAGCCTAAACGGCGGTATAGCAGCTACCTCTTTAAACCTAAATGAAACAACATGGCACTTATGATTTACTTCTGAGAACTAAGCATTGTGTGCAGAGATTATTCAGCTATCTCCTTTACTTCAGATTTTGTGCTAACATTCATATCTGTAAAACTAGCATTTACACTATAGGAAAGCATAACCGGCGGTATAGCAGCTAACTCTTTAAACCTAAATGAAACAACATGGCAGATATGATTTACTTCTAAGAACTAAGCATTGTGTGCAGAGGTTTTGCGGCTATCTCCTTTCTTTCAGTTTTTGTGCTAACATTCCTATCTGTAAAACTAGCATTTACACTATAGGAAAGGCTAACGGGCAGTATAGCAGCTAACTCTTTAAACCTAAATGAAACAACATGGCACATATGATTTACTTCTGAGAACTAAGCATTGTGTGCAGAGATTTTTCAGTTATCTCCTTTACTTCAGTTTTGGGGCTAACATTCCTATGTGTAAAACTAGCATTTACACTATAGGAAAGCATAACCGGCGCTATAGCAGCTAACTCTTTAAACCTAAATGAAACAACATGGCACATATGATTTACTTCTGAGAACTAAGCATTGTGTGCAGAGATTTTTCAGTTATCTCCTTTACTTCAGGTTTTGGGCTATCATTCCTATGTGTAAAACTAGCCTTTACACTATAGGAAAGCATAACCGTCGGTATAGCAGCTAACTCTTTAAACCTAAAAGAAACAACATGGCACATATGATTTACTTCTGAGAACTAAGCATTATGTGCAGAGATTTTGTGGCTATCTCCTTTCTTTCAGTTCTTGTGCTGACATTCCTATTTGTAAAACCAGCATTTACACTATAGGAAAGCATAACCGGCGGTATAGCAGCTAACTCTTTAAACATAAATGAAACAACATGGCACATATGATTTACTTCTGAGAACTAAGCATTGTGTGCAGATATTTTTCAGCTATCTCCTTTACTTCAGATTTTGTGCTAACATTCATATTTTTATACTCGCATTTACTATATAGGAAAGCATAACTGAGGGTATAGCAGCTAACTCTTTAAACCTAAATGAAACAACATGGCACATATGGTTTACTTCTGAAAACTAAGCATTGTGTGCAGAGATTTTGCGGCTATCTCCTTTCTTTCAGTTTTGTGCTAACATTCCTATCTGTAAAACTAGCATTTACACTATAGGAAAGGCTAACGGGCAGTATAGGAGCTAACTCTTTAAACCTAAATGAAACAACATGGCACATATGATTTACTTCTGAGAACTAAGCATTGTGTGCAGAGATTATTCAGCTATCTCCTTTACTTCAGATTTTGTGCTAACATTCATATCTGTAAAACTAGCATTTACACTATAGGAAAGCATAACCGGCGGTATAGCAGCTAACTCTTTAAACCTACATGAAACAACATGGCACCTATCATTTACTTCTGAGAACAAAGCATTGTGTGCAGAGATTTTGCAGCTATCTCCTTTCTTTCAGTTTTTGTGCTAACATTCCTATCTGTAAAACTAGCATTTACACTATAGTAAATCATAACCGGCGGTATAGCAGCTAACTCTTTAAACCTAAATGAAACAACATGGCACATATGATTTACTTCTGAGAACTAAGCATTGCGTGCAGAGATTTTTCAGTTATCTCCTTTACTTCAGTTTTGGTGCTAACATTCATATTATTATACTCGCATTTACTATATAGGAAAGCATAACTGAGGGTATAGCAGCTAACTCTTTAAACCTAAATGAAACAACATGGCATATATGATGTACTTCTGAGAACTAAGCATTGTGTGCAGAGATTTTGAGGCTATCTCCTTTCTTTCAGTTTTTGTGCTAACATTCCTATCTGTAAAACTAGCCTTTACTCTATAGGAAATCCTAAACGGCGGTATAGCAGCTAACTCTTTAAACCTAAATGAAACAACATGGCACATATGATTTACTTCTGAGAACTAAGCATTGTGTGCAGAGATTTTTCAGCTATCTCCTTTACTTCTGATTTTGTGCTAACATTCATATTTTTATACTCGCATTTACTATATAGGAAAGCATAACTGAGGGTATATCAGCTAACTCTTTAAACCTAAATGAAACAACATGGCACATATGGTTTACTTCTGAGAACTAAGCATTGTGTGCAGAGATTTTTCAGTTATCTCCTTTACTTCAGTTTTGGTGCTAACATTACTATCTGTAAAACTAGCTTTTACACAATAGGAAAGTCTAACCGGCGGTATAGCAGCTAACTCTTTAAACCTAAATGAAACAACATGGCACATATGATTTACTTCTGAGAACTAAGCATTGTGTGCAGAGATTTTTCAGTTATCTCCTTTACTTCACTTTTGGGGCTAACATTCCTATGTGTAAAACTAGGCTTTACACTATAGGAAAGCATAACCGGCGGTATAGCAGCTAACTCTTTAAACCTAAATGAAACAACATGGCACCTATCATTTACTTCTGAGAACTTAGCATTGTGTGCAGAGATTTTGCGGCTATCTCCTTTCTTTCAGTTTTTGTGCTAACATTCCTATCTGTAAAACTAGCTTTTACACAATAGGAAAGCCTAAACGGCGGTATAGCAGCTACCTCTTTAAACCTAAATGAAACAACATGGCACATATGATTTACTTCTGAGAACTAAGCATTGTGTGCAGAGATTTTTCAGTTATCTCCTTTACTTCAGTTTTGGGGCTAACATTCCTATGTGTAAAACTAGCCTTTACACTATAGGAAAGCATAACCGGCGGTATAGCAGCTAACTCTTTAAACCTAAATGAAACAACATGGCACATATGATTTACTTCTGAGAACTAAGCATTGTGTGCAGAGATTTTTCAGTTATCTCCTTTACTTCAGGTTTGGGGCTAACATTCCTATGTGTAAAACTAGCCTTTACACTATAGGAAAGCATAAACGGCGGTATAGCAGCTAACTCTTTAAACCTAAAAGAAACAACATGGCACATATGGTTTACTTCTGAGAACTAAGCATTATGTGCAGAGATTTTGTGGCTATCTCCTTTCTTTCAGTTCTTGCGCTGACATTCCTATTTGTAAAACTAACATTTACACTATAGGAAAGCATAACCGGTGGTATAGCAGCTAACTCTTTAAACATAAATGAAACAACATGGCACATATGATTTACTTCTGAGAACTAAGCATTGTGTGCAGAGATTTTTCAGCTATCTCCTTTACTTCAGATTTTGTGCTAACATTCATATTTTTATACTCGCATTTACTATACAGGAAAGCATAACTGAGGGTATAGCAGCTAACTCTTTAAACCTAAATGAAACAACATGGCACATATGGTTTACTTCTGAAAACTAAGCATTGTGTGCAGAGGTTTTGCGGCTATCTCCTTTCTTTCAGTTTTTGTGCTAACATTCCTATCTGTAAAACTAGCATTTACACAATAGGAAAGCCTAACGGGCAGTATAGCAGCTAACTCTTTAAACCTAAATGAAACAACATGGCACTTATGATTTACTTCTGACAACTAAGCATTGTGTGCAGAGATTATTGAGCTATCTCCTTTACTTCAGATTTTGTGCTAACATTCATATCTGTAAAACTAGCATTTACACTATAGGAAAGCATAACCGGGGGTATAGCAGCTAACTCTTTAAACCTACATGAAACAACATGGTACATATGATGTACTTCTGAGAACTAAGCATTGTGTGCAGATATTTCAGTTATCTCCTTTACTTCAGTTTTGGGGCTAACATTCCTATGTGTAAAACTAGCATTTACACTATAGGAAAGCATAACCGGCGGTATAGCAGCTAACTCTTTAAACCTAAATGAAACAACATGGCACCTATCATTTACTTCTGAGAACTTAGCATTGCGTGCAGAGATTTTACGGCTATCTCCTTTCTTTCAGTTTTTGTGCTAACATTCCTATCTGTAAAACTAGCTTTTACACAATAGGAAAGCCTAAACGGCGGTATAGCAGCTACCTCTTTAAACCTAAATGAAACAACATGGCACATATGATTTACTTCTGAGAACTAAGCATTTTGTGCAGAGATTTTTCAGTTATCTCCTTTACTTCAGTTTTGGGGCTAACATTCCTATGTGTAAAACTAGGCTTTACACTATAGGAAAGCATAACCGGCGGTATAGCAGCTAACTCTTTAAACCTAAATGAAACAACATGGCACATATGATTTACTTCTGAGAACTAAGCATTGTGTGCAGAGGTTTTGCGGCTATCTCCTTTCTTTCAGTTTTTGTGCTAACATTCCTATCTGTAAAACTAGCATTTACACTATAGGAAAGGCTAACGGGTAGTATAGCAGCTAACTCTTTAAACCTAAATGAAACAACATGGCACTTATGATTTACTTCTGAGAACTAAGCATTGTGTGCAGAGATTATTCAGCTATCTCCTTTACTTCAGATTTTGTGCTAACATTCATATCTGTAAAACTAGCATTTACACTATAGGAAAGCATAACCGGCGGTATAGCAGCTAACTCTTTAAACCTAAATGAATCAACATGGCAGATATGATTTACTTCTAAGAACTAAGCATTGTGTGCAGAGGTTTTGCGGCTATCTCCTTTCTTTCAGTTTTTGTGCTAACATTCCTATCTGTAAAACTAGCATTTACACTATAGGAAAGGCTAACGGGCAGTATAGCAGCTAACTCTTTAAACCTAAATGAAACAACATGGCACATATGATTTACTTCTGAGAACTAAGCATTGTGTGCAGAGATTTTTCAGTTATCTCCTTTACTTCAGGTTTTGGGCTATCATTCCTATGTGTAAAACTAGCCTTTACACTATAGGAAAGCATAACCGGCGGTATAGCAGCTAACTCTTTAAACCTAAAAGAAACAACATGGCACATATGGTTTACTTCTGAGAACTAAGCATTATGTGCAGAGATTTTGTGGCTATCTCCTTTCTTTCAGTTCTTGTGCTGACATTCCTATTTGTAAAACCAGCATTTACACTATAGGAAAGCATAACCGGCGGTATAGCAGCTAACTCTTTAAACATAAATGAAACAACATGGCACATATGATTTACTTCTGAGACCTAAGCATTGTGTGCAGATATTTTTCAGCTATCTCCTTTACTTAAGATTTTGTGCTAACATTCATATTTTTATACTCGCATTTACTATATAGGAAAGCATAACTGAGGGTATAGCAGCTAACTCTTTAAACCTAAATGAAACAACATGGCACATATGGTTTACTTCTGAAAACTAAGCATTGTGTGCAGAGATTTTGCGGCTATCTCCTTTCTTTCAGTTTTTGTGCTAACATTCCTATCTGTAAAACTAGCATTTACACTATAGGAAAGCATAACCGGCAGTATAGCAGCTAACTCTTTAAACCTAAATGAAACAACATGGCACATATGATTTACTTCTGAGGACTAAGCATTGTGTGCAGAGATTTTTCAGTTATCTCCTTTACTTCAGTTTTGGGGCTAACATTCCTATGTGTAAAACTAGCATTTACACTATAGGAAAGCATAACCGGCGGTATAGCAGCTAACTCTTTAAACCTAAATGAAACAACTTGGCATATATGATGTACTTCTGAGAACTAAGCATTGTGTGCAGAGATTTTGCGGCTATCTCCTTTCTTTCAGTTTTTGTGCTAACATTCCTATCTGTAAAACTAGCCTTTACCCTATAGGAAATCCTAAACGGCGGTATAGCAGCTAACTCTTTAAACCTAAATGAAACAACATGGCACATATGATTTACTTCTGAGAATTAAGGATTGTGTGCAGAGATTTTTCACTTATCTCCTTTACTTCAGTTTTGGTGCTAACATTCCTATAAGTAAAACTAGCATTTACACTATAGGAAAGCATAACCGGCGGTATAGCAGCTAACTCTTTAAACCTAAATGAAACAACATGGCACATATGATTTACTTCTGAGAACTAAGCATTGTGTGCAGAGGTTTTGCGGCTATCTCCTTTCTTTCAGTTTTTGTGCTAACATTCCTATCTGTAAAACTAGCATTTACACAGTAGGAAAGCCTAACGTGCAGTATAGCAGCTAACTCTTTAAACCGAAATGAAACAACATGGCACTTATGATTTACTTCTGAGAACTAAGCATTGTGTGCAGAGATTTTTCAGCTATCTCCTTTACTTCAGTTTTGGTGCTAACATTACTATCTGTAAAACTAGCTTTTACACAATAGGAAAGTCTAACCGGCGGTATAGCAGCTAACTCTTTAAACCTAAATGAAACAACATGGCACATATGATTTACTTCTGAGAACTAAGCATTGTGTGCAGAGATTTTTCAGTTATCTCCTTTACTTCACTTTTGGGGCTAACATTCCTATGTGTAAAACTAGGCTTTACACTATAGGAAAGCATAACCGGCGGTATAGCAGCTAACTCTTTAAACCTAAATGAAACAACATGGCACCTATCATTTACTTCTGAGAACTTAGCATTGTGTGCAGAGATTTTGCGGCTATCTCCTTTCTTTCAGTTTTTGTGCTAACATTCCTATCTGTAAAACTAGCTTTTACACAATAGGAAAGCCTAAACGGCGGTATAGCAGCTACCTCTTTAAACCTAAATGAAACAACATGGCACATATGATTTACTTCTGAGAACTAAGCATTGTGTGCAGAGATTTTTCAGTTATCTCCTTTACTTCAGTTTTGGGGCTAACATTCCTATGTGTAAAACTAGCCTTTACACTATAGGAAAGCATAACCGGCGGTATAGCAGCTAACTCTTTAAACCTAAATGAAACAACATGGCACATATGATTTACTTCTGAGAACTAAGCATTGTGTGCAGAGATTTTTCAGTTATCTCCTTTACTTCAGGTTTGGGGCTAACATTCCTATGTGTAAAACTAGCCTTTACACTATAGGAAAGCATAAACGGCGGTATAGCAGCTAACTCTTTAAACCTAAAAGAAACAACATGGCACATATGGTTTACTTCTGAGAACTAAGCATTATGTGCAGAGATTTTGTGGCTATCTCCTTTCTTTCAGTTCTTGCGCTGACATTCCTATTTGTAAAACTAACATTTACACTATAGGAAAGCATAACCGGTGGTATAGCAGCTAACTCTTTAAACATAAATGAAACAACATGGCACATATGATTTACTTCTGAGAACTAAGCATTGTGTGCAGAGATTTTTCAGCTATCTCCTTTACTTCAGATTTTGTGCTAACATTCATATTTTTATACTCGCATTTACTATACAGGAAAGCATAACTGAGGGTATAGCGGCTAACTCTTTAAACCTAAATGAAACAACATGGCACATATGGTTTACTTCTGAAAACTAAGCATTGTGTGCAGAGGTTTTGCGGCTATCTCCTTTCTTTCAGTTTTTGTGCTAACATTCCTATCTGTAAAACTAGCATTTACACAATAGGAAAGCCTAACGGGCAGTATAGCAGCTAACTCTTTAAACCTAAATGAAACAACATGGCACTTATGATTTACTTCTGAGAACTAAGCATTGTGTGCAGAGATTATTGAGCTATCTCCTTTACTTCAGATTTTGTGCTAACATTCATATCTGTAAAACTAGCATTTACACTATAGGAAAGCATAACCGGGGGTATAGCAGCTAACTCTTTAAACCTACATGAAACAACATGGTACATATGATTTACTTCTGAGAACTAAGCATTGTGTGCAGATATTTCAGTTATCTCCTTTACTTCAGTTTTGGGGCTAACATTCCTATGTGTAAAACTAGCATTTACACTATAGGAAAGCATAACCGGCGGTATAGCAGCTAACTCTTTAAACCTAAATGAAACAACATGGCACCTATCATTTACTTCTGAGAACTTAGCATTGCGTGCAGAGATTTTGCGGCTATCTCCTTTCTTTCAGTTTTTGTGCTAACATTCCTATCTGTAAAACTAGCTTTTACACAATAGGAAAGCCTAAACGGCGGTATAGCAGCTACCTCTTTAAACCTAAATGAAACAACATGGCACATATGATTTACTTCTTAGAACTAAGCATTGTGTGCAGAGATTTTTCAGTTATCTCCTTTACTTCAGTTTTGGGGCTAACATTCCTATGTGTAAAACTAGCCTTTACACTATAGGAAAGCATAACCGGCGGTATAGCAGCTAACTCTTTAAACCTAAATGAAACAACATGGCACATATGATTTACTTCTGAGAACTAAGCATTGTGTGCAGAGGTTTTGCGGCTATCTCCTTTCTTTCAGTTTTTGTGCTAACATTCCTATCTGTAAAACTAGCATTTACACTATAGGAAAGGCTAACGGGCAGTATAGCAGCTAACTCTTTAAACGTAAATGAAACAACATGGCACTTATGATTTACTTCTGAGAACTAAGCATTGTGTGCAGAGATTATTCAGCTATCTCCTTTACTTCAGATTTTGTGCTAACATTCATATCTGTAAAACTAGCATTTACACTATAGGAAAGCATAACCGGCGGTATAGCAGCTAACTCTTTAAACCTAAATGAAACAACATGGCAGATATGATTTACTTCTAAGAACTAAGCATTGTGTGCAGAGGTTTTGCGGCTATCTCCTTTCTTTCAGTTTTTGTGCTAACATTCCTATCTGTAAAACTAGCATTTACACTATAGGAAAGGCTAACGGGCAGTATAGCAGCTAACTCTTTAAACCTAAATGAAACAACATGGCACATATGATTTACTTCTGAGAACTAAGCAGTGTGTGCAGAGATTTTTCAGTTATCTCCTTTACTTCAGTTTTGGGGCTAACATTCCTATGTGTAAAACTAGCATTTACACTATAGGAAAGCATAACCGGCGCTATAGCAGCTAACTCTTTAAACCTAAATGAAACAACATGGCACATATGATTTACTTCTGAGAACTAAGCATTGTGTGCAGAGATTTTTCAGTTATCTCCTTTACTTCAGGTTTTGGGCTATCATTCCTATGTGTAAAACTAGCCTTTACACTATAAGAAAGCATAACCGTCGGTATAGCAGCTCACTCTTTAAACCTAAAAGAAACAACATGGCACATATGATTTACTTCTGAGAACTAAGCATTATGTGCAGAGATTTTGTGGCTATCTCCTTTCTTTCAGTTCTTGTGCTGACATTCCTATTTGTAAAACCAGCATTTACACTATAGGAAAGCATAACCGGCGGTATAGCAGCTAACTCTTTAAACCTAAATGAAACAACATGGCAGATATGATTTACTTCTAAGAACTAAGCATTGTGTGCAGAGGTTTTGCGGCTATCTCCTTTCTTTCAGTTTTTGTGCTAACATTCCTATCTGTAAAACTAGCATTTACACTATAGGAAAGGCTAACGGGCAGTATAGCAGCTAACTCTTTAAACCTAAATGAAACAACATGGCACATATGATTTACTTCTGAGAACTAAGCAGTGTGTGCAGAGATTTTTCAGTTATCTCCTTTACTTCAGTTTTGGGGCTAACATTCCTATGTGTAAAACTAGCATTTACACTATAGGAAAGCATAACCGGCGCTATAGCAGCTAACTCTTTAAACCTAAATGAAACAACATGGCACATATGATTTACTTCTGAGAACTAAGCATTGTGTGCAGAGATTTTTCAGTTATCTCCTTTACTTCAGGTTTTGGGCTATCATTCCTATGTGTAAAACTAGCCTTTACACTATAAGAAAGCATAACCGTCGGTATAGCAGCTAACTCTTTAAACCTAAAAGAAACAACATGGCACATATGATTTACTTCTGAGAACTAAGCATTATGTGCAGAGATTTTGTGGCTATCTCCTTTCTTTCAGTTCTTGTGCTGACATTCCTATTTGTAAAACCAGCATTTACACTATAGGAAAGCATAACCGGCGGTATAGCAGCTAACTCTTTAAACATAAATGAAACAACATGGCACATATGATTTACTTCTGAGAACTAAGCATTGTGTGCAGATATTTTTCAGCTATCTCCTTTACTTCAGATTTTGTGCTAACATTCATATTTTTATACTCGCATTTACTATATAGGAAAGCATAACTGAGGGTATAGCAGCTAACTCTTTAAACCTAAATGAAACAACATGGCACATATGGTTTACTTCTGAAAACTAAGCATTGTGTGCAGAGATTTTGCGGCTATCTCCTTTCTTTCAGTTTTGTGCTAACATTCCTATCTGTAAAACTAGCATTTACACTATAGGAAAGGCTAACGGGCAGTATAGGAGCTAACTCTTTAAAACTAAATGAAACAACATGGCACATATGATTTACTTCTGAGAACTAAGCATTGTGTGCAGAGATTATTCAGCTATCTCCTTTACTTCAGATTTTGTGCTAACATTCATATCTGTAAAACTAGCATTTACACTATAGGAAAGCATAACCGGCGGTATAGCAGCTAACTCTTTAAACCTACATGAAACAACATGGCACCTATCATTTACTTCTGAGAACAAAGCATTGTGTGCAGAGATTTTGCAGCTATCTCCTTTCTTTCAGTTTTTGTGCTAACATTCCTATCTGTAAAACTAGCATTTACACTATAGTAAATCATAACCGGCGGTATAGCAGCTAACTCTTTAAACCTAAATGAAACAACATGGCACATATGATTTACTTCTGAGAACTAAGCATTGCGTGCAGAGATTTTTCAGTTATCTCCTTTACTTCAGTTTTGGTGCTAACATTCATATTATTATACTCGCATTTACTATATAGGAAAGCATAACTGAGGGTATAGCAGCTAACTCTTTAAACCTAAATGAAACAACATGGCATATATGATGTACTTCTGAGAACTAAGCATTGTGTGCAGAGATTTTGAGGCTATCTCCTTTCTTTCAGTTTTTGTGCTAACATTCCTATCTGTAAAACTAGCCTTTACTCTATAGGAAATCCTAAACGGCGGTATAGCAGCTAACTCTTTAAACCTAAATGAAACAACATGGCACATATGATTTACTTCTGAGAACTAAGCATTGTGTGCAGAGATTTTTCAGTTATCTCCTTTACTTCAGTTTTGGGGCTAACATTCCTATGTGTAAAACTAGCCTTTACACTATAGGAAAGCATAACCGGCGGTATAGCAGCTAACTCTTTAAACCTAAATGAAACAACATGGCACATATGATTTACTTCTGAGAACTAAGCATTGTGTGCAGAGATTTTTCAGTTATCTCCTTTACTTCAGGTTTGGGGCTAACATTCCTATGTGTAAAACTAGCCTTTACACTATAGGAAAGCATAAACGGCGGTATACCAGCTAACTCTTTAAACCTAAAAGAAACAACATGGCACATATGGTTTACTTCTGAGAACTAAGCATTATGTGCAGAGATTTTGTGGCTATCTCCTACCTTCAGTTCTTGCGCTGACATTCCTATTTGTAAAACTAGCATTTACACTATAGGAAAACATAACCGGTGGTATAGCAGCTAACTCTTTAAACATAAATGAAACAACATGGCACATATGATTTACTTCTGAGAACTAAGCATTGTGTGCAGAGATTTTTCAGCTATCTCCTTTACTTCAGATTTTGTGCTAACATTCATATTTTTATACTCGCATTTACTATACAGGAAAGCATAACTGAGGGTATAGCAGCTAACTCTTTAAACCTAAATGAAACAACTTGGCACATATGGTTTACTTCTGAAAACTAAGCATTGTGTGCAGAGGTTTTGCGGCTATCTCCTTTCTTTCAGTTTTTGTGCTAACATTCCTATCTGTAAAACTAGCATTTACACAATAGGAAAGCCTAACGGGCAGTATAGCAGCTAACTCTTTAAACCTAAATGAAACAACATGGCACTTATGATTTACTTCTGAGAACTAAGCATTGTGTGCAGAGATTATTGAGCTATCTCCTTTACTTCAGATTTTGTGCTAACATTCATATCTGTAAAACTAGCATTTACACTATAGGAAAGCATAACCGGGGGTATAGCAGCTAACTCTTTAAACCTACATGAAACAACATGGTACATATGATTTACTTCTGAGAACTAAGCATTGTGTGCAGAGATTTTTCAGTTATCTCCTTTACTTCAGTTTTGGGGCTAACATTCCTATGTGTAAAACTAGCCTTTACACTATAGGAAAGCATAACCGGCAGTATAGCAGCTAACTCTTTAAACCTAAATGAAACAACATGGCACATATGATTTACTTCTGAGAACTAAGCATTGTGTGCAGAGGTTTTGCGGCTATCTCCTTTCTTTCAGTTTTTGTGCTAACATTCCTATCTGTAAAACTAGCATTTACACTATAGGAAAGGCTAACGGGCAGTATAGCAGCTAACTCTTTAAACCTAAATGAAACAACATGGCACATATGATTTACTTCTGAGAACTAAGCAGTGTGTGCAGAGATTTTTCAGTTATCTCCTTTACTTCAGTTTTGGGGCTAACATTCCTATGTGTAAAACTAGCATTTACACTATAGGAAAGCATAACCGGCGGTATAGCAGCTAACTCTTTAAACCTAAAAGAAACAACATGGCACATACGGTTTACTTCGGAGAACTAGGCATTATGTGCAGAGATTTTGTGGCTATCTCCTTTCTTTCAGTTCTTGTGCTGACATTCCTATTTGTAAAACTAGCATTTACACTATAGGAAAGCATAACCGGCGGTATAGCAGCTAACTCTTTAAACATAAATGAAACAACATGGCACATATGATTTACTTCTGAGAACTAAGCATTGTGTGCAGAGATATTTCAGCTATCTCCTTTACTTCAGATTTTGTGCTAACATTCATATTTTTATACTCGCATTTACTATATAGGAAAGCATAACTGAGGGTATAGCAGCTAACTCTTTAAACCTAAATGAAACAACATGGCACATATGGTTTACTTCTGAAAACTAAGCATTGTGTGCAGAGATTTTGCGGCTATCTCCTTTCTTTCAGTTTTTGTGCTAACATTCCTATCTGTAAAACTAGCTTTTACACTATAGGAAAGCATAACCGGCAGTATAGCAGCTAACTCTTTAAACCTAAATGAAACAACATGGCACATATGATTTACTTCTGAGAACTAAGCATTGTGTGCAGAGATTTTTCAGTTATCTCCTTTACTTCAGTTTTGGGGCTAACATTCCTATGTGTAAAACTAGCATTTACACTATAGGAAAGCATAACCGGCGGTATAGCAGCTAACTCTTTAAACCTAAATGAAACAACATGGCATATATGATGTACTTCTGAGAACTAAGCATTGTGTGTAGAGATTTTGCGGCTATCTCCTTTCTTTCAGTTTTTGTGCTAACATTCCTATCTGTAAAACTAGCCTTTACTCTGTAGGAAATCCTAAACGGACGTATAGCAGCTAACTCTTTAAACCTAAATGAAACAACATGGCACATATGATTTACTTCTGAGAATTAAGCATTATGTGCAGAGATTTTTCAGTTATCTCCTTTACTTCAGTTTTGGGGCTAACATTCCTATGTGTAAAACTAGCCTTTACACTATAGGAAAGCATAACCGGCGGTATAGCAGCTAACTCTTTAAACCTAAATGAAACAACATGGCACATATGATTTACTTCTGAGAACTAAGCATTGTGTGCAGAGGTTTTGCGGCTATCTCCTTCCTTTCAGTTTTTGTGTTAACATTCCTATCTTAAAACTAGCATTTACACTATAGGAAAGGCTAACGGGCAGTATAGCAGCTAACTCTTTAAACCTAAATGAAACAACATGGCACTTATGATTTACTTCTGAGAACTAAGCATTGTGTGCAGAGATTATTCAGCTATCTCCTTTACTTCAGATTTTGTGCTAACATTAATATCTGTAAAACTAGCATTTACACTATAGGAAAGCATAACCGGCGGTATAGCAGCTAACTCTTTAAACCTACATGAAACAACATGGCACCTATCATTTACTTCTGAGAACAAAGCATTGTGTGCAGAGATTTTGCAGCTATCTCCTTTCTTTCAGTTTTTGTGCTAACATTCCTATCTGTAAAACTAGCATTTACACTATAGGAAATCATAACCGGCGGTATAGCAGCTAACTCTTTAAACCTAAATGAAACAACATGGCACATATGATGTACTTCTGAGAACTAAGCATTGCGTGCAGAGAATTTTCAGTTATCTCCTTTACTTCAGTTTTGGTGCTAACATTCATATTATTATACTCGCATTTACTATATAGGAAAGCATAACTGAGGGTATAGCAGCTAACTCTTTAAACCTAAATGAAACAACATGGCACATATGATTTACTTCTGAGAACTAAGCACTGTGTGCAGAGATTTTTCAGTTATCTCCTTTACTTCAGTTTTGGGGCTAACATTCCTATGTGTAAAACTAGCATTTACACTATAGGAAAGCATAACCGGCGGTATAGCAGCTAACTCTTTAAACCTAAATGAAACAACATGGCACCTATCATTTACTTCTGAGAACTTAGCATTGTGTGCAGAGGTTTTGCGGCTATCTCCTTTCTTTCAGTTTTTGTGCTAACATTCCTATCTGTAAAACTAGCTTTTATACAATAGGAAAGCCTAAACGGCGGTACAGCAGCTACCTCTTTAAACCTAAATGAAACAACATGGCACGTATGATTTACTTCTGAGAACAAAGCATTGTGTGCAGAGATTTTTCAGTTATCTCCTTTACTTCAGTTTTGGGGCTAACATTCCAATGTGTAAAACTAGCCTTTACACTATAGGAAAGCATAACCGGCGGTATAGCAGCTTACTCTTTAAACCTAAATGAAACAACATGGCACATATGATTTACTTCTGAGAACTAAGCATTGTGTGCAGAGGTTTTGCGGCTATCTCCTTTCTTTCAGTTTTTGTGCTAACATTCCTATCTGTAAAACTAGCATTTACACTATAGGAAAGGCTAACGGGCAGTATAGCAGCTAACTCTTTAAACCTAAATGAAACAACATGGCATATATGATTTACTTCTGAGAACTAAGCATTGTGTGCAGAGATTTTTCAGCTATCTCCTTTACTTCAGATTTTGTGCTAACATTCATATTTTTATACTCGCATTTACTATACAGGAAAGCATAACTGAGGGTATAGCAGCTAACTCTTTAAACCTAAATGAAACAACTTGGCACATATGGTTTACTTCTGAAAACTAAGCATTGTGTGCAGAGGTTTTGCGGCTATCTCCTTTCTTTCAGTTTTTGTGCTAACATTCCTATCTGTAAAACTAGCATTTACACAATAGGAAAGCCTAACGGGCAGTATAGCAGCTAACTCTTTAAACCTAAATGAAACAACATGGCACTTATGATTTACTTCTGAGAACTAAGCATTGTGTGCAGAGATTATTGAGCTATCTCCTTTACTTCAGATTTTGTGCTAACATTCATATCTGTAAAACTAGCATTTACAGTATAGGAAAGCATAACCGGGGGTATAGCAGCTAACTCTTTAAACCTACATGAAACAACATGGTACATATGATTTACTTCTGAGAACTAAGCATTGTGTGCAGAGATTTTTCAGTTATCTCCTTTACTTCAGTTTTGGGGCTAACATTCCTATGTGTAAAACTAGCCTTTACACTATAGGAAAGCATAACCGGCGGTATAGCAGCTAACTCTTTAAACCTAAATGAAACAACATGGCACATATGATTTACTTCTGAGAACTAAGCATTGTGTGCAGAGGTTTTGCGGCTATGTCCTTTCTTTCAGTTTTTGTGCTAACATTCCTATCTGTAAAACTAGCATTTACACTATAGGAAAGGCTAACGGGCAGTATAGCAGCTAACTCTTTAAACCTAAATGAAACAACATGGCACATATGATTTACTTCTGAGAACTAAGCAGTGTGTGCAGAGATTTTTCAGTTATCTCCTTTACTTCAGTTTTGGGGCTAACATTCCTATGTGTAAAACTAGCATTTACACTATAGGAAAGCATAACCGGCGGTATAGCAGCTAACTCTTTAAACCTAAATGAAACAACATGGCACATATGATTTACTTCTGAGAACTAAGCAGTGTGTGCAGAGATTTTTCAGTTATCTCCTTTACTTCAGGTTTGGGGCTAACATTCCTATGTGTAAAACTAGCCTTTACACTATAGGAAAGCATAACCGGCGGTATAGCAGCTAACTCTTTAAACCTAAAAGAAACAACATGGCACATACGGTTTACTTCTGAGAACTAGGCATTATGTGCAGAGATTTTGTGGCTATCTCCTTTCTTTCAGTTCTTGTGCTGACATTCCTATTTGTAAAACTAGCATTTACACTATAGGAAAGCATAACCGGCGGTATAGCAGCTAACTCTTTAAACATAAATGAAACAACATGGCACATATGATTTACTTCTGAGAACTAAGCATTGTGTGCAGAGATATTTCAGTTATCTCCTTTACTTCAGATTTTGTGCTAACATTCATATTTTTATACTCGCATTTACTATATAGGAAAGCATAACTGAGGGTATAGCAGCTAACTCTTTAAACCTAAATGAAACAACATGGCACATATGGTTTACTTCTGAAAACTAAGCATTGTGTGCAGAGATTTTGCGGCTATCTCCTTTCTTTCAGTTTTTGTGCTAACATTCCTATCTGTAAAACTAGCTTTTACACTATAGGAAAGCATAACCGGCAGTATAGCAGCTAACTCTTTAAACCTAAATGAAACAACATGGCACATATGATTTACTTCTGAGAACTAAGCATTGTGTGCAGAGATTTTTCAGTTATCTCCTTTACTTCAGTTTTGGGGCTAACATTCCTATGTGTAAAACTAGCATTTACACTATAGGAAAGCATAACCGGCGGTATAGCAGCTAACTCTTTAAACCTAAATGAAACAACATGGCATATATGATGTACTTCTGAGAACTAAGCATTGTGTGCAGAGATTTTGCGGCTATCTCCTTTCTTTCAGTTTTTGTGCTAACATTCCTATCTGTAAAACTAGCCTTTACTCTGTAGGAAATCCTAAACGGACGTATAGCAGCTAACTCTTTAAACCTAAATGAAACAACATGGCACATATGATTTACTTCTGAGAATTAAGCATTATGTGCAGAGATTTTTCAGTTATCTCCTTTACTTCAGTTTTGGGGCTAACATTCCTATGTGTAAAACTAGCCTTTACACTATAGGAAAGCATAACCGGCGGTATAGCAGCTAACTCTTTAAACCTAAATGAAACAACATGGCACATATGATTTACTTCTGAGAACTAAGCATTGTGTGCAGAGGTTTTGCGGCTATCTCCTTCCTTTCAGTTTTTGTGTTAACATTCCTATCTTAAAACTACCATTTACACTATAGGAAAGGCTAACGGGCAGTATAGCAGCTAACTCTTTAAACCTAAATGAAACAACATGGTACTTATGATTTACTTCTGAGAACTAAGCATTGTGTGCAGAGATTATTCAGCTATCTCCTTTACTTCAGATTTTGTGCTAACATTCATATCTGTAAAACTAGCATTTACACTATAGGAAAGCATAACCGGCGGTATAGCAGCTAACTCTTTAAACCTACATGAAACAACATGGCACCTATCATTTACTTCTGAGAACAAAGCATTGTGTGCAGAGATTTTGCAGCTATCTCCTTTCTTTCAGTTTTTGTGCTAACATTCCTATCTGTAAAACTAGCATTTACACTATAGGAAATCATAACCGGCGGTATAGCAGCTAACTCTTTAAACCTAAATGAAACAACATGGCACATATGATGTACTTCTGAGAACTAAGCATTGCGTGCAGAGAATTTTCAGTTATCTCCTTTACTTCAGTTTTGGTGCTAACATTCATATTATTATACTCGCATTTACTATATAGGAAAGCATAACTGAGGGTATAGCAGCTAACTCTTTAAACCTAAATGAAACAACATGGCACATATGATTTACTTCTGAGAACTAAGCACTGTGTGCAGAGATTTTTCAGTTATCTCCTTTACTTCAGTTTTGGGGCTAACATTCCTATGTGTAAAACTAGCATTTACACTATAGGAAAGCATAACCGGCGGTATAGCAGCTAACTCTTTAAACCTAAATGAAACAACATGGCACCTATCATTTACTTCTGAGAACTTAGCATTGTGTGCAGAGGTTTTGCGGCTATCTCCTTTCTTTCAGTTTTTGTGCTAACATTCCTATCTGTAAAACTAGCTTTTACACAATAGGAAAGCCTAAACGGCGGTACAGCAGCTACCTCTTTAAACCTAAATGAAACAACATGGCACGTATGATTTACTTCTGAGAACAAAGCATTGTGTGCAGAGATTTTTCAGTTATCTCCTTTACTTCAGTTTTGGGGCTAACATTCCAATGTGTAAAACTAGCCTTTACACTATAGGAAAGCATAACCGGCGGTATAGCAGCTAACTCTTTAAACCTAAATGAAACAACATGGCACATATGATTTACTTCTGAGAACTAAGCATTGTGTGCAGAGGTTTTGCGGCTATCTCCTTTCTTTCAGTTTTTGTGCTAACATTCCTATCTGTAAAACTAGCATTTACACTATAGGAAAGTCTAACGGGCAGTATAGCAGCTAACTCTTTAAACCTAAATGAAACAACATGGCATATATGATTTACTTCTGAGAACTAAGCATTGTGTGCAGAGATTTTTCAGCTATCTCCTTTACTTCAGATTTTGTGCTAACATTCATATTTTTATACTCGCATTTACTATACAGGAAAGCATAACTGAGGGTATAGCAGCTAACTCTTTAAACCTAAATGAAACAACTTGGCACATATGGTTTACTTCTGAAAAGTAAGCATTGTGTGCAGAGGTTTTGCGGCTATCTCCTTTCTTTCAGTTTTTGTGCTAACATTCCTATCTGTAAAACTAGCATTTACACAATAGGAAAGCCTAACGGGCAGTATAGCAGCTAACTCTTTAAACCTAAATGAAACAACATGGCACTTATGATTTACTTCTGAGAACTAAGCATTGTGTGCAGAGATTATTGAGCTATCTCCTTTACTTCAGATTTTGTGCTAACATTCATATCTGTAAAACTAGCATTTACACTATAGGAAAGCATAACCGGGGGTATAGCAGCTAACTCTTTAAACCTACATGAAACAACATGGTACATATGATTTACTTCTGAGAACTAAGCATTGTGTGCAGAGATTTTTCAGTTATCTCCTTTACTTCAGTTTTGGGGCTAACATTCCTATGTGTAAAACTAGCCTTTACACTATAGGAAAGCATAACCGGCGGTATAGCAGCTAACTCTTTAAACCTAAATGAAACAACATGGCACATATGATTTACTTCTGAGAACTAAGCAGTGTGTGCAGAGATTTTTCAGTTATCTCCTTTACTTCAGTTTTGGGGCTAACATTCCTATGTGTAAAACTAGCATTTACACTATAGGAAAGCATAACCCGCGGTATAGCAGCTAACTCTTTAAACCTAAATGAAACAACATGGCACATATGATTTACTTCTGAGAACTAAGCCTTGTGTGCAGAGATTTTTCAGTTATCTCCTTTACTTCAGGTTTGGGGCTAACATTCCTATGTGTAAAACTAGCCTTTACACTATAGGAAAGCATAACCGGCGGTATAGCAGCTAACTCTTTAAACCTAAAAGAAACAACATGGCACATACGGTTTACTTCTGAGAACTAGGCATTATGTGCAGAGATTTTGTGGCTATCTCCTTTCTTTCAGTTCTTGTGCTGACATTCCTATTTGTAAAACTAGCATTTACACTATAGGAAAGCATAACCGGCGGTATAGCAGCTAACTCTTTAAACATAAATGAAACAACATGGCACATATGATTTACTTCTGAGAACTAAGCATTGTGTGCAGAGATTTTTCAGCTATCTCCGTTACTTCAGATTTTGTGCTAACATTCATATTTTTATACTCGCATTTACTATATAGGAAAGCATAACTGAGGGTATAGCAGCTAACTCTTTAAACCTAAATGAAACAACATGGCACATATGGTTTACTTCTGAAAACTAAGCATTGTGTGCAGAGATTTTGCGGCTATCTCCTTTCTTTCAGTTTTTGTGCTAACATTCCTATCTGTAAAACTAGCTTTTACACTATAGGAAAGCATAACCGGCAGTATAGCAGCTAACTCTTTAAACCTAAATGAAACAACATGGCACATATGATTTACTTCTGAGAACTAAGCATTGTGTGCAGAGATTTTTCAGTTATCTCCTTTACTTCAGTTTTGGGGCTAACATTCCTATGTGTAAAACTAGCATTTACACTATAGGAAAGCATAACCGGCGGTATAGCAGCTAACTCTTTAAACCTAAATGAAACAACATGGCATATATGATGTACTTCTGAGAACTAAGCATTGTGTGCAGAGATTTTGCGGCTATCTCCTTTCTTTCAGTTTTTGTGCTAACATTCCTATCTGTAAAACTAGCCTTTACTCTGTAGGAAATCCTAAACGGACGTATAGCAGCTAACTCTTTAAACCTAAATGAAACAACATGGCACATATGATTTACTTCTGAGAATTAAGCATTATGTGCAGAGATTTTCAGTTATCTCCTTTACTTCAGTTTTGGGGCTAACATTCCTATGTGTAAAACTAGCCTTTACACTATAGGAAAGCATAACCGGCGGTATAGCAGCTAACTCTTTAAACCTAAATGAAACAACATGGCACATATGATTTACTTCTGAGAACTAAGCATTGTGTGCAGAGGTTTTGCGGCTATCTCCTTCCTTTCAGTTTTTGTGTTAACATTCCTATCTTAAAACTAGCATTTACACTATAGGAAAGGCTAACGGGCAGTATAGCAGCTAACTCTTTAAACCTAAATGAAACAACATGGCACTTATGATTTACTTCTGAGAACTAAGCATTGTGTGCAGAGGTTTTGCGGCTATCTCCTTCCTTTCAGTTTTTGTGTTAACATTCCTATCTTAAAACTAGCATTTACACTATAGGAAAGGCTAACGGGCAGTATAGCAGCTAACTCTTTAAACCTAAATGAAACAACATGGCACTTATGATTTACTTCTGAGAACTAAGCATTGTGTGCAGAGATTATTCAGCTATCTCCTTTACTTCAGATTTTGTGCTAACATTCATATCTGTAAAACTAGCATTTACACTATAGGAAAGCATAACCGGCGGTATAGCAGCTAACTCTTTAAACCTACATGAAACAACATGGCACCTATCATTTACTTCTGAGAACAAAGCATTGTGTGCAGAGATTTTGCAGCTATCTCCTTTCTTTCAGTTTTTGTGCTAACATTCCTATCTGTAAAACTAGCATTTACACTATAGGAAATCATAACCGGCGGTATAGCAGCTAACTCTTTAAACCTAAATGAAACAACATGGCACATATGATGTACTTCTGAGAACTAAGCATTGCGTGCAGAGAATTTTCAGTTATCTCCTTTACTTCAGTTTTGGTGCTAACATTCATAATATTATACTCGCATTTACTATATAGGAAAGCATAACTGAGGGTATAGCAGCTAACTCTTTAAACCTAAATGAAACAACATGGCACATATGATTTACTTCTGAGAACTAAGCACTGTGTGCAGAGATTTTTCAGTTATCTCCTTTACTTCAGTTTTGGGGCTAACATTCCTATGTGTAAAACTAGCTTTTACACTATAGGAAAGCATAACCGGCGGTATAGCAGCTAACTCTTTAAACCTAAATGAAACAACATGGCACCTATCATTTACTTCTGAGAACTTAGCATTGTGTGCAGAGGTTTTGCGGCTATCTCCTTTCTTTCAGTTTTTGTGCTAACATTCCTATCTGTAAAACTAGCTTTTACACAATAGGAAAGCCTAAACGGCGGTACAGCAGCTACCTCTTTAAACCTAAATGAAACAACATGGCACGTATGATTTACTTCTGAGAACAAAGCATTGTGTGCAGAGATTTTTCAGTTATCTCCTTTACTTCAGTTTTGGGGCTAACATTCCAATGTGTAAAACTAGCCTTTACACTATAGGAAAGCATAACCGGCGGTATAGCAGCTAACTCTTTAAACCTAAATGAAACAACATGGCACATATGATTTACTTCTGAGAACTAAGCATTGTGTGCAGAGGTTTTGCGGCTATCTCCTTTCTTTCAGTTTTTGTGCTAACATTCCTATCTGTAAAACTAGCATTTACACTATAGGAAAGGCTAACGGGCAGTATAGCAGCTAACTCTTTAAACCTAAATGAAACAACATGGCATATATGATTTACTTCTGAGAACTAAGCATTGTGTGCAGAGATTTTTCAGTTATCTCCTTTACTTCAGTTTTGGGGCTAACATTCCTATGTGTAAAACTAGCATTTATACTATAGGAAAGCATAACCGGCGGTATAGCAGCTACCTCTTTAAACCTAAATGAAACAACATGGCACATATGATTTACTTCTGAGAACTAAGCATTGTGTGCAGAGATTTTTCAGTTATCTCCTGTACTTCAGTTTTGGGGCTAACATTCCTATGTGTAAAACTAGCCTTTACACTATAGGAAAGCATAACCGGCGGTATAGCAGCTAACTCTTTAAACCTAAAAGAAACAACATGGCACATATGGTTTACTTCTGAGAACTAAGCATTATGTGCAGAGATTTTGTGGCTATCTCCTTTCTTTCAGTTCTTGTGCTGACATACCTATTTGTAAAACTAGCATTTACACTATAGGAAAGCATAACCGTCGGTATAGCAGCTAACTCTTTAAACATAAATGAAACAACATGGCATATATGATTTACTATTGAGAACTAAGCATTGTGTGCAGAGATTTACAGCTATCTCCTTTACTTCAGATTTTGTGCTAACATTCACATTTTTATACTCGCATTTACTATATAGGAAAGCATAACTGAGGGTACAGCAGCTAACTCTTTAAACCTAAATGAAACAACATGGCACATATGGTTACCTTCTGAAAACTAAGCATTGTGTGCAGAGATTTTGCGGCTATGTCCTTTCTTTCAGTTTTTGTGCTAACATTCCTATCTGTAAAACTAGCATTTACACTATAGGAAAGCATAACCGGCGGTATAGCAGCTAACTCTTTAAACCTAAATGAAACAACATGGCACATATGATTTACTTCTGAGAATTAAGCATTGTGTGCAAGATTTTTCAGTTATCTCCTTTACTTCAGTTTTGGTGCTAACATTCCTATCTGTAAAACTAGCATTTACACTATAGGAAAGCATAACCGGCAGTATAGCAGCTAACTCTTTAAATGTAAATGAAACAACATGGCACATATGATTTACTTCTGAGAACTAAGCATTGTGTGCAGAGGTTTTGCGGCTATCTCCTTTCTTTCAGTTTTTGTGCTAACATTCCTATCTGTAAAACTAGCATTTACACAATAGGAAAGCCTAACGGGCAGTATAGCAGCTAACTCTTTAAACCTAAATGAAACAACATGGCACTTATGATTTACTTCTGAGAACTAAGCATTGTGTGCAGAGATTATTGAGCTATCTCCTTTACTTCAGATTTTGTGCTAACATTCATATCTGTAAAACCAGCATTTACACTATAGGAAAGCATAACCGGGGGTATAGCAGCTAACTCTTTAAACCTACATGAAACAACATGGTACATATGATTTACTTCTGAGAACTAAGCATTGTGTGCAGAGATTTTTCAGTTATCTCCTTTACTTCAGTTTTGGGGCTAACATTACTATGTGTAAAACTAGCATTTACACTATAGGAAATCATAACCGGCGGTATAGCAGCTAACTCTTTAAACCTAAATGAAACAACATGGCACCTATCATTTACTTCTGAGAACTTAGCATTGTGTGCAGAGATTTTGCGGCTATCTCCTTTCTTTCAGTTTTTGTGCTAACATTCCTATCTGTAAAACTAGCTTTTACACAATAGGAAAGCCTAAACGGCGGTATAGCAGCTACCTCTTTAAACCTAAATGAAACAACATGGCACATATGATTTACTTCTGAGAACTAAGCATTGTGTGCAGAGATTTTTCAGTTATCTCCTTTACTTCAGTTTTGGGGCTAACATTCCTATGTGTAAAACTAGCCTTTACACTATAGGAAAGCATAACCGGCCGTATAGCAGCTAACTCTTTAAACCTAAATGAAACAACATGGCACATATGATTTACTTCTGAGAACTAAGCATTGTGTGCAGAGGTTTTGCGGCTATCTCCTTTCTTTCAGTTTTTGTGCTAACATTCCTATCTGTAAAACTAGCATTTAAACTATAGGAAAGGCTAACGGGCAGTATAGCAGCTAACTCTTTAAACCTAAATGAAACAACATGGCACATATGATTTACTTCTGAGAACTAAGCATTGTGTGCAGAGATTATTCAGCTATCTGCTTTACTTCAGATTTTGTGCTAACATTCATATCTGTAAAACTAGCATTTACACTATAGGAAAGCATAACCGGCGGTATAGCAGCTAACTCTTTAAACCTACATGAAACAACATGGCACCTATCATTTACTTCTGAGAACAAAGCATTGTGTGCAGAGATTTTTCAGTTATCTCCTTTACTTCAGTTTTGGTGCTAACATTCATATTATCATACTCGCATTTACTATATAGGAAAGCATAACTGAGGGTATAGCAGCTAACTCTTTAAACCTAAATGAAACAACATGGCATATATGATGTACTTCTGAGAACTAAGCATTGTGTGCAGAGATTATTCAGCTATCTCCTTTACTTCAGATTTTGTGCTAACATTCATATCTGTAAAACTAGCATTTACACTATAGGAAAGCATAACCGGCGGTATAGCAGCTAACTCTTTAAACCTACATGAAACAACATGGCACCTATCATTTACTTCTGAGAACAAAGCATTGTGTGCAGAGATTTTGCAGCTATCTCCTTTCTTTCAGGTTTTGTGCTAACATTCCTATCTGTAAAACTAGCATTTACACTATAGTAAATCATAACCGGCGGTATAGCAGCTAAGTCTTTAAACCTAAATGAAACAACATGGCACATATGATATACTTCTGTGAACTAAGCATTGCGTGCAGAGATTTTTCAGTTATCTCCTTTACTTCAGTTTTGGTGCTAACATTCATATTATTATACTCGCATTTACTATATAGGAAAGCATAACTGAGGGTATAGCAGCTAACTCTTTAAACCTAAATGAAACAACATGGCATATATGATGTACTTCTGAGAACTAAGCATTGTGTGCAGAGATTTTGCGGCTATCTCCTTTCTTTCAGTTTTTGTGCTAACATTCCTATCTGTAAAACTAGCCTTTACTCTATAGGAAATCCTAAACGGCGGTATAGCAGCTAACTCTTTAAACCTAAGTGAAACAACATGGCACATATGTTTTACTTCTGAGAACTAAGCATTGTGTGCAGAGATTTTTCAGTTATCTCCTTTACTTCAGTTTTGGGGCTAACATTCCTATGTGTAAAACTAGCATTTACACTATAGGAAAGCATAACCGGCGGTATAGCAGCTAACTCTTTAAACCTAAATGAAACAACATGGCACCTATCATTTACTTCTGAGAACTTAGCATTGTGTGCAGAGGTTTTGCGGCTATCTCCTTTCTTTCAGTTTTTGTGCTAACATTCCTATCTGTAAAACTGGCTTTTACACAATAGGAAAGCCTAAACGGCGGTATAGCAGCTACCTCTTTAAACCTAAATGAAACAACATGGCACATATGATTTACTTCTGAGAACTAAGCATTGTGTGCAGAGATTTTTCAGTTATCTCCTTTACTTCAGTTTTGGGGCTAACATTCCTATGTGTAAAACTAGCCTTTACACTATAGGAAAGCATAACCGGCGGTATAGCAGCTAACTCTTTAAACCTAAATGAAACAACATGGCACATATGATTTACTTCTGAGAACTAAGCATTGTGTGCAGAAGTTTTGCGGCTATCTCCTTTCTTTCAGTTTTTGTGCTAACATTCCTATCTGTAAAACTAGCATTTACACTATAGGAAAGGCTAACGGGCAGTATAGCAGCTAACTCTTTAAACCTAAATGAAACAACATGGCACATATGATTTACTTCTGAGAACTAAGCATTGTGTGCAGAGATTTTTCAGTTATCTCCTTTACTTCAGTTTTGGGGCTAACATTCCTATGTGTAAAACTAGCATTTACACTATAGGAAAGCATAACCGGCGGTATAGCAGCTAACTCTTTAAACCTAAATGAAACAACATGGCATATATGATGTACTGCTGAGAACTAAGCATTGTGTGCAGAGATTTTGCGGCTATCTCCTTTCTTTCAGTTTTTGTGCTAACATTCCTATCTGTAAAACTAGCCTTTACTCTGTAGGAAATCCTAAACGGACGTATAGCAGCTAACTCTTTAAACCTAAATGAAACAACATGGCACATATGATTTACTTCTGAGAATTAAGCATTATGTGCAGAGATTTTTCAGTTATCTCCTTTACTTCAGTTTTGGGGCTAACATTCCTATGTGTAAAACTAGCCTTTACACTATAGGAAAGCATAACCGGCGGTATAGCAGCTAACTCTTTAAACCTAAATGAAACAACATGGCACATATGATTTACTTCTGAGAACTAAGCATTGTGTGCAGAGGTTTTGCGGCTATCTCCTTCCTTTCAGTTTTTGTGTTAACATTCCTATCTTAAAACTAGCATTTACACTATGGGAAAGGCTAACGGGCAGTATAGCAGCTAACTCTTTAAACCTAAATGAAACAACATGGCACTTATGATTTACTTCTGAGAACTAAGCATTGTGTGCAGAGATTATTCAGCTATCTCCTTTACTTCAGATTTTGTGCTAACATTCATATCTGTAAAACTAGCATTTACACTATAGGAAAGCATAACCGGCGGTATAGCAGCTAACTCTTTAAACCTACATGAAACAACATGGCACCTATCATTTACTTCTGAGAACAAAGCATTGTGTGCAGAGATTTTGCAGCTATCTCCTTTCTTTCAGTTTTTGTGCTAACATTCCTATCTGTAAAACTAGCATTTACACTATAGGAAATCATAACCGGCGGTATGGCAGCTAACTCTTTAAACCTAAATGAAACAACATGGCACATATGATGTACTTCTGAGAACTAAGCATTGCGTGCAGAGAATTTTCAGTTATCTCCTTTACTTCAGTTTTGGTGCTAACATTCATAATATTATACTCGCATTTACTATATAGGAAAGCATAACTGAGGGTATAGCAGCTAACTCTTTAAACCTAAATGAAACAACATGGCACATATGATTTACTTCTGAGAACTAAGCACTGTGTGCAGAGATTTTTCAGTTATCTCCTTTACTTCAGTTTTGGGGCTAACATTCCTATGTGTAAAACTAGCATTTACACTATAGGAAAGCATAACCGGCGGTATAGCAGCTAACTCTTTAAACCTAAATGAAACAACATGGCACCTATCATTTTCTTCTGAGAACTTAGCATTGTGTGCAGAGGTTTTGCGGCTATCTCCTTTCTTTCAGTTTTTGTGCTAACATTCCTATCTGTAAAACTAGCTTTTACACAATAGGAAAGCCTAAACGGCGGTACAGCAGCTACCTCTTTAAACCTAAATGAAACAACATGGCACGTATGATTTACTTCTGAGAACAAAGCATTGTGTGCAGAGATTTTTCAGTTATCTCCTTTACTTCAGTTTTGGGGCTAACATTCCTATGTGTAAAACTAGCCTTTACACTATAGGACAGCATAACCGGCGGTATAGCAGCTAACTCTTTAAACCTAAATGAAACAACATGGCACATATGATTTACTTCTGAGAACTAAGCATTGTGTGCAGAGGTTTTGCGGCTATCTCCTTTCTTTCAGTTTTTGTGCTAACATTCCTATCTGAAAAACTAGCATTTACACTATAGGAAAGGCTAACGGGCAGTATAGCAGCTAACTCTTTAAACCTAAATGAAACAACATGGCATATATGATTTACTTCTGAGAACTAAGCATTGTGTGCAGAGATTTTTCAGTTATCTCCTTTACTTCAGTTTTGGGGCTAACATTCCTATGTGTAAAACTAGCATTTATTCTATAGGAAAGCATAACCGGCGGTATAGCAGCTACCTCTTTAAACCTAAATGAAACAACATGGCACATATGATTTACTTCTGAGAACTAAGCATTGTGTGCAGAGATTTTTCAGTTATCTCCTTTACTTCAGTTTTGGGGCTAACATTCCTATGTGTAAAACTAGCCTTTACACTATAGGAAAGCATAACCGGCGGTATAGCAGCTAACTCTTTAAACCTAAAAGAAACAACATGGCACATATGGTTTACTTCTGAGATCTAAGCATTATGTGCAGAGATTTTGTGGCTATCTCCTTTCTTTCAGTTCTTGTGCTGACATACCTATTTGTAAAACTAGCCTTTACACTATAGGAAAGCATAACCGGCGGTATAGCAGCTAACTCTTTAAACATAAATGAAACAACATGGCATATATGATTTACTATTGAGAACTAAGCATTGTGTGCAGAGATTTTCAGCTATCTCCTATACTTCAGATTTTGTGCTAACATTCACATTTTTATACTCGCATTTACTATATAGGAAAGCATAACTGAGGGTACAGCAGCTAACTCTTTAAACCTAAATGAAACAACATGGCACATATGGTTACCTTCTGAAAACTAAGCATTGTGTGCAGAGATTTTGCAGCTATGTCCTTTCTTTCAGTTTTTGTGCTAACATTCCTATCTGTAAAACTAGCATTTACACTATAGGAAAGCATAACCGGCGGTATAGCAGCTAACTCTTTAAACCTAAATGAAACAACATGGCACATATGATTTACTTCTGACAATTAAGCATTGTGTGCAAGATTTTTCAGTTATCTCCTTTACTTCAGTTTTGGTGCTAACATTCCTATCTGTAAAACTAGCATTTACACTATAGGAAAGCATAACCGGCAGTATAGCAGCTAACTCTTTAAATGTAAATGAAACAACATGGCACATATGATTTACTTCTGAGAACTAAGCATTGTGTGCAGAGGTTTTGCGGCTATCTCCTTTCTTTCAGTTTTTGTGCTAACATTCCTATCTGTAAAACTAGCATTTACACAATAGGAAAGCCTAACGGGCAGTATAGCAGCTAACTCTTTAAACCTAAATGAAACAACATGGCACTTATGATTTACTTCTGAGAACTAAGCATTGTGTGCAGAGATTATTGAGCTATCTCCTTTACTTCAGATTTTGTGCTAACATTCATATCTGTAAAACCAGCATTTACACTATAGGAAAGCATAACCGGGGGTATAGCAGCTAACTCTTTAAACCTACATGAAACAACATGGTACATATGATTTACTTCTGAGAACTAAGCATTGTGTGCAGAGATTTTTCAGTTATCTCCTTTACTTCAGTTTTGGGGCTAACATTACTATGTGTAAAACTAGCATTTACACTATAGGAAATCATAACCGGCGGTATAGCAGCTAACTCTTTAAACCTAAATGAAACAACATGGCACCTATCATTTACTTCTGAGAACTTAGCATTGTGTGCAGAGATTTTGCGGCTATCTCCTTTCTTTCAGTTTTTGTGCTAACATTCCTATCTGTAAAACTAGCTTTTACACAATAGGAAAGCCTAAACGGCGGTATAGCAGCTACCTCTTTAAACCTAAATGAAACAACATGGCACATATGATTTACTTCTGAGAACTAAGCATTGTGTGCAGAGATTTTTCAGTTATCTCCTTTACTTCAGTTTTGGGGCTAACATTCCTATGTGTAAAACTAGCCTTTACACTATAGGAAAGCATAACCGGCCGTATAGCAGCTAACTCTTTAAACCTAAATGAAACAACATGGCACATATGATTTACTTCTGAGAACTAAGCATTGTGTGCAGAGGTTTTGCGGCTATCTCCTTTCTTTCAGTTTTTGTGCTAACATTCCTATCTGTAAAACTAGCATTTAAACTATAGGAAAGGCTAACGGGCAGTATAGCAGCTAACTCTTTAAACCTAAATGAAACAACATGGCACATATGATTTACTTCTGAGAACTAAGCATTGTGTGCAGAGATTATTCAGCTATCTCCTTTACTTCAGATTTTGTGCTAACATTCATATCTGTAAAACTAGCATTTACACTATAGGAAAGCATAACCGGCGGTATAGCAGCTAACTCTTTAAACCTACATGAAACAACATGGCACCTATCATTTACTTCTGAGAACAAAGCATTGTGTGCAGAGATTTTGCAGCTATCTCCTTTCTTTCAGGTTTTGTGCTAACATTCCTATCTGTAAAACTAGCATTTACACTATAGTAAATCATAACCGGCGGTATAGCAGCTAACTCTTTAAACCTAAATGAAACAACATGGCACATATGATTTACTTCTGAGAACTAAGCATTGTGTGCAGAGATTTTTCAGTTATCTCCTTTACTTCAGTTTTGGGGCTAACATTCCTATGTGTAAAACTAGCATTTACACTATAGGAAAGCATAACCGGCGGTATAGCAGCTAACTCTTTAAACCTAAATGAAACAACATGGCACATATGATTTACTTCTGAGAACTAAGCATTGTGTGCAGAGATTTTTCAGTTATCTCCTTTACTTCAGTTTTGGGGCTAACATTCCTATGTGTAAAACTAGCCTTTACTCTATAGGAAAGCATAACCGGCGGTATAGCAGCTAACTCTTTAAACCTAAATGAAACAACATGGCACATATGATTTACTTCTGAGAACTAAGCATTGTGTGCAGAGGTTTTGCGGCTATCTCCTTTCTTTCAGTTTTTGTGCTAACATTCCTATCTGTAAAACTAGCATTTACACTATAGGAAAGGCTCACGGGCAGTATAGCAGCTAACTCTTTAAACCTAAATGAAACAACATGGCACATATGATTTACTTCTGAGAACTAAGCATTGTGTGCAGAGATTTTTCAGTTATCTCCTTTACTTCAGTTTTGGGGCTAACATTCCTATGTGTAAAACTAGCCTTTACACTATAGGAAAGCATAACCGGCGGTATAGCAGCTAACTCTTTACACCTAAATGAAACAACATGGCACATATGATTTACTTCTGAGAACTAAGCATTGTGTGCAGAGGTTTTGCGGCTATCTCCTTTCTTTCAGTTTTTGTGCTAACATTCCTATCTGTAAAACTAGCATTTACACTATAGGAAAGGCTAACGGGCAGTATAGCAGCTAACTCTTTAAACCTAAATGAAACAACATGGCACATATGATTTACTTCTGAGAACTAAGCATTGTGTGCAGAGATTATTCAGCTATCTCCTTTACTTCAGATTTTGTGCTAACATTCATATCTGTAAAACTAGCATTTACACTATAGGAAAGCATAACCGGCGGTATAGCAGCTAACTCTTTAAACCTACATGAAACAACATGGCACCTATCATTTACTTCTGAGAACAAAGCATTGTGTGCAGAGATTTTGCAGCTATCTCCTTTCTTTCAGGTTTTGTGCTAACATTCCTATCTGTAAAACTAGCATTTACACTATAGGAAATCATAACCGGCGGTATAGCAGCTAACTCTTTAAACCTAAATGAAACAACATGGCACATATGATTTACTTCTGAGAACTAAGCATTGCGTGCAGAGATTTTTCAGTTATCTCCTTTACTTCAGTTTTGGTGCTAACATTCATATTATTATACTCGCATTTACTATATAGGAAAGCATAACTGAGGGTATAGCAGCTAACTCTTTAAACCTAAATGAAACAACATGGCATATATGATGTACTTCTGAGAACTAAGCATTGTGTGCAGAGATTTTGCGGCTATCTCCTTTCATTCAGTTTTTGTGCTAACATTCCTATCTGTAAAACTAGCCTTTCCTCTATAGGAAATCCTAAACGGCGGTATAGCAGCTAACTCTTTAAACCTAAATGAAACAACGGGGCACATATGATTTACTTCTGAGAACTAAGCATTGTGTGCAGAGATTTTTCAGTTATCTCCTTTACTTCAGTTTTGGGGCTAACATTCCTATGTGTAAAACTAGCCTTTACACTATAGAAAAGCATAACCGGCGGTATAGCAGCTAACTCTTTAAACCTAAATGAAACAACATGGCACATATGATTTACTTCTGAGAACTAAGCATTGTGTGCAGAGGTTTTGCGGCTATCTCCTTTGTTTCAGTTTTTGTGCTAACATTCCTATCTGTAAAACTAGCATTTACACTATAGGAAAGGCTAACGGGCAGTATAGCAGCTAACTCTTTAAACCTAAATGAAACAACATGGCACATATGGTTTACTTCTGAAAACTAAGCATTGTGTGCAGAGATTTTGCGGCTATCTCCTTTCTTTCAGTTTTTGTGCTAACATTCCTATCTGTAAAACTAGCCTTTACTCTATAGGAAATCCTAAACGGCGGTATAGCAGCTAACTCTTTAAACCTAAATGAAACAACATGGCACATAGGATTTACTTCTGAGAATTAAGCATTGTGTGCAGAGATTTTTCAGTTATCTCCTTTACTTCAGTTTTGGTGCTAACATTACTAACTGTAAAACTAGCTTTCATACAATAGGAGAGCCTAACCGGCGGTATAGCAGCTAACTCTTTAAACCTAAATGAAACAACATGGCACATATGATTTACTTCTGAGAACTAAGCATTGTGTGCAGAGGTTTTGCGGCTATCTCCTTTCTTTCAGTTTTTGTGCTAACATTCCTATCTGTAAAACTAGCATTTACACTATAGGAAAGGCTAACGGGCAGTATAGCAGCTAACTCTTTAAACCTAAATGAAACAACATGGCACATATGATTTACTTCTGAGAACTAAGCATTGTGTGCAGAGATTTTTCAGTTATCTCCTTTACTTCAGTTTTGGGGCTAACATTCCTATGTGTAAAGCTAGCATTTACACTATAGGAAAGCATAACCGGCGGTATAGCAGCTAACTCTTTAAACCGAAATGAAACAACATGGCATATATGACGTACTTCTGATAACTAAGCATTCTGTTCAGAGATTTTTCAGCTATCTCCTTTACTTCAAATTTTGTGCTAACATTCATATTTGTATACTCGCATTTACTATATAGGAAAGCATAACTGAGGGTATAGCAGCTAACTCTTTAAACCTAAATGAAACAACATGGCACATATGGTTTACTTCTGAAAACTAAGCATTGTGTGCAGAGATTTTGCGGCTATCTCCTTTCTTTCAGTTTTTGTGCTAACATTCCTATCTGTAAAACTAGCCTTTACCCTGTAGGAAATCCTAAACGGCGGTATAGCAGCTAACTCTTTAAACCTAAATGAAACAACATGGCACATATGATTTACTTCTGAGAATTAAGCAATATGTGCAGAGATTTTTCAGTTATCTCCTTTACTTCAGTTTTGGTGCTAACATTGCTATCTGTAAAACTAGCATTTACACTATAGGAAAGCATAACCGGCAGTATAGCAGCTAACTCTTTAAACCGAAATGAAACAACATGGCACTTATGATTTACTTCTGAGAACTAAGCATTGTGTGCAGAGATTATTCAGCTATCTTCTTTACTTCAGATTTTGTGCTAACATTCATATCTGTAAAACTAGCATTTACATTGTAGGAAAGCATAACCGGGGGTATAGCAGCTAACTCTTTAAACCTACATGAAACAACATGGCACATATGATTTACTTCTGAGAATTAAGCATTATGTGCAGAGATTTTTCAGTTATCTCCTTTACTTCAGTTTTGGGGCTAACATTCCTATGTGTAAAACTAGCCTTTACACTATAGGAAAGCATAACCGGCGGTATAGCAGCTAACTCTTTAAACCTAAATGAAACAACATGGCACATATGATTTACTTCTGAGAACTAAGCATTGTGTGCAGAGGTTTTGCGGCTATCTCCTTCCTTTCAGTTTTTGTGTTAACATTCCTATCTTAAAACTAGCATTTACACTATGGGAAAGGATAACGGGCAGTATAGCAGCTAACTCTTTAAACCTAAATGAAACAACATGGCACTTATGATATACTTCTGAGAACTAAGCATTGTGTGCAGAGATTATTCAGCTATCTCCTTTACTTCAGATTTTGTGCTAACATTCATATCTGTAAAACTAGCATTTACACTATAGGAAAGCATAACCGGCGGTATAGCAGCTAACTCTTTAAACCTACATGAAACAACATGGCACCTATCATTTACTTCTGAGAACAAAGCATTGTGTGCAGAGATTTTGCAGGTATCTCCTTTCTTTCAGTTTTTGTGCTAACATTCCTATCTGTAAAACTAGCATTTACACTATAGGAAATCATAACCGGCGGTATAGCAGCTAACTCTTTAAACCTAAATGAAACAACATGGCACATATGATGTACTTCTGAGAACTAAGCATTGCGTGCAGAGAATTTTCAGTTATCTCCTTTACTTCAGTTTTGGTGCTAACATTCATAATATTATACTCGCATTTACTATATAGGAAAGCATAACTGAGGGTATAGCAGCTAACTCTTTAAACCTAAATGAAACAACATGGCACATATGATTTACTTCTGAGAACTAAGCACTGTGTGCAGAGATTTTTCAGTTATCTCCTTTACTTCAGTTTTGGGGCTAACATTCCTATGTGTAAAACTAGCATTTACACTATAGGAAAGCATAACCGGCGGTATAGCAGCTAACTCTTTAAACCTAAATGAAACAACATGGCACCTATCATTTTCTTCTGAGAACTTAGCATTTTGTGCAGAGGTTTTGCGGCTATCTCCTTTCTTTCAGTTTTTGTGCTAACATTCCTATCTGTAAAACTAGCTTTTACACAATAGGAAAGCCTAAACGGCGGTACAGCAGCTACCTCTTTAAACCTAAATGAAACAACATGGCACGTATGATTTACTTCTGAGAACAAAGCATTGTGTGCAGAGATTTTTCAGTTATCTCCTTTACTTCAGTTTTGGGGCTAACATTCCAATGTGTAAAACTAGCCTTTACACTATAGGAAAGCATAACCGGCGGTATAGCAGCTAACTCTTTAAACCTAAATGAAACAACATGGCACATATGATTTACTTCTGAGAACTAAGCATTGTGTGCAGAGGTTTTGCGGCTATCTCCTTTCTTTCAGTTTTTGTGCTAACATTCCTATCTGTAAAACTAGCATTTACACTATAGGAAAGGCTAACGGGCAGTATAGCAGCTAACTCTTTAAACCTAAATGAAACAACATGGCACATATGATTTACTTCTGAGAACTAAGCATTGTGTGCAGAGATTTTTCAGTTATCTCCTTTACTTCAGTTTTGGGGCTAACATTCCTATGTGTAAAACTAGCATTTATACTATAGGAAAGCATAACCGGCGGTATAGCAACTAACTCTTTAAACCTAAATGAAACAACATGGCACATATGATTTACTTCTGAGAACTAAGCATTGTGTGCAGAGATTTTTCAGTTATCTCCTTTACTTCAGTTTTGGGGCTAACATTCCTATGTGTAAAACTAGCCTTTACACTATAGGAAAGCATAACCGGCGGTATAGCAGCTAACTCTTTAAACCTAAATGAAACAACATGGCACATATGATTTACTTCTTAGAACTAAGCATTGTGTGCAGAGGTTTTGCGGCTATCTCCTTTCTTTCAGTTTTTGTGCTAACATTCCTATCTGTAAAACTAGCCTTTACTCTATAGGAAATCCTAAACGGCGGTATAGCAGCTAACTCTTTAAACCTAAATGAAACAACATGGCACATATGATTTACTTCTGAGAACTAAGCATTGTGTGCAGAGATTTTTCAGTTATCTCCTTTACTTCAGTTTTGGGGCTAACATTCCTATGTGTAAAAGTAGCATTTACACTATAGGAAAGCATAACCGACGGTATAGCAGCTAACTCTTTAAACCTAAATGAAACAACATGGCACCTATCATTTACTTCTGAGAACTTAGCATTGTGTGCAGAGGTTTTGCGGCTATCTCCTTTCTTTCAGTTTTTGTGCTAACATTGCTATCTGTAAAACTGGCTTTTATACAATAGGAAAGCCTAAACGGCGGTATAGCAGCTACCTCTTTAAACCTAAATGAAACAACATGGCACATATGATTTACTTCTGAGAACTAAGCATTGTGTGCAGAGATTTTTCAGTTATCTCCTTTACTTCAGTTTTGGGGCTAACATTCCTATGTGTAAAACTAGCCTTTACACTTTAGGAAAGCATAACCGGCGGTATAGCAGCTAACTCTTTAAACCTAAATGAAACAACATGGCACATATGATTTACTTCTTAGAGCTAAGCATTGTGTGCAGAGGTTTTGCGGCTATCTCCTTTCTTTCAGTTTTTGTGCTAACATTCCTATCTGTAAAACTAGCATTTACACTATAGGAAAGGCTAACGGGCAGTATAGCAGCTAACTCTTTAAACCTAAATGAAACAACATGGCACATATGATTTACTTCTGAGAACTAAGCATTGTGTGCAGAGGTTTTGCGGCTATCTCCTTTCTTTCAGTTTTTGTGCTAACATTCCTATCTGTAAAACTAGCATTTACACTATAGGAAAGGCTAACGGGCAGTATAGCAGCTAACTCTTTAAACCTAAATGAAACAACATGGCACATATGATTTACTTCTGAGAACTAAGCATTGTGTGCAGAGATTATTCAGCTATCTCCTTTACTTCAGAATTTGTGCTAACATTCATATCTGTAAAACTAGCATTTACACTATAGGAAAGCATAACCGGCGGTATAGCAGCTAACTCTTTAAACCTACATGAAACAACATGGCACCTATCATTTACTTCTGAGAACAAAGCATTGTGTGCAGAGATTTTGCAGCTATCTCCTTTCTTTCAGGTTTTGTGCTAACATTCCTATCTGTAAAACTAGCATTTACACTATAGGAAATCATAACCGGCGGTATAGCAGCTAACTCTTTAAACCTAAATGAAACAACATGGCACATATGATTTACTTCTGAGAACTAAGCATTGCGTGCAGAGATTTTTCAGTTATCTCCTTTACTTCAGTTTTGGTGCTAACATTCATATTATTATACTCGCATTTACTATATAGGAAAGCATAACTGAGGGTATAGCAGCTAACTCTTTAAACCTAAATGAAACAACATGGCATATATGATGTACTTCTGAGAACTAAGCATTGTGTGCAGAGATTTTGCGGCTATCTCCTTTCTTTCAGTTTTTGTGCTAACATTCCTATCTGTAAAACTAGCCTTTCCTCTATAGGAAATCCTAAACGGCGGTATAGCAGCTAACTCTTTAAACCTAAATGAAACAACGGGGCACATATGATTTACTTCTGAGAACTAAGCATTGTGTGCAGAGATTTTTCAGTTATCTCCTTTACTTCAGTTTTGGGGCTAACATTCCTATGTGTAAAACTAGCCTTTACACTATAGAAAAGCATAACCGGCGGTATAGCAGCTAACTCTTTAAACCTAAATGAAACAACATGGCACATATGATTTACTTCTGAGAACTAAGCATTGTGTGCAGAGGTTTTGCGGCTATCTCCTTTCTTTCAGTTTTTGTGCTAACATTCCTATCTGTAAAACTAGCTTTTACACAATAGGAAAGCCTAAACGGCGGTATAGCAGCTACCTCTTTAAACCTAAATGAAACAACATGGCACATATGATTTACTTCTGAGAACTAAGCATTGTGTGCAGAGATTTTTCAGTTATCTCCTTTACTTCAGTTTTGGGGCTAACATTCCTATGTGTAAAACTAGCCTTTACACTATAGGAAAGCGTAAGCGGCGGTATAGCAGCTAACTCTTTAAACCTAAATGAAACAACATGGCACATATGATTTACTTCTGAGAACTAAGCATTGTGTGCAGAGGTTTTGCGGCTATCTCCTTTGTTTCAGTTTTTGTGCTAACATTCCTATCTGTAAAACTAGCATTTACACTATAGGAAAGGCTAACGGGCAGTATAGCAGCTAACTCTTTAAACCTAAATGAAACAACATGGCACATATGATTTACTTCTGAGAACTAAGCATTGTGTGCAGAGATTTTTCAGTTATCTACTTTACTTCAGTTTTGGGGCTAACATTCCTATGTGTAAAACTAGCATTTATACTATAGGAAAGCATAACCGGCGGTATAGCAACTAACTCTTTAAACCTAAATGAAACAACATGGCACATATGATTTACTTCTGAGAACTAAGCATTGTGTGCAGAGATTTTTCAGTTATCTCCTTTACTTCAGTTTTGGGGCTAACATTCCTATGTGTAAAACAAGCCTTTACACTATAGGAAAGCATAACCGGCGGTATAGCAGCTAACTCTTTAAACCTAAATGAAACAACATGGCATATAAGATGTACTTCTGAGAACTAAGCATTGTGTGCAGAGATTTTGCGGCTATCTCCTTTCTTTCAGTTTTTGTGCTAACATTCCTATCTGTAAAACTAGCCTTTACTCTATAGGAAATCCTAAACGGCGGTATAGCAGCTAACTCTTTAAACCTAAATGAAACAACATGGCACATATGATTTACTTCTGAGAACTAAGCATTGTGTGCAGAGATTTTTCAGTTATCTCCTTTACTTCAGTTTTGGGGCTAACATTCCTATGTGTAAAACTAGCATTTACACTATAGGAAAGCATAACCGGCGGTATAGCAGCTAACTCTTTAAACCTAAATGAAACAACATGGCACATATGATTTACTTCTGAGAACTAAGCATTGTGTGCAGAGATTTTTCAGTTATCTCCTTTACTTCAGTTTTGGGGCTAACATTCCTATGTGTAAAACTAGCCTTTACACTATAGGAAAGCATAACCGGCGGTATAGCAGCTAACTCTTTAAACCTAAATGAAACAACATGGCACATATGATTTACTTCTGAGAACTAAGCATTGTGTGCAGAGGTTTTGCGGCTATCTCCTTTCTTTCAGTTTTTGTGCTAACATTCCTATCTGTAAAACTAGCATTTACACTATAGGAAAGGCTAACGGGCAGTATAGCAGCTAACTCTTTAAACCTAAATGAAACAACATGGCACATATGATTTACTTCTGAGAACTAAGCATTGTGTGCAGAGATTTTTTCAGTTATCTACTTTACTTCAGTTTTGGCTAACATTCCTATGTGTAAAACTAGCATTATACTATAGGAAAGCATAAACCGGCGGTATAGCAACTAACTCTTAAACCTAAATGAAACAACATGGCACATATGATTTACTTCTGAGAACTTAAGCATTGTGTGCAGAGATTTTTCAGTTATCTCCTTACTTCAGTTTTGGGGCTAACATTCCTATGTGTAAAACTAGCCTTTACACTATAGGAAAGCATAACCGGCGGTATAGCAGCTAACTCTTTAAACCTAAATGAAACAACATGGCACTATAAGATGTACTTCTGAGAACTAAGCATTAGTGTGCAGAGATTTTGCGGCTATCTCCTTTCTTTCAGTTTTTGTGCTAACATTCCTATCTGTAAAACTAGCCTTTACTCTATAGGAAATCCTAAACGGCGGTATAGCAGCTAACTCTTTAAACCTAAATGAAACAACATGGCACATATGATTTACTTCTGAGAACTAAGCACTGTGTGCAGAGATTTTTCAGTTATCTCCTTTACTTCAGTTTTGGGGCTAACATTCCA